>NC_044553.1:36232391-36539532 GCF_007565055.1 Rhinopithecus roxellana
ACTCAACTGCACAGTTTTTAAGTCACTGGTAAACCATGGAGGTGGGTGGAAAGAAAAGTCTAGTATAATTTTAACTATGTCTAATCACCACCAATTCACCAATCTGTGTGGCATTTTTTCATGGAAATCATTATTTGTTTTACATCTTGTTAAGTTCCCCTGCCCACCCTCTTCCCCCTACTTCTGGCTTTGCCTTTGTTTGAATATCTAATTCTCTGCTTAACTGGATCAAGAAGAGGACTGTAAGAGCAGGAAAATTTCACATTTTCAGAAAACACCATCTATTTATGCATGACTACTGATGGCATATTGAATAGAACAGAGTACCGCCCACCCAGTATCTGTTGTTACTTTCAAAAGACAAAAACCTTACATATAACAGCACACAGAGCATGCAGTCCTGAAATTTCAAAATCACTGGATTCCCTCCCCTTGCTCCAATTACTGGCATAATATTTATAAACAGTGTCTCAAATATGTTTTGATGACACTCGTTTTTAAGAGTTGGAAAACATTTCCCCACTTTAGGAAAGCTCCACGATATATAACTTAACTCTAGAATTAGTGTCGTTAAGTGTTAATATTCTAACAAAATATGTAAGTTTACCTTCCTCTATTTGCATTACATAAAATTTAAATATAAAGAGTAGAAAGTGCCTGAAAAAAATGACATCTAGTAGAAAAGACATTAAATGAGGCTGATTTTGATCTGAACATTCTTTGATTGTAAGTACAAAAAATATCAAATATTCTAAGAAATACTAAATGATATAGAGACTATATCTTGTACCCAAATATCACAGAGTACGAGGATGAAAAACTAAAACTGAGGACTACACTGCTTACAAGGATAAGACCAAATGACCCAATTAAAAATTATCTTGCAAAAAAATTTATAAAATAATCATTGGTTTTCTTAACAACCAAAATCTAGACTCATAATGAAAGCACTATCACTCCCAATACCTTCTTTAGTTTCTTTCATCAGTAGCTCTTCTTTCATTATCCACCCATCCTTTGCAGAAGCATTTACTGAGCACCTGTTGAGTAATGCCAAACACTAACTGATAAGAGCACAGGCACTTCTCAAAGATTTTAATATAACCAAATCCATACAAATAACCTGTAATTCAGTGTATTCAACACCTCGGAATGGCTAGCTGAAGTGCTAATGGAGTTTACTAGAAGGACCCGTGGTAGCAACTGTATAGGAGTCTAACAAAAGGCTGAAAAGTTGTTTACAAATTTTAGTATCTGAAGCAATTATTTAAAGAGATCAAGCTGGAGTTATTACCTTTTACTATTATATAATCAGTAATATAACCAGGAAAATAGTACTTATCATTTTTAAAGCACACTAATAACTAGCATAACTACTTAAATAAAAGCTCTAGATCTTTTCATTTGTAAAGAACAAAGCCCTTACTATAAATAATAAACACAATGATAGTGCCAAGAGGGGAAAATTGAGTCTAACCTGTTTAGAAGTAGAGATATAATCAAGAATAGAATTAATGGATTTTTCAGAATAATTTCTTGTGACTGCACTCCGAATATAGGTCAATAGCTGTTTATATCTATTCATCATTTCTGGAAAGTTTGTCTGTGAGAAAAGAAAAATGAATTATCAGATGCAAATTTAGGTACTAAAATATGTACACATGATTAAGGTTATAGAATATACTACTACATAATGAAATGTAGTTCATATAGTTCCTAATATAGTTTTGTAAAAGAGAAACTATGTATGACAGGAACATTATAAACATTATCCTAAATTTGAAATGATTAGATTACTCAAACCAAATGTATAAAGTTAGCTTATAAAACAAGTACAACTGCTAAACTTTCCAAATTTCAGAAGTTGTCATTGCACAACATATTTAAATCATAAAACCTACTAAAATATTCATAAGCCAAAACACACAAATAAAATCCAAGTTTTTTCTTTTTTTTTTGAGACGGAGTTTCACTTTCGTTGTCCAGGCTGGAGTGCAATGGCACGATCTTGGCTCGCCGCAACCTCTGCCTTCCAGGTTCAAGCGATTCTCCTGCCTCAGCCTCCCGAGTAGCTGGGATTACAGGCATGTGCCACCACCCTCGGCTAATTTTGTATTATTATTATTTGTTTTTTAGTAGGGACAGGGTTTCTCCATATTGGTCAGGCTGGTCTTGAACTCCCAATCTCAGGTGATCTGCCCACCTCGGCCTCCCAAAGTGCTGGGATTACAGGTGTGAGCCACCGCACTCGACCAAAATCCAAGTTTTCAAATGCCTTGGGTACCTGCTATGCAGGTTATTAGCTATATTCTCCCCTGTAATTTTATCCCTTCCTCAGGAAGCTCTGCAATAAGAGTTACTTGTTTCTTTTCTCCCTATAACTGGCTGGCTATATATGAAAATGTGAAATTAAACAATCTTTTCAAGCATCAATACTAATTTCATGTCAAGAAAAGTCTCCCCATCTAAGGTTCTACTCAATAGTAGATATAGTTAATGTTGTTATTCCTTGTATTTGTACTATTGAGGTTGTTCCAGGAAACAAGAATGGTCTAAAAAATAAAGGTGTACTGAGACTTATTCTGGGAGAGGTGTACCATTCCTAAGTATATCCTCTAAGTCAATTTATGTGTCTAACCTTATAACCTGCATCCACAATCCTCACAATTTGCAACTGCTATTAATCTTTTTTTCCTGAGTTCTATTCTATTTTTTTAATCAAAGACATGAAGCACTGGCAGATACAAATGCTTCTTTCCTTGACTAATTAAACATATGTATTTATTAGGGTGAGGAATAAACTAATAATGTTATAATTATCTTGCTTACGACAACATATTCTGCCCGGAGGCACAGCATGAAGAACAAGAAAACCTGAGAACAATCCCCGAAACCTTCTAAGCAAGAACTGAATTACAATAAAGAAAACAGTAGAGGTGGATGAGACAAAAAAAGGATAGAACTATGGAAATACATATAGATTTATAACCATTTTTGTTTCCAAGTTTCATGTGGGGTTAAATGATAGGTAACATCCTGTCAATGAGCTGCTAAATCCACATTACAGTACATATCTTGTAGCAAAAGGGAAATCAGAGAAATACGACTATCCTAACTTTGAAGTTGTACCTTGCCACTGAAATAGGAGTTTTGCAAAAAGTTACAGTTTTTGGTTGGGCTTGGTGGCTCACTCCTGTAATCCCAGCACTTTGAGAGGCTACGAGCATCGCTTAAGTCCAGGAGTTTGAGACCAGCCTGAGTAACATGGTGAAACCCCGTCTTTACAAAAAACACAAAAATTAGTCAGGTGTGGTGGCATGTGCCTGCAGTCCCAGTTACTTGGAGGCTGAGGCAGGAGGACAGCTTGAGCCTGGGAGGCAGAGGTTGCAGTGATACAGTGATACAGTGAACCAAGATTGCACCACTGCACTCCAGCCTGAGCAACAGAGTAAGACTTCATCTCAAAAAAAAAAAAAGTTGCAGTTTTGAATTTATCTCCTTATAATAATTTATAGCTCATTCAAAAAACAATTACATTATAATTAAAGACTGAAGGAAGAGTAGGTAAATTGGTCCCAGAGCAGTTGATAGTGAACTCTTCCAACTTTTTACTATCTAAAATCACTACACACAACATAGGTCCTACTCTGAGTCCAATCAGAAAACGAGAGGGGCAGGTACAGAAGTTGAAATCACTTTTGTGAATCGTAACTTATTCACAGATGCTGCTATAGCAAACAAAAGGTAGGTAAGGTGGACAAAATAACATAAAATGCAAAAAACCCTCTCCCTTCCTTCCCACTCTGCTCAAGGTAAAATGGCAAAACCAAGTCTTAAGGGTAACACAGTGTTCAAATGGATTCAAAATGAAACCACTGCTAGTAAGTCAAAATAGCGAATTTCTATAGGGAGTCTTGGTATTATCTCAAATCACAGAACCTACGAGTTAAACATTCAGTCCCCAATGTCACAGATTGTTTAATCACAAATTTCTGTTCCTTGAAACGCTTGGTGCTTCTTCCACAGCCTTCTAAGTTATTAATCTGAATACAGTAAATGTTTGTGTTTAATATTCTTGCAAACAAAAAATGGAAAGAAAGCACAGGGGCTCTGGGCAACATAGAAATGTTTTGAGAGTGTCAGAGCAGTAGGAGTAGAAAGGGTAAATATAATGCAGATAATTTTCATTCTTTAACTAGATTTAAATGCAATATACAATATACTTAATAACATTTAATGTGTTTTGAATGATTCTGATATATTTTGGGGAAAAAATGAACAAAAACATTTTGTGAACAGCTTCCGTAGGAGATGCCATGGAGTGCCCCTCCTATTAAAGGTGAGATAAACGATACCAGAGTGAGAGTACCTCAAAAAGAGGAGGTACAAGATTAGTAGAAGTTACTTGGATACAAGTACTAGTCAGATGGGATAGAGAAGCTAATGGGGAGGAGGAGGAAACAAATCATATGGGAAATACAAAAATAGGGGAAAAGGGAAGTGGCAACATATCAGCTATTCTTCTATTTGCCATAGTTTCTGAACCTTCCAACTGCTTCACTCCCTGCTAATCTGAGCTTCAACTTTATCTTTCTCTTAAAAGTTCTTCTTCTCCTTTAGTGATCTAAGATTCATGTTTGTACCCAGTCCTATCATCTTATAACCATTATAGGTTCTAAGAATATAACAACAAACAAAACAAAGTTCTGCTCTCATGGAGCTTACAACTTACTTGGGGTGAGGGGTGGTGTGAAGAGGGGCAAAAAATAATAGATCACATGGTGACATATGCAAAGAAGAAAAACAGCAAAGAAGAAGTTTAAGTGATGATGGGAAGAATGTTATTTTATATCGGGTGGTCATGGGAAGGCCATCCTGATAAGCAGTGCCATTTGAGCAGAGACCTGAATCAAATGAAGAAAAAACCTGTATGGTTACAACAGAGAAGAGCTTCTGAGGTAGAAGAAACAGCAGGTGCAAATCTTCACACAGGATTGTGCTTGGGATGACTTCAGGAACAGCAAGAAGGCCAGTGATGGAGCAAATAAAACAGCAGCAAAGGATGAGCTTACATAGGGACTTGTAGGTCATGGTAAGAATTCTGGATTTTACTGAGGGAGATGGGGACCACTAGAAGATATGGAGCAAAAGAATGGCATAATCTGATTTACATTTTAAAAGGATCACTCTGCTACTTGTGGAGAACTGTAGCAGGGTAATGATGAAAGTAAGGAGAACAGTTAAGAGGCTATCGCAATAATCCAGGTAAGAAATCATGGTGCCTTGGACCAGAGTAGTAGAGGTAGAAACGGTAAGTAGCAGTCATACTGGATATAAAGCCATGTGGATTTGCCAATGGATTATTTGTGGGGTAAGAGACAATGAGAAGAGATAAGCATAATGCTAATGTTTTGGCCCTAGTCAATGGAAGAGAAACCCTTTATAATAAACAGGAGAATTTTAAAACTCCAAAGTAAACACTAATCCTTTGTGGAAAAGTCAATCTATTAATAATGGTGGCTCACGCCTGTAATCCCAGCACTTTGGGAGGCCGAGGCAGACAGATCACGAGGTCAGGAGATCGAGACCATCCTGCTTAACATGGTGAAACCCCGTCTCTACTAAAAATACAAAAAACCAGCTGAGAATGGTGGCACACGCCTGTAGTCCCAGCTACTCAGGAGGCTAAGGCAGGAGAATCGCTTGAACTCAGGAGGCAGAGGTTGCAGTGAACCAAGATCGCACCACTGCACTTCAGTCTGGGTGACAGAACGGGGGGAAAAAAAGCAGCCCAATACTGTAAATGCATCTAAAAGAGTAAGTTTTCTTAAATAGAAAACTTCTGTATCCTATGAGGAATCTTTTTTTTTTTTTTTTTTTTACTTAGTATTTACTATAGCTCTAACTGCAAAGCAGACTAAATATAAAAACACATCCAAAGTAGTACTCGAGAAAAGTAGATATAATAGTACTTCGTCGTAATGAGGTTTTTACCTAAAAAATTTATTTCATTAGTTTAATTCCCCTCAAAACAAATCTTACCAACTTGAAGTTAATCTTAATCATTTGTTTCAGTGCTTTAAATCCCCATTCTCCTTTTTCACCTTCAAGTTCCAAAACCTAAAAAGAGGAAGACATTTTTAGTTTATCTTAATATTAACATTATTTTCTAAGGATGTCCAATGTGTAAGTATTGAATTAATTTTATACTATATACATAAAAAACATTTCCCCAAGGATACCACCATTTCTCAATGTCATTTTTAAGTCTCTAAAAAAAACAAGTTGTAAGATGCTTACATAAGGATAAGCAAGCTTAAAGTTCCTTCATCAGGAAAATTAAGAGCTACTTCTTGATTACTATACAGTTCCTGAAATATTTTTCCCCCGAATAACCAACCTATGGTAAAAATAATCCGTAAGTGTAACAGTAAGTCAAGAAATCAAGCTATTTATAATAACGAAACCACAACTGTGTGATTTACCCCTAAAAGAAACAAGACTGCAGTGATAATACCTATTGACCATCATGTTGGTGGTTCTTCTGCCAGAACCATCCTAGCTTTTCAGGACAATGGCCCTGCTCCACAGACAGCTTGATTGCAAAAAACATCAGGATAACCCTTTTGAAACATTTGCTTGTGCTGCCTAACGCTAACTGATAGGATAATTAAGTATTCAAAACACATTTCTGAGATAAAATCACCTGGGACTTATTTGTTCTAGCATATCATTAAAAAAAATTAACACATAGAATCAAATGGAAAAGAATATAAACCTTTTGAAAACTGCTTAATGCTGCTTTTGGGTCATCTTCTTTTAATGCTTTGGAATTATAGTACTGATTTTCCAAATCCACATTTGGCTCGGAGTTACTATCTTCAGAGTATTCCTGTGTTGGAAAGAAAGAAATATTAAAAGAAAAAAAAAAAACAAAACTCCACACATAGCAATGTAAAACGTGAATGCTGTTAAGACAGAAAAACCACGTATTTTTACAAAACAAAACAACCTTGAATACATACATAAAATGCCAACTGATATTCAACTGTTATATAAAACCAGGGGTTGAAGAAAGGAGGAGGGTGTATAGCAGAATATAATCATTTCTTTCTTCCAGATGAAAGTTAAAATTTCTATAGAATCAACATAAAAGAAGAATGCAAAGACCTAATATTGGTTAATGACCCCAATTCTGTAGTGGTTAAGCTTTCGTTGGTCATGAAATCTGAGGGAAACCTAATGCAGATGTGTTCTAATTATTAATCTTTGGTTCTATAATTTTTTTCTATTCCCCAAGTCTAAATTTCATTATTGTAACATGGTTTAAAACTAGCTAGGATGGTAATCTACACATGGCAAAGCCATCTAGCACTAAATATAATTATGTTAATAAGAATATTTGCTTTATGTGCACTATACAACAGCTGTTTATACTAACGTTAATCGGCTTTATAACAAATCAAAATAAATAAAACAAAATGGATTTATATAATTTCATGAGACTTTCCATTACATGAGTTCTATTCTTAGTGGAAAAAAACAAGGCAGAAGGGAAAACTGGAATAAAACAACTATTTTGTAGTGTAAACAAGAGTTTTACACAGTTCCAGGACATTCAGTCTAATAACGAGGATTACAAAATACACATGGATTGGTGTAATGGAAATAATTATCTTATGGTCATAAGATAAAGATTATTTCCTTCTCAGCTATAAGTCATTACAAAGGGCAAGTTTATATCAAATTAAGAATAGTACCTGGAAACAAACACAAAAAGACAAGAATAGTTTTACAGTTATTTCTAAATCCAAATACAAGTAACAAATTTCTTTATGAGATATTTATGAAAAATTATGTTACAGTCTCATAAAAGCATAGTAGAGAAGAAAGGTATGCTGTGTATAAGTTATTCGAAAGCTCAAAAATACATTAACACAAGATGAATTTTTCAGTAATCAAGAGTGGCTTTGTAATGTGCGCCCTCTGGAGGATAATTCCTTCCTCGTGTGAAGACATGAGTCTGTCAGCCTTACAGATTTAAGACCTGGAATTCCGTTGTGTTTAACATATGAAAATCACTTGATGAAACTAGGTAGTAAGTAAGTTTCATAATTACTCATTTACTTCTTAACCCTTGTAATCTAGGCTTGACAACAAAGAAACTGATCAAGCTAAAAAAAAGAGAAATTAGTAAAGAATGAACAAGCCAACCATATACAGAATGATGCTGTGACAGTGATGGCTTCAAAACTGGGTTTTGAAAGATAAATGGAAGTTTGCCCGCTAGATGAAATGAGAGAGGATAAAGAGAATAGTACATGTAGTAACAACATAAACAATGGAAGGTAACTATTTGTTGGAACATAAAAATCCTTATTGACTCTACCTTCAAAATAAACCTCAAATCTATCCACTCCCAAACCCCCTGCTTGCTACCATCCTACCCTACCCAACTACTTTCATCTCTCCACAAACTTTAACAGCGTTCTCATTCTCCTTTTTAAGTTCTAATATCCTCATGGCTAAGCAGGTGAAATAATTCTCACAAAATGTAAATTATCTTATTCCTCTCCTCAAAAATGGGTCCCATTCCTCTTAAAATCCACAGCGAAATCATCAAAACTTGACTCCGGTGTCCAGCCTTATATCCTATCAAGTTCTCCCTCATTCACTTTGCTGCAGCCATCCTGGCCTTAATTCAATGGCCTTAACTCAACAAGTGCCAAATTCTCTCACTTTTATGTGTTATTCCTGTCTCTTTCCACCTCTACCTCTACCTCTCTTCATCTGGTTAACTACTGCATATCATTTCAGATCTCAGCCTAAGGGTATTCTTTAGGGAAGACTTGGAGTAAAGAATCACAGCTATAAAACCTACTCTATGCCTTTGGAAATCAGCTCTTTTCTAATTGTTTTATTAAGTTGGAACAAATACAAATGGATTTACCATATATGATTTATCATACAATAACTAAAATAAAAACTTCACTTAACACTGTTGAATAAGATAGAGGAATAGCTCGCTGAACCAGAGAATTATTTTTTTTTGCAACCCAAACCTTCAGAATGCAGCCTTGAACCTGGAAGTAAAATGAAAAGTATTTCTGATTTACATTGATCATAAAGTAAAAATTCAGAGTCCATTTATTTTTGGTTTCTTGGCTCAAAACAAATTAGAAAAAACAATTAGGTCAGGTTTTGAGAAGAGGAAAGTAGAAGCTGAAAGGTATACATGACAACAGTAGGACTAGCGTTTTGGAGCTTCCTAGCAAATGAGAAACAACAGTATTTTAGAAAGGGAAGAGATTAACTTCAATTTTCTAGAAATTACTGAACCAATTATAACACTGTTAAAAACAGGATCCTTGACATTTCCTGTCATATCTCACACAGTGTCTTGTCATTCAATCATGGAATACTTATAATAAGACTAGTTACCTGTAACTTCTGGGACCTGATAGATTTCAGATAGAGATTTCTAAACTTTAGATGTTACAACTCCAAAAAAACAAAAAACAAAAAAACAAAACAAAACAATGACTGAGACAAGATTTGATTTAGCCCTCTACATTTTGTGACTATATTCCTTTGGTTTTTCATATCATATGGATTAAGAAATGGCATGTATAATGTTTTTGCATAATTGCAATTCAACTCTTCCCCTCAAGGTACTCATGGTCTATTAAGGAAGAGATATGCAAACAAAACTGTATTATAATAAATAATAGACACACATACTAAGTCCACTGGCATCTCAAAAAGGAGTAATCAACTACTTCTGAGTTAGAGGAAGGAAAAAGATACCCGAGTCAGGTATAAAAGTATGAATAGGAATCGCCAGCAATGAGAAAGGGCAGCTGAAATAAAGCAATTAATGTGCAAATGCAAGGAAGCTTGAAATAGTATGAATAGTTTGGGCTGAAGCACAGGATGTTATGTAAGGGGTTGATGAAAGATGAACTGGTATTGAACAGAGGAAGAGGACAACAGAAATCTTGCAAGGAGATTAGATCCAATAAAGAGCCTCTAAAAGATTTTACAAGGAAATAACCAGATTTGTGTTTCTGGAAGAGTACTCTGGTAGCAATGAGGTAGTCCATTGGATAATCTTAAAAGTCTGTCCAGGAGCTGTGAAGGCCTGATCCCAAGAAGTAGAATGAGGAGAAAAGGCAGGGGACACAATAAATGATGGAATAAACACAGAAGATGTAAAACAATGTTAGGGAGGTAAAATAAAAGTGCCCATATGGGCACAAGATAAAGGAAAATAAAGTGATCCATAATTACTATCAAAGGCTTGGTAACACATGATGCCATCACTCAGAATAGGAAATCTAGAAGTACTGAGTAAGTATTGCTAAACTGAAATAGTTACGTCAAATGAAAAAGAGATAATAATTTGTAAAAGTTTAAATGTTTTTTAACAGAAGAGAAAGTGAAATTTTAATTAGTATATAAAGAATGCTTTAAAAACAAATGAAGAGTTTAATACATGAAAAATAAACAAGCACTTGTTTTACAAGAACAGTTGGAAAAGGGATTAAAAATAAAAAAAAATCTAAAATTCAATAATAGTTTCAACCTACTCATGTCCTGATAATTCCCCCAAGCAATTTGTGATCCATCCACACAACCAAAATCTACTCTTTCTCAAACATGTCACACAATTTTAAATCTCTGCTTTGGCATAAACTGCTCTTTTTGCTAGAATTCTAAACCACTTTCCCTCCTAATAATCTTTCTGCTTTTCTCCTAAGATACTTCCCTGCCCTAATACTTCTGGGAAATGTGTTCATTAACTCATCTTAGCATCACTCTTCTTAGCAAACTAAATTTTTTTTCTTAGTCATGCTTCCATATGACATGCATCTCTCTACCATAGAGCTCTGTATGTTAAAATAGGCCAAATTGTGAACTTCTCAGAAGCAGGAACTTTCTTATTCATCTGTGTATTCTGAGAGCCTGGGATATTACAAAACGCTTAGTGTTTGGTTAATTAAAATAAAAGGTGGGTAAACATTTCAAAATAACACAACATACAGCAGCCAGGGTCAATTTTGACTATATCAGGTATGTAGCTACTGCTGAACAGGATCAGTTCCATAGTTCATTTACTTACTCTTGTATCTATTGCCAATAGAAGTCCTAAGAAATGTACTTTAGGAAAACAACAGTCACCATTAAGAATGCTTTCTGAGCCTTGTCTAACAGCTGACAAGATGCTGGGCACACTAAGAGGTGTGGGCAGTGTTTCATTATCCTTAAAAACCAGATATGATTCGAATCCTAGGTAGCCATTTATGGTTTAGCTACTGATAAAGTTATCTATTTAAAAAAATTCACACAAATTAATGGGTGCTGATTTGTTAACTATGAAGTTAGAATTAAAAAAACAAAACAAAACAAAAAACTGTCTGCTGGGCACGATGGCTAACACCTGTAATCCCAGCACTTTGGGAGGCTAAGCGGGGGTGGATCACCTGAGGTCCGGGGTTCAAGACCAGCCTGACCAACATGGAGAAACCCTGTCTCTACTAAAAATACAAAAAAAATTAGCCGGGCATGGGGGCGCATGCCTGTAATCTCAGCTACTCAGGAGGCTGAGGCAGGAGAATCGGGAGGCAGAGGTTGTGGTGAGCCAAGATAGTGACACTGCACTCCAGCGTGGGCAACAAGAGCGAAACTGTTTCAAACAAAAAAAAGAAAAAAAAAGTTGTTCTAAATTTTCAGTGTTCAAATTATATTTCCCAGGTAGAGCTACCATAAAGTCACATTTGTGTTTTAGCATCCTAAAAGAGCTACTATAAAACCTGGGCTCTAGTTCTGACTCTCCCACAAATTTGTCCTGTAAATTTAGGTAATCACTCATTCTCTATGCTTTAGTTCCTCTTGTGTCAAATTTGGGGGTTGAACCCTGTAGGAAGTTTCTAATTCCCACTAAGGTCCATATGTTCATTTCGGGATATAATGTACAAGTACAAATTCACTTTGTTGGATAGTTGTAGTTTACAGATTTAAGTTGTCATTTTTTATTAAATTTATGTATGCTTATTAAATAATCGTTTATTACTTAAATGTATATAACTTTATTTTATTCTTAGCATGTAAAAGTTGTCTCCCATTGTTTTAGCTATCCTTGTTGGAACCTCTCCAATTTCATTATACAAGGTACACTAACGAGGTAATACAACAGGCCTTTTTGAAAAGTTGCCAATTTAAGTTCCAAATCAATATTTTTCTTTGAAGTAGTAGCTTTAAGGTGCAGTAAAATTATTCCAATGATACTGACATGTATTACAACAAGTAATGCTTCTGAAATCCTCAAGAAAACCAACTTCACCAGAGTCGTGTGTTTGTATCCTGAAACAGCAGCATACAATTTAATGGCTCAACTTATTTATCAAACCTGATTCTTAATTTTCAACTACATCTACAAAAATGAAAAAATCTGGCTAGCTTATTTTTTAAAAATAAGCTGCACATTGTTTTTTCAAAATATTGAAAACAGGCCAAATTCTTATCAATACAGAACTGTTTAAATAAAGGATGGTACATCCATACAATCAATGCAGCCATAAAAAAAAGTCAGCTCCTTGCATACTTAATACAGAATAATCTCTCAGATAAATTAAAAAGCACAGAGCAAGATTTATAATATGCTATATCAACGTTAAAAAAATAAAAAAAGAGAGGATGAATAAGAATCTATATTTGGTTATCTACTGAGAATGGGAACCAGATGAAGAACAGAATGGAGGAAAAAACTTTGATGCACATATTTTTACATTTTCTGGTTTTGAACCATGTGCACGTATTATCTATTTTAAAAAGAGTGACAGAGTCACTCTCTGGCCTCTAAAGTAACATTTTTGCTCATCATTTACACCCTGCAACCTGCCCACCCCCAGCAATAAAAGCAATATAGGTTCCCTGTGAAAAGTCTGCCAGACAAAAACAAATTTAAAAAAATTAAAACTGGATGGGCGCGATGCCTCACACCTGTAATCCCAACACTTTGGGAGGCTGAGGTGGGTGAATCATCTGAGGTCGGGAGTTCGAGACCAACCTGGCCAGAAAGGTGAAACATGTCTCTACTAAAAATACAAAAATTAGCCAGGCGTACTGGCTTGTGCCTGTAATCCCAGCCATTTGGGAGGCTGAGGCAGAGAATTGCACTACTGCACTCCATCCAGCCTGGGCAACAGAGTAAGACTCTGTCTCCAAAAAAAAAAAAAAAAAAATTAAAACCATTGATAATTTATTTCCAGACATTTTTCTATATTTTTCCCACCTAACAAAATTGGGATAATATGGATTATACTGTCTTTGACATTTCTGGAACTTAACATTTATACTGGATACATGTTCACTATGTACATAGCACTGGCAATTGACCATCATCTTTCTACTGATCTTATTGAAAGGGTGACAAACACGAGAGTCTGTAAGAGATCCTGTAGCTAAGATTCATTTTCCTCCCCACTACACACACACAAAAAAGAAAAAGAAGTAAAAATGCAGAGCATTAAAACTGCTATACCATAAAAAATAACGGGAACATGGGTGGAGCTGGAGGCCATTACTCCTAGCAAACTAATGCAGGAACAGAAAACCAAATACTGCATGTTCTCTGTTACAAGTGGGAACTAAATGATGAGAATTCATTAACACAAAGAAGGGAACAGACATCAGGGCCTACTTGAGGGTGAAGGGTGGGAGGAGGGAGAGGAGCAGAAAACATAACTATTGGGTACTTGGCTTAGTACCTGGGTGATGAAATAATCTGCATAATAAACTCTTGTAATAAGAGCTTACCTATATAACTAACCAGCACATGTACCCTTGAACCTAAAAGTTAAAAAAATAAATAAAACTGCTATATATTAAGACAAGAAAAACAATACTAGGAAACATTTATTCCCTAATCCCAACTATGAGCTTGACTAGGGGAATATAATGAGGCTCACAGTTGGTCATATATTTAACCAAGTGGAATTATTCTAACTTTTAGACAACGTTTTCCTTGTAATACATTTAAATAATTATATCCAAATACAGGCCGGGCATGGTGGCTCACGCCTGTAATCTCAGCACTTTGGGAGGGCAAGGAATGTCGATCACCTGAGGTCAGGAGTTCGAGACCAGACTGGCCAACATGGTGAAACCCTGTCTCTACTAAAATATAAAAATTAGCTGGGCATGGTGGCGGGCACCTGTGGTTCCAGCTATTCAGGAGGCTGAGGCAAGAGAATCGCTTGAACCCGGGAGGCAGAGGTTGCAGTGAGCCGAGATCACACCACTGCACTCCAGCCTGGGCGACAGAGCACAACTCCACCTCAAAAAAAAATTTATATATATTCAAATATATAATGCCCTACACATAACAGGACTTACTGAAGAATAATTTTTGGTATAAAGTCAATTTGTCTTAAATCCTTTCTAAAAAGATTATTAGAAGTTTCATGGTAGAATGATTGGACTGTGGAATTAAAACAGTTAGCTTATCAATGGCCTTACCTACTTAATGAATGGCACTATGGTTATTATTTAGTATCATGGATCAGCAAATAATCTATAAACCTGTAAAATTAGCATTGCATTAAATGTAATTTATTAGCACCATCGCCTACCACAGATTACTATGTTTAGAAATGCCTGCTTCTGCCTCTAAAAATCAAACAGATCTTAGAACATACATGACCATACATGTATGTTGAATTTCTTTTACATTCATTTCTTTCACATTCATTTCTTCTTTCTTAAAAAAAAAAAAAAAAATTTGTTTTATTTTAGATCCTTCTTGGGCAGAAATCATTATTTACTTCCTTGGGTAAAAACAGTACAGTTTTAGAAACAGAGTTAATTTTTCAGGTGGTATCCTAACTACCTATTTCTACCAGATTGGGGAAGAACAAAGTGATTTAGGGTGTTAAAATGTATCAATGGACGACCAATAAAGATATGCTGAGTATCACTGTGGTCAGCAATACTCATGGCTCTCAGTTAACACTTTAACTAAAACGAGGTGATAATCAATTTTCCAAAAAAAATAATTTTTTATAAAAATAAATCTTGAGAAAGCAAGTCAATTCTGCAGATTTTTTAAAATACTAATAAACAGAAAAAAAAAATCCCAGACAAAATAAGTATTTTAAAAAAAGAAAAACTCTTTTGGCAAAAGGTAAGCATGAAATGGTAACCTCCTTCATTAATCTTTTTTTTTAAAAAATATATGAGTTAAGGAAATGAAAAACAAATTACTAAATAAATTTTATGCCACCAAAAGTTTTAACTGTTAGTAAATTAATCATAAATAATTTTACAACTAGACACCTGATGAGAGACAGACGGGAAGAGTTATTTAATAGAATGCTAGGGGAAGAAAAACAAAAAATCCAACAGAAAACTCCAACATTTCATTTCATTATGTAGTAGTGCAAAATCTTACTTTAAGAAATAAAAAAGTTAAGACACAGCTGGTTGTGGTGACTAACACCTGTAATCCCAGCACTTTGGAAGGCCGAGGGGGGGGGGGCAGATCACTTGAGGTCAGGAATTCGAGACCAGCCTGACCAACACGGTAAAACCCCGCCTCTAAAAAAAAACACAAAAAATTAGCCAGGTATGGTGGCAGGCGCCTGTAATCTCAGCTACTAAGGAGGCTGAGGCAAAATTGCTCGAACCTGGGAGGCAGAGGTTGCAGTGAGCTGAGATTGTGCCACTGTTCTTTAGCCTGGGCAACACAGTGAGACTCCGTTTCAAAAAAAAAAAGTTAAAGCAATTATATATTCAACTTCATTATACTGCTCATGTAGTGTAGGCCCTAAAAGGCTGGGAAAACATGGCCAAGTTAAAACATTCTATGTTTAATAAAAAATCTTGCAAAAGTTAATCAAGTACTTCACAAGACAAAAAGATTCTCACTGCTATTACATTACATTCTCAAAGATGATCAATTTAATCACAGCGCTAATAAGTTATGTATCCGACGGACTATTGTTTAGGAAGGAGATAAGCAGAAACATCTACAAACACAAACTAATAATACAAATGCAATTTCTCAAGAGATGACATACAGCTGGGCACGGTGGCAAGTGCCAGTAGTCTCAGCTACTTAAGAGGCTGAGGCGGGATGATTGGTTGGGCCCAGGAGTTTGGGCCCAGCCTGGGTAACACAGCAAAATCCCATCTCTAAAAATATACACATGTGTAAATAAATAAAGAAGACACACAAATGGCCGACATATACATAAAAAAAAAAAGCTCAATATCACTACTATCAAAGAAATGCAAATCAAAACCACAATTAGAATGGTTATTCATCAGAAAGACCAAAAATAATAGAATGCTGGCAAGAAAGTGGAGAAAACAGAACTCTTCTACACTGTTGATGGAGATGTAAATTAGTATAGCCATTATGGAGATTTCTCAAGAACTAGAAGTAGAACTACCATAAGATCCCGCAATCCACCCCTGGGTTTATCCAAAGGAAAGAAAATAGGTCTATTAAAGGGATTCCATGTTCATTGCAGCATTACTCATAACAGCAAAGACAGGGAATCAATCTAAGTAGTAATGGATAAATGGATGAAGAAAATGCGGTATATATACATAAAGGAATATTATTTGGCTATAAAAAAGAATGAAATTCTGTCAATTTGCAGGAACGTGGATCTGGAGATTTAGGTTAAGTGAAATAAGCCAGGCGCAGAAAGACAATTATCACATGTTCTCACTCAGATGTGGAAGCAAAAGAAGTTGATTTCATGGTGGTAGAGAGTAGAATGATAGGAAGGGTGTGGGGGGAAAGAGGAGTGGGGAAGTAAGAGAAGTTGGTTAATGTGTACAAACCAACAGTTAGATAGAAGGAATAAGTTCTAATGTTTGATAGCGGGGGAGGGTGACTATGGTTAAAACGTATTTCATATTTCAAAATATCTAGAAGAGATGACTTTAAATATTCCCCAGACACAGAAATGATAAAAACACAAGGTGATGGATATCCTAAATACCGACTTGATCATTACATATCCTGTGCATGTAACAAAACCCCCCATAACTATGTACAAAATACTATGAATCAATTAAAAAAATACAAGCACATTTAAAAGAAACATTTTGATAACAATAACAAAACACCTGTAACATGAATAAACAGGTAGTAACTAGAAATGGACAGATACATATTAATGAACAGAAGTCACTGCCTACAACTGGCTTGCACAAACTAAAATGTAAGGTAGAAACCATAACTATTAGCGAAACCACATTTAACTTTAAAAATTATAAAAATCTCTACTATGACTTTCAGATAATAGCGAGAATTTCCGTTCTCCCTTTTGCAAAGTGTGCCTTATTTTAAAATGCAAAAAACTGAAAATACACACGAAGTTATAGACTAATTCAAAACAATGTATTAATATTTTGACAATCTCTGGCACTTAAAATGAATCAGACGTCCCAAAACATCTATTTTGTAACTTTATGATAATGCAGCATCACCATAAAAGAACCATATGAAATACCCCCAAAATAAAGAAACAAAGCAAAGTTGACGTTAATTCTGGGTCAAGATAATTTTCAGAGTTTCCACACGATGTTTTTGAATAGCAAACGTTATTCAAACTTGTAAATCCATTAATAAATGAAGCTCTGAATCTTTAAAAATCTCCATTCAGTCAGATAAATTCGTTTATTTCTATGCTGTTGCTGTTTTAAAGTTTGTATACTGGAAAATTTCTAAGGGAAAAGCTATGGGTTCAATTACCTTACACCCGTCCCCCAAAAACACAACATGCAAAACCTCCTCGCCAGCTTTTCTTTATAAAGAACTGAAAAAGTAGTTCAACTACCTTTTTTTCAGTTATCCTTGCTCTGAACCCTCTACTACACACTTACCTCGGACCAAAACTGGCCCTGGACAAGACTATTTAAGCTACGTCTCCAGGCGACTCACAAGTTGCGTTTCGCGGTCAGGCCTGGGAGCAGTAAGGACCCCCCAGTTTTCAGACTTCTCCTAGCATTTCGCACATGTGAACGCTCAGTTCAAGTGTGAAGAAGTGGGGGCCCGAACGCTGGGCCCGAAAGGGCAAAGCCAGGGCCTACACCGCAGCATGGTCACCGGGGCGGCTCGCGCCGTTGGGAGGCATGAGGCACAGAGAACCGAACGCCTGGGGCCAGGGGCATCCGTGTAAACCGAAGAGGCGCTCAGACTCGGAGCGCAAGGCCCGGGACCCCCTTCGCTGCCTGCTTTGACCTCCCTTCCCCCATGCTGGAGAAGCAGGGCCCGGGCCCGGTGCGGGAACGGGGAGGAGGTAAACCAGTCCTGTCACTGCACTGAGACAGGCTGGAAACGGCACATGCTCTACGGGCAGAGGCCACGGCCGGTCCAGACCGGACCCCGAAAACTAGACACATCTCCACCCCCAGAATTCCATTCCCTGCGCCTCACCAGGTCGTAGTCCTCCTCATCATCGCACATGAAATCATCCTCCATGTCAGACATCTTGGCCGGGAGGGGGAGGAGAAATTGGAGACAACCTCCTCCCACAATCCTCCGCGGCTCAGAGGCGTCAGTCTCAGCTTCTTTCCGCCTTCCCGTCCCTCTTAGAGGAGCTGTTTCCTGCCGGAACCAATTATCTCGACCTCTAGATGATTCGCTACGTCTCCAAAAGAGACTGCACCGCCCCCCTTTTCCTCCGAAGCGGTTGGTGCCTTAGCAACTAAACCTAGCAACTGGGACATCGTCAGGTGCTGCGGGTCTCAGCCAAAGGGCGTCAGAAACTGCTCTCGTAGCGAGCAGTTTCCAGCCTCCTGGGTAAGGGAGCAGTCTCCTCCCTTGCTTGGGACTCCGGAAGCATGTCATTCCGGTGAAAGTAAGGGACAGCTTAGGACCAGAAGCCTTTCGCGGAGAAAAGGCTGGCATGCCCGTTCTATATGACAGGTATTATTTCTGCTATCATTGTATGTGTGCATTTAGCCCACACATTGCGGTGGGTGTTCCTAAGATATTTGGAGTACTTTTCAGCAACACAGTTTACACTTAATGCTTGTTATATTTGTAGTTGACAAAACAATTCTATGGATATCCCAAATTAGGTATGCAGCTATCAGTTGAGTTGCCTTAAATCTTACTTAGTTGTTCAACGAATTATAAACTTACCTTTACAACCCTTGGGACCAAATTAAGGTAACAAAGACTGGTTTTTTAAAAAAAATACGTTACTGTGAAACCGAGGGCACCATGTTATGAGGAGATGGGAGCTGCGGTGACTCGCGGGATAGGAATTTCAAGAGAACCGAGCGGAACGGGAAATCGGCAACAAGAAGCCCTCTCCGGCTCCCAGGCACCCCTATACCTACAGCCTCCTGTCAGAGCGGATTAGTTTCTATCCAGAAATTAAGGGAGAGATTGCTCGTAAAGATGACAAGCTGCTGTCATTTCTAAAATATGTTTATGTTGATTCCAAAGATCCTCTGTCTTCCGTGCAGGTGAAAACTACTGAAACACGTCAGGAGCCAAAGGAATTCAGATTGCCAAAAGGCCATCACTTTGATATGATAAATATTAAGAGTATTCCCAAAGGCAAAATTTCCATTGTAGAAACATTGACACTTTTCAGTAATCATAAACTCTATCCAGAAACATGAACTGCTGAGAAAAGAGTGCAAGAATATCATTTAGAACAGAAAGAAGTGAATTCCCTTCTTAAATATTTTGTTATTTTTGAAGTCAAAATCTTCCCTCCTGAAGACCAGAAAGCAATACAATCAAAATGAAGAAAATTACAAAAATTTCCTATGTGTACTCCTCATCCCTCATCCTGTATATTTTCTCATTTTTGCATATTAAATTACGTTAATTACCAAGTATTTAATGCTCTCATTGTGAGAGCATACTCTTAATATTTATTGAGCTCCCTGAATTTTCAAGATTGCCATGGACTGTATTTTGTTTTCTTTTAATTTGGTTTAGGCATGTTTCATATGTACATGTTACCATGACTATCAACACATCTGTACCTTTATTTTAAGTAAAAGAGTTAATTTGTTATTTTAGACACATCGTACCAACTTTTAAATTGGTCATAAGACCCCTTGGGAAGTGTCCTGAATCTCTCATTTAAGTTTTCCTTTCCAAGTTAGGTGTTTAGTTCATTCTTCATATGTGATAGTGAAAGTAAAAGCTTTCCTGACTCTTAAGACTGACATTTTCTTGTTAGGGAAAGAGACTCAATAGTAAGGTAGACTAATAGTATTTCCCAAATAAAGGCACAGAGGAGAAAATAACGAATCAATAGAATCTAACTAAAATTACTACCCCAGGGAATAAGAAGTATTGAGGATTTATTTTATTTTGAATTGGTTTTAAGTATGGAATAATTGCCTTTGCAGTTATAAAAAGTAATTAGTGGTGTTTACAAAATGTTGGGAATTTCTGCTTTGACAAATAGGTAAGTCCCATGGCCTTCAGAGAGGGAGGCAATAGTGGAAACTTTTGAAAAAGTAATTTCTCTGGATTTAACATGAAACTAGAAAAATTTAAAGAATAATTAAATAAAAAAACCATGGTAAATGAAATTTGGGGATTTTATACATAGTTTCGGATGTTAATACTGGTTGAGAGAAGAGAGAAAAAATAGCAAGTAGAAGCAGAGAACAGGATCATTGGAAGGGACCTGAGAAATTGCTGCTTCATCCATTTTAGCAAACTTACTAGTACGGCATGTACCAGTACTAGGATCTTGAGTAAGAGTGTGTGAGTTTAGCTCTGCCTGATACATTACTACTTGTGGGATCTTTGGGCGACTATATCCTTTTTGAGATTGAATTTCTTCTATAAAATGAGCATAATGCTGCCTTACTTAAATTTAAGAGTTATCATGAAGATAAATGAAATAGTAAAGGACTACAAAAGACCAAGGAAATATGATTTTTTTTTGTAGTGGAGAAACAAACGCCTGGGGAAGATATATGACCTAAGGTTTCTGTAGTTTATGACCTAACCAGGCCCAGAACTTAGTTTTTCAAATCCTAGTAGTGTGTTCTTTCTGATGTGCCAAAAAGCAGCACACCTCAGAGAAGGGAGTAAGTGTGAATTATGGGTACATTGGGGTTATCAGTTTGCTTCTGAGGGAAGATAGGCACCACTACTTCCCAGAGATGCCCCTGGAAATGATATAGAAGATGCTAAAGAATTCAACATGATGACAGAATGAGGCATTTGTAGTAATGCTGATAACAGAAAAATGGACTAAGTGGAAAATTTGTAAGCATGTCTTTGAATATAGATTTGTTATGTGAACAAACTACCTAGTTTATTTTTAGTTCAATACAATAATTGTTTTAAAAAAACAAATAACTACTCAATATAAAATGCATTTTAAAACTCCTGTAAATCAGTCAAAACTTTATTCCATTTGTCATAATGGTCACTAGTTGAGTCACTAATACTAGTACACTCTATTTCTGAGCCATCTTTATTCATTTCTACATTGTGTGGTTAGGCAGCTGTTATATGGTGTCACATGATAAAGGATTTCTTCCCATACCATTAAAAAAATACATTACTATTACACAAAATCATTGGCAGAATTCAAAATAAAGAAAAAATGAAATAAAGGGGAAAAACCGCTTTTCAAATAGGTAGCATTTCCATGTAAACTTCCAGTTCTGTCCACATGAATCCACAAATGTTATGTAGTTAAGCATAGATATAGATTTGGATTCTTTTTGCATCTATATAGCAGCATAGGTCGATGTTTGGTTGGTTGTTTATATTTAGAGACAAGATCTTGCTCTGTCACCCAGACTGGAGTGCGGTGGCACCATCATAGCTTACTGCAGCCTTGAACTCCTTGGTTTAAGTGATCTTCCCATCTTAGCCTCCTCAGTGGCTGGGACTTCAGGTACATGCCACCATTCCTGACAAATTTAAAATTTTTTTTTGTAGAGACAGGGGTCTCACTATATTGCCCAGGCTGGTCTTGCAATCCTCCCACCTCAACCTTCCAAAGTACTGGTATTACAGGTGTGAACCACATTGCCCAGTCTTAAAATATATGCCTAATACTAATTATTTTAGTGGCTGTGTAATAATCCCTCGTTGAATGTACCAGTGCACCATAATTCATGCCATTATTATACATTCAGAGTATTGCAGAAATAACACTATTTTAAGCAATTCTGCAGTGAATATCTTTGAAATTTTATTCTTTAAAAAATAATTCTGGCTGGCGCAGTGGCTCACACCTGTAATCCCGGCACTTTGGGAGGCCGAGGTGGATGGACCACCTGAGGTCAGGAGTTCGAGACCAACCTGGCCAACGTGGTAAAACCCTGTCTCTATGAAAAATACAAATAAAATTAGCCAGGCATGGTGGCGGGCACCTGTAATCCCAGCTACTCAGGAGGCTGAGGCAGGAGAATCTCTTGAACCAGGGAGGTGGAGGTTGCAGTGAGCCGAGATTGCACCATTGCACTCCAGCCTGGGCAACGGAGCAAGACTCTGTCTCAAAAATAAATAAATAAATAAATAAATAAATAAATAAATAAATAAATAAAATAAACAAACAAACCGAAAGAAAGAATTCCAAGTTCCAAGAAGAGAAATTACAGGCTTGATTCTTTTTTAGTAATTACTTGAATTGAGATCTTTTTGATCATAGTTCTTTTAAGTTGTATTTGCAACAATAATGTGTTCTCACCTATAAATACAAATATTTTTCCCTAACAATCTTTTCTTCTCAATGTTTTATTATGATAAATTTCAAGCATACGTAAAATTGTAATAATAATAGTACAGTGGACGTGTATATACCCACTATCAGCCATGATTGTATGTATGTGTGTGTTCCCTGTATCAGTTGAAAGGAGGATTCAGATATCATGACACATCACCCCTAAATGCAGCTATGTGTATTTCCTAAAAATAAGAACATTCTCCTATATAATCACATCATTGTTACATATAAGATTAATAATATTTGCCAGGCATGGTGGCTTGTGCCTATAATCCCAGCACTTTGGGAGGCTGAGGCAGGTAGATCACCTGAGGTTAGGAGTTTGAGACCAGCCTGGCCAACATGGAGAAATCCCGTCTCTACTAAAAATACAAAAATTATCCAGGCATGGTGGCGCATGCCTGTAATCCCAGATACTCAGGAGCCTTAGGCAGGAGAATCGCTTGCACCTGGGAGGCGGAAGTTGCAGTGAGCCAAGATTGTGCCACTACACTCCAGCCTGGGCGACAGAGTGAGTTTTTCTCAAAAAAGAAAAAAAAAAAGATTAATAATAATTCCCTATCATTCAAAATCCAGTTTATATTCAAAATTACCATATTAAGTGTAGAACCTAGAATTGGAAGAGCCTTTAATGATATCACTTTACAGTCTAAGGCTTCCCAAATCCCACAGTAGAGATTCTGATTCAGTAGTTCTGAGTGGAGCTCAGAAACCTATACTTGTAACTTTACAACAAAATAAAACTCCCTAAACTTGGGGAGACTGTACATCCTGTTTTCCTGGGACAGATCTGGTTTAGTACTGTTGACCCATCATAATAGTAATAACACCCAGGCCGGGTGTGGTGGCTCACACCTGCAATCCTAGCACTTTGGGAGGCTGAGGTGGGTGGATCACGAGGTCAAGAGATTGAGACCAGCCTGGCCAACATGATGAAACGTCTCTACTAAAAATACAAAAATTAGGTGGGCTTGGTGGCGCGCGCCTGTAGTCCTAGCTACCTGAGGCTGAGGCAGGAGAATCGCTTGAACCAGGGAGGCGGAGGTTGCAGTGAGCTGAGATTGTGACATTGCACTCCAGCCTGGTGACAGAGCAAGACTCCATCTCAGAAAAAAAAATAGTTAAGAGCACCCATCACTTTCAGAAGTTGGACAATAAATCACATGGTTATTCTACTTGTAATTGTTCAAAAGAGAAAATAGGATCCCGAGGTAGTTAAGAGGTTTATTTGCTCAGAGTAATCAAAGTTTCATAGTTTTACTTTGTACACAAGATAGCAGTTGCAAAATGGATAATATGCTTAACAAATGAATACTGATCACATACATGTAACTGCATATTGATTTACATGTAAATATATTACATAATTTGCTGCTTTTAAATGTAATGCCTTATTCCTACAATGGGAAAATAAGTATGCAAATAAGGTGGTAAGTAGGAAGACTGGGTGAATGGCAGCTAAATTTTGAATAGAATTTCCTTGGCCATGACCAAATTTTTTAAGTCCAGTCTGGAAATTTAGTAACAGCAGTTGAAAAGGTCTTCATTGTGCAGAACATGCTGCTTGAGTACACAGGTGCTAATAAGTGCTTGTTGGATAAATAAACATGTTAATAGATTAATCTTTTTGTATCACACATCAAAATCTTTTTCTGTCCTTAAAAATCCATGTAAATGTGACCTCATTCACATAGCCTATCCTGAATACTTTATACAGTTAAGATAGTCTCTTTTATTTTTTTCTTGACATTAATTTTATTCAATGGTGAATAATAGAAAATTGTAATTTCAACAGAGTGCATTTGTGTGACATGGTGCCCTTGTTGAAAGTGGATCCTATGTTTTTAAAACATATTTTCATAAACTGGCATTATTGAGGTATTATTCAGTAGCTTGATTTACCTCAATAAGGCAAATTAAGCTACACATACTTAACATATACAACTTACTTATTTATTTTATTTTATTTTTTGAGATGGAGTCTTGCTCTGTTGCCCAGGCTAGAGTGCAGTGGCACGAGCTCGGCTTACTACAACCTCTGCCTCCTGGGTTCAAGCGATTCTCCTGCCTCAGCCTCCCTAGTGGCTGGGATTACAGGCGCCCACCACCATGCCCAGGTAGTTTTTGTGTTTTTAGTAGTGACGAGGTTTAGCCATGTTGGCCAGGCTGGTCTTGAATTCCTGACCTCAGGTGATCCACCCACCTTGGCCTCCCAAAGTGCTGGGACTACAGGCATGAGCCACCACTCCCAGCCTTACAGTATAGAATTTAATGAACTTTGACATATGTATACACCTGTGAAACTATCATGACACAAGATAATGAACATATTATCACTGCAAAAGTTTCCTCATAGATTCCTTGCAGAAATTTCTCTCCTCCCCCTTAACTTTTCCCAGGTAACTGCTGATCTACTTTTTGTCACTATAGATTAGTTTACATTTTCATGAATTTTATATAAATGGAATCATGCAATATGTACTCTCATTTTCCTGATTTCTTTCACACATAGTATAATTATGTTGAGATTTGAGATTTGTCCAGGTTGTTGCATGTATCAGTTGGTTGTTTCTTTTTATTGCTGAATATTCATTACATGGATATATTACAATTCATCTTACCCACTTATCTATTGATATGTTTTTTTCAGTTTGTGGCTAGTATAAATGAACCTGCTAAGAACATTTGTGTACAAGTTTTTGTGTGGACATATGTTTTGTTTCTCTTGGGTAATTTATGGTAGACAGACTCTATGGTGGCTAACCCATTCTATTTCCTTGAATAATTATTTGCCTTTTGGGTGTGAGTGGGATCTGTGACTTGCTTTTAAGTAAGATACAGCAAAGGTGATAAACATGATTATATGTACATGGTTACATTATACAAGATTGTTAAGTCAATCCTGATAGGAAAGATGATCTCCTTTGCTGGCTTTGAGGAAGGCAAGTGCCCATGTTGGGAAGGACGACACAACAGGGAGCTGATGGTGGCATCTGGCTAGTAGCCAGCCAGAAAAAAAAAAAAAGTGGTTTTAGTTTGACAACCCACAAGCAACTGAATGCTGCTAACAGCCATGTGCTCTTGAAAGTGAATCCTTCCCCAGTTGAGCCTCAGATAAGCCTTTGTGAGACCCTAAAACAGAGGACAGAAAATTGTGAGACAATAAATGTATATTTATTTATACTACTACATTTGTAGTAATATTGTTATGCAGAAATAGATGTGAATACAGGTAAATATCTTGTAGTGAAATGATTGGGTCATATGGTAGGTATATATTTTAACTTTTTAAGAAACGCTCAAACTGTTTTCCTAAGTGATTTTACCATTTTGCATATCCAACAGCAGTGCATAAGAGTTCTGGTTGCTCTACCACATCCCTGCCAACATTTAGTGTGGTCAATCTTTTTAACTTTAGCTACTCTAGCAGGAATGTAGCAGTATACTATTGTAGTTTTAATTTGCATTTACTTAATGACTAATGTTGAACATTTTTTGTGTGCTTATTTGTCATCCACATATCTTCTTTGGTGAAATCTTTTTTAAATATATTTTGCCTATTTTTAAAATTGGGTTGTTTATCTTACAACTGTTGAGTTGTAAGAGTTTTTTATGCTTTTTGTGTTGTATTTATCTTTGTCATACTCAAGGGCACTGAGATTTTCACTTACTTTTTTTTCTGGAAGCTTTATATAGTTTTACCTCTTACATTTAGGTCTATGATCCATTTCAAATTTAATTTTCATATATAGTGTGAATGAATGTGGAGGTTCATTATTTTGCATATGGATATCAAATTGTTCCAGCATCATTTGTTGAAAAGATATGTTTTTTCTATTGAGTTGTCTTGGCATCTTTGTCAAAAATCCAATGACAGTTTAATTGCCAGCATAATTTGATCCTTTAAAAATATATTTTTCATAATTGTATGCTATCTTGTATTACAATTATTTCCATTCATTCATTATTAAACAGAAAACTCCTTGAGGACACAACTATCTTTCTTACTTCTGAATCCTCTGAAACGCAGCATATGCCTTGCTTATAGAAGATTCTCAGTGAAAATGTGATGTGTTTAAGTGCACTTTAGCATTCATGACTCTTCACTGGCCTTGGCTGAGTCATACCAAACGGGTTTATGATTTGGCATCCTTTCAGACCAATTATCTTTTAAATTTTTTTTGCTGTATTAATTTGGGGAAACTGAACACTGTGTTAGAAGAGCAGAAAAAGAGGACTCCTTTTGTATTAATAAAGGTCTGGAAAGAAAACTCATGGCATACTCAGGGAAGTTAACAGAAAAGTGTTTAATGAAGGGACTATTTATAGAGATAGAGGCAGGATTAAGGGAACCAACAACTACTTACACTAAGCCTTCAGAATGCTCCAGACTGCAATTATATCTTTCATCTCTATAGTTAACATAGGAGGAATATGCTGATAGAGTATGATTAAGCATTGAAGGGGTTCAGAATATGCCACCCCAAAGTATGCTACTTTGGTCTAAGTATTATTTTGAGCTGAAGCCAATTGACAACCAATAGATGCAGTTATGTCAGTCACTGGAGAGCCTTAGCAAACGTATTCCAAAAAAAAAAAAAAAAAGAAAAAATTGCTTAAGTTAATAATCATAATCAGCTCCGCATTGAGGTGGGCAACATTGGATGGTTATGATAAGGTGAGGAAAGAATTGTCTAATTTGAAGATTCTTGGTACTATATTTAGTTTCTGGGTTAAGAAATAAAAAAGAAGGCTGGGTGTGGTGGCTCACGCCTGTAATCCCAGCACTTTGGGAGGCCGAGGCAGGTGGATCACCTGAGATCAGGAGTTCGAGATCAGCCTGGCCAACGTGTTATAACCCCATCTCTACTAATCATACAAAAATTAGCCGGGCGTGGTGGTGCATGCCTGTAATCCCAGATGCTCCAGAGGCTGAGGCAGGAGAATCGCTTGAACCCGGCAGGCAGAGGTTGCAGTGAGCCGAGATTGTACCATTGCACTCAGCCTGAGTGACAAGAGCAAAACTCCATCTCAAAAAAAAAAAAAAAAAAAAAAAAAAAAAAGAAATAAAAAGGAAAAGACAAAATATAGTTTTAAATTGGGGCAACTTGGTCAGGCTAATGTACACTGTAAGCTTGAAATGTAAACTTCTAATTTCAGAATCTAAATTTTTTTTTATTCAATTTCATTTTAATCATGGAATACATACTAGATGCAGAGTTTGCATCAATTTTTGTAACATATTCATTTATTTGCTTAACTAATTTTAATTTGCCATAAAGCAGGAGCTTTTTGTTTATGTTTATTGTTGTGTCCCCAGTGCCTGGAATTGTGCTTAGAACATAGTAGCACAGGGAAACTTTTGTTGAATGAATGAATGAATTAATGATAGAATAATGGATGAAACATAGAATATGAATTCTAGTGGAGGTGACAGATAATATGTATAAAAATCAATATATAATGTAATTTCAGATAGCCTTAAAGACAGCACACCCGATTTAGGTGATAGAGAATAACTGGAGAGAATGTTGGGATGGTTTTTAAAATCTTCATAATAACCCTATGAAGTAGTTGTTTTTATCTCCCTTTAGAGAAGAAGAATTTCAAACTTACCTAGGGTCGCAAAGTAGCTGAACCACACAAATCCAGTTTCATTAATTGATTCTTTCATTAAACATTCCTTGAGTGCCTGCTCAACACTGAGCCTGAGTCTGTAAAATCAGAGTAAAACAGTTTTTGCCTTGAGGGAGCTTATAATCTAGCTCTGTGCTGTCTAATATAGCAGCCACTTGTTTCTCATCAGAATTCAGATATGCTGTAATTGAGATATGCTGGAATTTGGAGACTTATTATAAAAAAGTAAAATTTCTGAATAATTTAAAATATTATATTTAAAATGATATTTTGGTATATTAGATAAAATATTAAATTCAACATTTCTTTTTACTGTTTTGAAAGTGGCTTCTAGAAAATTTAAAATGACATGTTTGACCTGCATTGTAGATTCTGATTCAGTAGGTCTGGGCCCAAGATAATGTGTTTCTAAAAACTTTCAAGTGATGCTGATGCTGCTGTTCTGAGGACCACACTTTGAGTAGCAAAATTTAGACTAGGCAGAAAACACAAGTAATTAGAGGACTGATGTGATGCTTTGTATGACTGGGCAAGCAGAAGGTGCTTAGAGGCTTCATTTTGTTTTGCCTTGTTTTTCACTCTGCAAAACAATCTATGTTCAGTTAAAGCATTTTTGCACAACTTTTATTTCCTCCATAACTACATAAATACAGATTTCTCTGATTCATGAGTTTATTTTTTGCCATTTAATGATTGTATACACTAGAGAGCAGTATCTATTCTATATACATAAGAATAAGGAGCCAGGTGCGGTAGCTCACGCCTGTAATCCCAGCACTTTGGGAGGCCGAGGCGGATGGATGGCCTCAGGTCAGGAGTTTGGGACCAGCCTGGTCAACATGGTGAAACCCCACCTCCACTAAAAATACAAAAATTAGCTGGGCGTGGTGGCAGGCGCCTGTAATCCCAGCTAGTCGGGAGGCTGAGGCAGGAGAATCACTTGAACCCGGAAGGCGGAGGTTGCAGTGAGCGAGATCGCGCCATTGCACTCCAGCCTAGGCGAAAAGAGCAAGACTTGGTCTCAAAAAAAAAAAAAAAAAGAAGAAGAAGAAGGAATGGAATGTAGCATCATTATAAAGAAGACATAAAGAAGTATTACGTATTATTTACTATGATGAGAAAATATCCAAAATAGGTCACTGAAGTAGTCTCCCAATTGTGAACAATAGTTTTTATTATAAGTCAAAATAGGAAATATTTTCCAGGAATTGCACAAACAGATTAAACCACAGAAATAACATTATTCCAGATAAATGGTCAATCCCTCTATGGTCTTAGACACTTAGTTTTGGATAGAGATAGGCCCAGGGAACATAGAAAACTTCCTGAAGGAAGTGATTTCTAAGCTGAGAAACATCAATAGGCATTAGCCAGGTCTGTAAGACTCTTAACACCCATGCTTTGACTCATATTTTGGATCAAGTTTTTGTTTTATGTCATTTTAGTGTTTGTTTTGTTTTTGTTTAGTTTGCTATAATATTTTATCTGAATGGAGACTAATATCCTTTGAGGATAAACAATTTCAAGTTTATTAATTAGGTATCTGTTTAAGACTCCATTATAATATACCATTTATTAGTTTATAATTCAGATTCTAAACCTATTGTAACTGTGCCTACTTGCAAAAAGCAAAGAACCAAGAGATTCAGGATTTGTGAAAATAAAAGTACTGTAAGATATAAATGTTTAAATATTTTCTTTTCTTTTTTTTTTTTTTTTTTTGAGACGGAGTTTCGCTCTTAGTTGCCCAGGCTGGAGTGCAATGGCGTGATCTCGGCTTACTCAACCTCCCTCTCCCAGGTTCAAGCGATTCTCCAGCCTCAGCCTCCCGAATTGCTGGGATTACAGGTGCCCGCCACCATACCTGGCTATATTTTTGTATTTTTAGTAGAGATGGGGTTTCACCATGTTGACCAGGCTGGTCTCAAACTCCTGACCTCAGGTGATCTGCCCGCCTCGGCCTCCCAAAGTGCTGGGATTACAGGGGTGAGCCCTGCGCCCAGCCAAATGTTTAAATGTTTTCACTATTAGATATGTCTAATAAGAACTAAAGGAATATCTTCTTGAAATTGAAAAGGAAATAATATTTTTCTATCCCATAAGGATTGTCGGAAAGGTTTAAAGAGAAAATAATATATGCAAAGTGCTTACTTAGCAAGATGCCTAGCATTAGGAAGGTAGTATAAGAAAGTAATGTTAGTTTTGTTTTTGGTGTCTATTTGGGGTTATCTAGTAGTTTGGACAGGTTATTTTAATAACAATACTTTATGAAAATTATAAGGTACACATTTTAATTTTTGACAAGGATTCTAATAATTTCAATAATTTAAGCACAGTTTACTGGGGTCTTAACAAAGGTCACACATTCAGAAGTGGTATGGCCTTTAGGCTAGGAGTCTAGAGACCTAAGTTTTAATTCTAGCTCTGTTATCTTGTTGTATTTTGGACCAATCATTTCAAAAAAGGATGTTTTACTAGTTGCTCTGTAAGGTGCTTTCTAGTCTGCATCAGTTTTGTTGAGACTGCAATAGCAATGTATCCAAGATCCAAACTAATGATTTGCCATCTGGTTTCATTTAGCAAAGTTAATGTTCAGTCATCAAATACACATTCAATAGGAAGTATTCTTTTATGAAACAGTTCCTACAGTCATTTTTTTAACCCTGTATAAAATGAGTTTATTTTGGACTATTAAAAAATTTCAAAACTTTAAAATTTATTATTTTTCAACTAATGCAAAATATTACATTAGAAATATCTGAATAAAAATGATTCTGGGCCGGGCGCAGTGGCTTACGCCTTTAATCCCAGATTTTGGAAGGCCGAGGTGGGCGGATCATCTGAGGTCAGGAGTTTGAGACCAGCCTGGCCAACATGGTGAAACCCCATCTTTACTAAAAATACAAAAATCAGCCGGGTGTGGTGGTGGGTGTCTGTAATCCTAGCTACTCAGGAGGCTGAGACAGGAGAATCGTTTGAACCTGGGAGGTGGAGGTTGGAGGTTGCAGTGAGCAGAGATCGTGCCACTGCAGTCCAGCCTGGGCAACAAAGAGTGAAACTCCATCTCAAAAAAAAAAAAAAAAAAAAAAGATTCTGTTCTTTTCTGTATTTACTGATGTTCTTAAACATCTTACATTTTTTAAAATTTAGGTTACCTCCCTCTTGAAACTATTTACAAGTGACAGTGATGACTCCTGTTACTCAAAATTAAACCAAAATGAACATCAAACTGGGATTTATTGGGGCTCAGAAACAAGAAGATACAATTCATTCATTTGAAAATGATAAAGAGGGACTGAAATAGTAGTGAGAAAGCTGCCCTGAGACCAGAGTAACTTTGTTTCTTTGAAGTACCATTTACAGTAATAACCCAAAGGGGTGCCAAGGGGCTGCCACTCTTTGGCTACACTTTATTGTTCCTTCATACTTGGTCTCCATGTGTCCTTCCGTATACAGAAGAGGGAAGGACACATGGAGACAAAGTATGCATATACATACAGAAATTCTGGAGCAGCAGCTTACTGATGTATACAACTTACAGAATCTCTCTGAGTTATGCTACTACCAGTAGTATGTTGGGCATGTTGGCCCAAACTTCCTTAATCAGGAAACTTTGGATAGGTGTATTGCTAGCGGCCTTCACTTGGGTTTGATCTCAACATTTCTGTGGTGCAAAGTGCACTAGATTGAGAGTTAATAGATCTGAATTTTAATTCCAATTTTGCTCCCAATGATCACTGTGACCTAAGGGACATCACTTCATCCTTCATCGTTCATTCACTTTATCTTATCTATTCATTAACAACTAATCTGCCTGCCTGCCTCCAGTTGCTTTCTAGTGGTAGTGATGATGGAGGTGGTGAGACACACAATAAATACGTAAGCAAATAGGAGAACTATGAAGGAAGGAAAAGTAAATGATATACTAGGGATAGTGCACTTTTTAAAATAGGGCATCTAGGATTTCTCTAGGTAAGTGAAAAATGAAGAGGTTTAACTGGATGCTAAGGGGTCTTGCACATTAAAAGGCATGTGTTTCCGTCTTTTCAGAACTGTGTTCTAGGAAGGCCTACGAATGCCTCTAACTATAAATGCAAATCTATTTAAATCAAGTGATACATCAATTTTTCGTTGCTTGATTTGGAAATAATCCGCAAAAGAAGCAATAGCTAAACATTTTAGTGTTGTTTGGGGAGTAGCTGCTGGACAATAAAGACCAAAATAAAGACCAAAACATAACTTACAAACAAAACAAAACAAAAAAACACAGCCCAAGACAGATCAGAAACTAGGTGTATGCAGGGCGCCAGGTTATGACACTGTTCTCAGACATCCACATGGCGCAAAAAGAAAACCTCACTAGGCAGCTTCGCACGTGCTCGGCGTAGGGGCTCCTGCGAGGTCCTAGTCCCTCCCTCGGAGCTAAGAGCGGAACGGAGGCTGTACCTGACTGCTGCTTGGAGGAAACCCTGGCTGAATCCAGGGAGGAGGAGCCAGAGGCGGGGCGATTGGAAGCAACCACCTCTGCGAAGCTGCAGGATTTCCGCAGGGCGGGGGCTCGTTATCTCCCGGAAGAAAACGGCTCATGTCACAGAAGTCTCGTGATTGCTCTGGGAGCTTTGCTTAACCACTTGGAACTACAGAAGAAAGAAGGATCTAGCGAAATATGGCTGCAGAGAGCCCTGCTATGCGTCGGGTCCAGGTGGCAGAACATCCCAGGTTGGGGAGAGGAGACGCCGGGCTTTGGGATCTCCTGGGTTGGCTAGGTGTAGTTCCGGTCCACAGCATTTGGCTGCTCCCTTGGGGCGCTGCTTTTGGTCCCGGGGAGCAGGTAGAACCCTTGGGATTCTATAAGGACACGTGGCTGGGCTTGCAAAAAAGATCACAATGCACATACTACCAGGGGTTGTATGTTTTTTGCTTCATCCATGCTGATTCTTGTTTTCCTTTTCTTGCTGTAATTAGTGCGTTCTTTCTACTGGGCTTCAGCAGAAATGCCCAAATCCACACTGTTACATGCCAGTTGATACTGCTTTTTAAAAGTCTTCTTTCTAAATATTCATTGAAAACAAACACCAAAACCCTCTTGGTCTCTGCATCCTCTTTAAAAAACAAAAAACAAACAAAAAAACACGAGAATCTCTGAACTGCCACTTAGGGAATTAATTTGATGGCAGTCCCTAGCTACAGAGTAATCGTTTAGTGATGTCTCGGGGAGGATCTTTTCAGTTACAGGTACTTTGTAGAAATACTTTATTCTGACTAATGAGGCTGAAGTCTCATAAAATGAAGTTTCTCACCTGCTACTTTAGCCAAGAACTTTTCTGACTCTGCCTTTGCTGTTTTTGTTTTTTGTTTTTGTTTTGAGACGGAGTTTCGCTCTTGTTGCACAGGCTGGAGTGCAATGGCGCTATCTTGGCTCACCGCAACCTCCGCCTCCCGGATTCGACTGATTCAACTGCCTCAGCCTCCCGAGTAGCTGGGATTACAGGCATGCACCAGCACACCCGGCTACTTTTGTATTTTCAGTAGAGACAGGGTTTCTCTATGTTGGTCAGGCTGGTCTCGAGCTCCCGACTTCAGGTGATCCGCCCGCCCCGGTCTCTCAAAGTTTGGGGATTACGGGCATGAGCCATCGCGCCTGGCGTCTGCTTTTGCTGTTTTTAGCCTTTTTTATGTTAACTTTTTTCTTTGACATCAAGTCCTTAAGCTCTTCCTACTTCGTTTATTACCACCATGTGTCAATTGATGATAATATATTTTACTACAACTTGAAAATGTTCTTTGATCCTTAAACCAGCAAACAGGGTGTCTTTAGTTATCAGAAAGAAACATAATTTCTTATTATAGAGTCCAGCACAGCTTTGGACTACTTCCCAATGTCTTTGAATGTTTTAATATACTCTAGAGGTTCTTGTGTAGCACTGTTGCCCTTATATATTTGAATGAATTAAAACGCAGTGTTAAAGGCATGCTTCCAATAAGATTAATGAGAAATTTGCTACATGAAAATAACCTGATCCCTTGTAGTTTTTTTTTGTTGTTGCTTTTTTTTTTCTTTTTTTTGAGACAGAGTCTTGCTCTGTTGCCCAGGCTGGAGTACAGTGGCGCGATCTCTGCTCACTGCAACCTCCGCCTCCTAGGTTCAAGCCATTCTCCTGCCTCAGTCTCCCGAGTAGCTGGGATTACAGGTGCCGCTACCACGCCTGGCTATTTTTTCTGTTTTTGGTAGAGACGGGGTTTTGCCATGTTGGCCAGGCTGGTCTTGAACTCCTGACCTCAGGTGATCCGCCCGTCTTGGCCTCCCAAAGTGCTGGGATTACAGGCATGAGCCACGATGCCCAGCCTGTAGTTTAGTCTTTTACATAAAACATATTCATGTGTAAATTCCTAATGTGTTTCCATTTTATGTGATTTTAATACTAAAGATCAACATTTGTATCTATATTTACTCTGTTTGGGGGAGGATGGTGTAACAATATTGGTACATGTACTCAAAGTGAAGAATTGCTTACTGAATTTCCTTAGTGTTCCTTCTTGCTTTTCATGACTTTCATATTATTAATTCATGCAACAAATATAAATATTGTTAATATTTCTCTGTATTATCCACAGAAGAGATCATAATAGGTAAGCTCTGCCATTTTCCTGTTGTTCATTTGTGCACAAAATGCAATTATTAGCTTCATGCAATGTTTTGTTTGCAGGAATCTTTTGCAGCCACTTACTCATTTTAGGAGGGATGTATTTTGTTAAATCTAAATAGTATAATCTATAAATTCACCTAACCGGTCAAATATTGCAATATGCTGAGAAGGAAAAAAAAATGAATAAATGGTCAGCCTGCCTCCTTGTGGAACTCTTGTTCTTTTTCAGGATGCTTCTTCAACCTCACAAGGCATGTGATCCTTTGAGTAAAGGCACTGGTCAACCGTATTATACATTTTAGTAAAACTTAATTTCCTTTTTATTATTTTTATGTAAAAATCAAATAGAAATTGAAGTTCTAATATTTTCTTTCTGTGTCCCACTCTTGTGTGGTACCTGTACTGTAATACTCTAAATTTCTCTGTTCTGGCTTTCTTTGCATTCTTAGCAAGCTATATCTCTTTACTTTCTCTTTTGGATTAAGTTTCTAAACTTGTTGGATTATTGTTATTTTTGTAGCAGTTTTATTGACATTCACGTATCACATAACTAATTCATTTAAAGTTTGCAATTAAATGAGTTTAGTATATTCATAGAGCTGTGCAACCATCACCATAATCAAATTTAGAATGTTTTCTTCTCAGAAAGAACCCCGCCATCTCTTGTATTATCACACCCCAGAACTCCATTCCCTTTCCCCTCACCTGGCCTTAAACAACTACTAATCTCTTTTCTGATTTATAGATTTAGTCACTTTGGACATTTCAAATGAATGGAATCATAGAAAATGTTTGTTTTTTTGGTGACTGGCTTCTTCCATGTGGCATAATGTTCTGAAGATTCATGTATCAGTACGTCATTTAACATGTATCAGTACATCATTCCTTTTTATCATCAAATAATATTCTAGTTTATGGATACTCATTTTGTTTATATATTCAACAATTGATGGACATTTGGGTTGCCTCCACCTTTTGGCTGTTATGAATAATGCTTGCTGCTGTATGAACACATTCTTTGGTCTCTATTCTACCAGTTGAGCTAGCAGGGTGACACTGAATACATTCTTAATATTAAAAATTTGGATTAATTAAAAGTATATTCAGTAAAGCCTGAAAATCCCTGTTTCTTTCCTGATTGTTTCTGATTTCTACCCTAGACTGCCAATTTCTACTTCCCTTCTTAGAAGTTATCCATTTGGTTTGTATCCTTATAATATCATTGTGTCCTTATATCATTGTTACTATATTTTATAAAAATGATATATTCACTTAAGTCCAATAATTATATGATATTTGCTGTTTTTTGCTTACTTTTTTCATTTAATCTTTCTCAGATATCCTGGTATATCAGTTCATACAGATATATTTCATTATTTTTATTTATTTTATTTTATTTTTTGAGACAGAGTCTCGCTCTGTCTGCTGGAGTGCAGTGGCGTGATCTTGGCTCACTGCAACCTCCACCTCTTGGGTTCAAGAGATTCTCCTGTCTCAGCCTTCCAAGTAGTTGGGATCACAGGCATGTGCCACCATGCCTGGCTAATTTTTGTATTTTTAGTAGAGACAGGATTTCACCATATTGGCCAGGCTGGTCTTGAACTCCTGACCTCAAGTGATCCACCCACCTTGGCCTCCCTGGGATTACAGATTGAGCCACTGTGCCCTGGACTATTTCACTGTTTTTAAGGGCTGAGAGTATTTTGTAGTATGAATACTATTATTTATTTAACCACTCAACATTTAGTACACTTAGATTTCTAGTTTTTCTCTCTTGTAAACAATGCTGCAATAAACATCCTTGTGTGTGTATATATGTATGCACACAGAGAGCCTCCAGTGTGGACTGAAGGTGCTCTAACTTTGAGTAGGGAAGAGGAAGTTTGGGTTTTAGGCCCCACAGAGTCTGTGTGTATGTATATATACATATACATATATATACATACACACATGAAATATATATGTGTATATATATTCTCTGAGCATTTGTCTGAATTTTTTAAAGCTTGTTCATAAAAATGGAAGCAGAGCCAAAGGTAATAAACATTAAAAATTTTGATAGCTATTGTCAAATGGCCCTGCAAAAAAGATGTTATTGGATTGTCTATTTCTTGTTTTTTTTTTGTTTGGTTGTTTCTTTTGTTTTTAAGATAGAGTCTCGCTCTGTTGCTCCAGCTGGAGTGCAGTGGCATGATCTCGGCTCACCACAACCATTGCTTCCTGGGTTCAAGCAATTCTCCTGCCTTAGCCTCCCAAGTAGCTGGGATATAGGTGTGTGCCACCACGCCTGGCTAATTTTTATATTTTTAGTAGAGATGGGGTTTTACTATGTTGGCCAGGCTGGTCTCGAGCTCCTGACCTGGTGATCTGCCTGCCTTGGCCTCCCAAAGTGCTGGGATTACAGGTGTGAGCCATGGCACTTGGCCTATTTCTTGTTATTTTTAGAAACTCTTTTTATATGCATGTATTTTTGTATGTATATGTATTTTCAATAGAAATCATTTATTCTATATATATTATTAATAGAGTTTCTAGTTTAACTTTATGACACCTTTTGTTGTGTAGACATTTTATAATTTATGCAGAGTCATATGTTGAATAATAATGATGATAGCATTTTGTCTTCACCCTTGTTTTAATGTGTCATCCAAATGACCACCACGGTGGCGCGAGGTAGTAGAAAGGAGAGCTTTATTGGCAATATCAGTTTGTAGACCAGGAAGAGAGAGTCTCCAGTGTGGACTGAAGGTGCTGTAACTTCGAGTAGGGAAGAGGAAGTTTGGGTTTTAGGCTCCACAGAGTCTGTCTTATAAAATAGAATCATACATATTTGGCAGGTTTTGGGGAAAAGCCATACATATTTATGAGGGGAGCCAAGCACATAGGCAGTGGGTAAACATATATGTAACATACATCCCATGTTCACTTTGTGGCAGGTTTTACCGTTAAAATGAGATGGAATTTGGCTCTTTACATCAAAAGGTGAACTATAGGACACAAAGACAACTAGTGCACAGCCTCTATAGGCTGGCTGAAACTGGCTTAAGGTCTGCAGTTGTTTATCAGAAAAGAATGTTTGTAAGGCTGGTCCTCTGTCTGATCAGAGTTGTAGTGGTCTGGATCATGAGTCAGACTTAGGAGGTGTCCAATATTGCTAGGGGATTTAGCCAGAGTGTCGTTTTACTTGTAGCCATGAGAATTTAAGAAGTTGTCATGCCTCAACCTGTAACTTTTGTTACCTTAACTTTAGGGTCCCCCTTACTTGATAAAGGGGCATCTACTTTAGTTTCTCAGATCACAAATGGAAATGCTTCTAATATTTTGCCATCAAATAAGATGTTTGCTGTTTCTGAACATCGTTTATTAAATTAAGGACATGCCCTTTTCTAGTAGGTGAGAAAAGAACAATAGCTCTGAGCCATCTGAGCTATGTGAGATGTGCAAAAATTTATCAGGCCCAGAGAGACATGAATATGGCACTTTAGTCGCATCCCTCGCCCTCCTTGCACCCATGTGCCAGGGGGCAGTCATTTAAAGGCCTTTTCTTCCTAACTAGCTGCTTCCCCTGTTATCTTTATGTTCCTGTAATCTGTGATGCAAAGAACAATGTACAGCCGATCAATAGGTTATGCTATTTTAATGTAAATTCTTGGTAAACAAATTAGGAACCACCCCATTTTTTTCCTTTAAAAACCACTAGTAACTACTGCTAATCAGAGGGTATATTCATGTTAACTTGAATCTGTGCTCCTGGGTTGCAGTCTTCAAACTTGGCCCAAATAAACTCTGTGTTAAGTTTGCCTCACTTTTTTTGTCTTTAGATCAATGCATGACAGAGGTTTAAAAATAATTTTATTTTATTTTAAAAAATAGGGAATAGTTATGAAAATACATTTGTTTCTTCTTTGGGTTTTTTGAGAGGATCGTGAAGTCATAGAATTTTCCTCTTTTTATTCTGTTAGCATAGTGTATTTAATCAACAGATTTCTGGTGCTGATTACCTTCACATTCCTGGAATGAACTCTGCTTGGTCACATAGGTTATTTTAGGTAATTACTGCATTACATTTATCAACATTTTATTTAGAGTTTTTCTATCTATTTTCACAAGTGAGATTAGCCTGTAGTTTGCTTTTGAGGGCCATTCTTGTCAAGTTTAAGCATCTGGGTTAGACTAGCCTCCTAAAATAAGATGGGAAACTTTCCACAGCTTCTATTATTTAGAATTATTTATAAAAAGAAAAGACCATTTTTTTTCCTTGAAGATCCAACTAACTTTATAACACTTTTTGGGCTTTGTTTCTGACAACTTTTCTATTTCTTTATTTTTAACCTCTTGTGTCAATTTTAGAAATTTGTATTTTTTCTAGACAAATCAGCCTTCTGGATTTAAAAATTTTTAAATCCTTTTAAAATTTATGTTTGTCTGTTATTTCTAGTATTGGTTATGTTTAATGACACTCAAAGTTTTTTTCTATATTATTGTTTTTTTAATTGAAGAAACACCTTGTAATTTTTAATCCAATCTGCTATTTTCCCCTAGTTCATTAAATTTTGCTTTTATCTGTTAATTTGTTTCTTCTAATTTCTTTAATTTCTTTTTGCTAGGTTCCTGTGTTATATGCATACTTTATTTATTTTCATTATTTCTTTTCTTTTTGTTTTTAAATAATTTATTTTAAACCTATTATACCACACAGTATGTTTTAAACACTGCCATATAACCCCCTAATTAGATAAAGACAAAAACGTTTATCTTATTAGAAACAAGATACATCATCACTTATAGAGTTTTCAAACATTATTGCACTTTAACTTTCATAATTTGACAAAGAATTCATGAAACAATCTACAGACTAGTTTTAACAGACAAATAACACTTGTAAGCAGACATGACTGTCCTAAATTGTTTTTTAGGTATCAATTTTACAAACATTACTTACATTAGTAGCAACAGTGGAGTTGGAGAGTATTGCGCCTTTTCCAAGATGCACGGTGAGAATCACCAGGAGTGTGGTGGAACTTATGACCCTACCAAGGCCACGGATCTTTTGGCCTGCAGGTGTCAGCCCATGCATCACACTTTGCTTGTGGACTGGTTTGGTTATCCACTGGGTGTCAGGATTTTTTCTGACAGCTTTATGGAATGGATGAATGGGGATAACCTCAAACATTTTGTGTGTTGAATCTTCACCAAAGTAAGAACTCAGGACTCTCAGTCGGGCATGGTGGCTTATGCCTGTAATCCCATCACTTTGGGAGGCCAAGGTGGGTGGATCACTTGAGGCCAGGAGTTCAAGACCAGCCTGGCCAACATGGTGAAACCTTGTTTCTACTAAACATGTAACAATTAGCTAGGTGTGGTGGCGCACGCCTATAATCCCAGCTACTCTGGAGGCTGAGGCATGAGAATTGGTTGAACCCAGGAGGCGGAGGTTGCAGTGAGTGGAAATTGTGCCACTGCACTCCAGCCTGGGTGACAGAGCAAGACTCTGTCTCAAAAAAAAATAGAAAAGAAATATATATATATATATATATAGAGAGAGAGAGAGAGAAAGAGAGAGAGAGAAATAAAATGTATAAATATGTCTGTATATATGTATAAATAAAAATATATATGTACATGTATATATGTATATGTGTGTGTGTGTGTGTGTGTGTGTATGTGTGTATATATATATGAATTTAGTACTCTTACAATCCCACAGTGGAGTCCAGCTTTCTCCTCTTCAATGGACTTCGAGCATACTTTAGCTGGTTAACACCACAATGGACACGCTTGCTATAAGCTGCGCCCTTAGGAACTGGGCATTTTCGGCCACCATGGTGCACAGGAATCCTATATATAACGTAACCTTGCTTGACCTTGTAGCCCAGTCAGTGCACTGTTTTGGGCTGGGTGGGATGTGGAGCCCTGTGGTAGAGCAGAGAGCTGTCAGTACTGCTAGCAGGGACTCTCAGAAGATAGTGCATGATATCAGACTGTTGCTTCTTCCATAGCTCCTGGATGTACTTGTATGCAGCTCTCTTGGCTTACCTGATGGCTCTTGCCAGACAGAAAGGAAAGCGCCTTTCTCCCCCATGATTTATTTTATTATATGAATAGAAGGCTAGAACATTTTCTGAGTGCCATTATGGTTGTGTCTCATGGGTTTTGATACGTAGACCTCTCATTATTTTCAAAATAGCTATAGCTGTGGCCTTAATTTCCACTTTCCTTCAACTTCTTGCTCATTAATTTGCTCTTCAACCCTTTTCATTCTTCTATTCAACCTACTATTTTTATTTTCACCATCATAACCTTGTTTTCTAAGATCTCTAATATAATTATAGTTTTATTTTTGTTTAATTTTTGATCTTGGAGAAATTTATTGTGATGAAAGAACAAAACAGAGATTCAAATTCACCCTCCTTTCCCAATGATAATTACCATACTTTGAAATTCCACCTATAACATATATTAAATTCTCAAATATAACAGTAATAATAGTAATAACTATAATTATTTTATACTTATAAAACCCTCAAACAAACCTTTGCAGTGAGTTCTAGTATTAGCCTCAGTTTGTAGGTGAGGAAATTTGAGGCGTAGAGCAACTCATACAAATTAACATAATTAATGTTATAACCAATTGTTCTTAAATTAGTATTAAAAATTAGCATTTTCTATAATGCCATGCCTCGATATCGTGATATTGAAGAGAAAACAAGCACAGACAGGATGGGGGACTTGCCCAAGGTCACAATGGAAGACTGAAAATACATGTCATAGCTCCTGAAATTTTAATTCATTCATTTCTGCAGTTTGCCACATGGTCTGAGAGAATTAGTCCTTTTAGTAAAGTCCATTTCATTCATGACAGTCATAGCTTTGTTTCTCAAGTTCTGTTACTAATACTGCTATTCTTTTTTCTTTGTTTCTTTTTCTTTCTTTTTTTTTTTTTTTTTTTTTTAAGATTTTAAGTCAAAAGAGCATGCAGAGCACCAGAGTCAGCAATTCGTGCTGCAGTACTTTGCCCAATTCCCCTTTTAACAATATGATCTTTGTAGGAGCTCTTGTTTTCATATTGAAATGCTCATTGTATTTTTGGGGGGGCATACTTTCAGTGACTGCATTAAGACACAAGGTCTTGTTGGTAGCTCACCTAGAGGTGAAATACAGCTACTTACCCCAATTACAGCCCACCATTCATTATTAGAGGATTAGGTATGAAGTTTAGAAAAACACTGTTCACTTCAGTTCTTTCTGTTCTTAGAGAAAAATGCTTTCCTTGTTTGCCTCCATGCATTTGAATTTCAAAGGTAGTAATGTTGTATAGTAAGCCTCTTGGTGATGAAGCAGTTACAAGCCATGAACGGACTGCCTTCCCAAGGAAGTCTAGGGAAATGACAAAGTTTTATAATTCAAAATAATTTCATTAAGACACATTTTAGGAGACTTATTCTAACTCTGCTGTTAGCACTTCTTGTTATTTGTGTTTGTAGTCCTTATAAAAACAAATTAATAAGGATTCAAGTTCAGGAGAACTTGAATTTCATCTGTATATGATTTTCACAGGCAGAAACATTAACCCCTATTAAGGCTAGCAGGATTACCTAAACCGGAAAAGTGGGAGTTATACTTAATCGCTCTCTTTCCCACATTTAATTGTACCAATTCCTTTGGATTTGACATTTTAAATATCACCTTAATTTCACCCTTCTCTACCTATAGCTTTAAAGTATTTTCAGCATTTCTCTCTAGATATATTATGATGAACTGCTATTAGATCTCTTTATTTCTACAATCCAAATTCCACACACTACCCAGTGAGCTTTTTCAAATGCAAAATTGATGATTTACTTCATTTTAAAATGTCTGTTCACATCCATTGCCTGTATATTGAAAGCCAGGTTTCTCAATATGGCATAATAAGGCCCTTTAAGATCTGAGGCTTGATACCCTCCAACCTCCTCCCCTCCTGTTCTCTTCTGATGTTCTTAGAACCCTGTTTGTAGTTTTCCGAATGCAGTATGCTTGGGCCTTTTCATGCCAATTTCCTAGAATGCTTCACCCTACCCCACCTGTCTGACATCATCCTTTAAAATTTATTTCAAACATTACATCTTTGGGAATCCTTTAACGTACCTTCCCTCTTTTTGATTTATCTTGCCACTCATATTCTCTCATAGCAGGGACTAAATGATGTTTCTTTGTGCTCCCAAAGGACTATGTTTGGCCAACTTGTCACTCTGTATTGTTCCCCTGTATTGTGACTTTTGGCTTACCTATTTTCCTCTTTTGCTAGACCCTTCCTCTTCCTCTTCCTCTTCATCTCCTCTTCTTTCTTTTGAGACAGAGTCTCACTCTGTTGCCCAGATTGAAGTGCAGTGGCACAATTATGGCTCACTGCAGCCTTGACTTCCTGGCCTCAGGTGATTCTCCTACCTCAGCCTCCCGAGTAGCTAGGACTACAGGCATGCATGTGCCATGGTGCCCAGCTAATATTTTGTATTTTTTGTAGAGATGGGGTTTTGCCATGTTGCCCAGGCTGGTCTGGAATTCCTGAGCTCAAGTAATCTGCCTTGCCCTCCCAAAGTGCTGGGATTAAGTACATGAGCCACCGCACCTAGCCAACTTTTAAATTTCTTAAGGCCAAGGATTCTTACTCATCTCCTTTCAAAGAGTACTTAGTAAAGCATCAGTAAATGTTTCTTTTTTTTAAAAAAGACTTTTTTTTTTTTTAAACAGAGTCTTAATCTGTTGCCCAGGCTGGAGTGCAGTGGTGCCGTGGCACGTTCTCGGCTCACTGCAGCCTCCACCTCCTGGGTTCAAGCGATTCTTGTGCCTCAGCCTCCTGAGTAGCTGGGATTATAGGCGCCCACCACCAGGCCTGGCTAATTTTTGTATTAAAAAAAAAAGTTTTTTATTTTGAAATACTTTTAGATTTATAGAAAAGTCAAATAATAGTTGAAAAATTACTGTATATTCCTCTCCCAAATTCCCCAAACTTAACATTTTACAACATTTACTTTATCATTCTCTGTTTTAATTTTTTTAATTTTTATGGGCATATAATATAGATGTATATATTTATGGGGTACATGAGATATTTTGATACAGGCATACAATGTATAATAATCCCATCAGGGTAAATAGGGTATTCATCACCTCCAACATTTATAATTTCTTTGTGTTATAAACATTCCAGTTATCTTTTAGTTATTGTAAAATGTAAAATAAATTTTTGTTGACTGTAATAACTGTTATGCTATCAAATACTAGATCTTATTCATTCTATCTAACTATATTTTTTTATCTATTAACCATCCCCACTCCCTCACCTCTGCTACCCTTCGCAACCTCTGGTAGCCATCATTCTACTCTCTTTCTCCATGAGTTCAGTTGTTTTAATTTTTAGCTCCTGCAGGTGAGTGATAATGTATGAAGTTTGTATTTCTGTGCATGACTTGTTTCACTTAACATAATGTCCCCCAGATCCATCCATGTTGTTGCAAATGACAGGATCTCATTCTTTTTTATGGCTGAGTAGCACTCCATTGTGTGTATATACATTTCTTTATCCATTTATTTGTTGCTGGACACTTAGGTTGTCTCCAAATCTTGGCTATTGTAAATGGTGCTACAATAAACATAGAGTGTGGGTATCTTTTTGATACACCGATTTCCTTTTGGATAGATACCTAGCAGTGGGATTGCTGGATCACAAGGTAGTTCTATTTTTAGTTTTTTGAAGAACCTCTCAACTGTTCTCGATAGTGGTTGTACTAATTCACATTTCCACCAACAGTGTATGAGGGTTCTCTTTTCTCCACATCCTTATCAGCATTTGTTATTACCTGTTTTTTGGATAAAAGTCATTTTTTTAATGCAGTGAGATGATATCTTACTGCAGTTTTAATTTGCATTTCTCTGATGATCAGTGATGTTAATCACTTTTTCATATGCCTGGTTGCCATTTTTATGTCTTTTGGAAAATGTTTATTCAGATCTTTTGCCCATTTTTGAATTGAATTATTACATTTTTTCCTATTACATTGTTTAAGCTCATTATGTTTTCTGGTAATTAATCCCTGTCAGATAGTTTGCAAATATTTTTTCTCATTCTGTAGGTTGTGTCTTCACTGCATTGATTTTTTCCTTTGCTGTACAGAAGCTTTTTAACTTGATGTGATCTGATTTGTCCACTTTTGCTTTGGTAGCCTTTACTTTTAGGGCATTAGACAAAAAATCTTTGCTCAAACCAATGTCCTGGACGTTTCCCCAGTGTTTTCTTGTCTATCTTTTCAAAATACCAACTTCTCCTTTTGTTTATCTTTTGTATTTTTTGCTTTAATTTCATTTATTTCTGCTCTCATCTTTATTATTTCTTCTACTAATTTCAGATTTGGCTTTCTCTTGTTTTTCTATGTTAAGATGCATCATTAGGTCATTTATTCGGTGTTTTTCTACTTTTTTGATGTGAGCATTTATTTCTATAAACTTTCCTCTTAGCATTCCATCACTGTAACCCAAAGGTTTTTCTGTGTTGTGTTTCCATTTTTATTTGTTTCAAGAAATTTTTAAATTTTCTTCTTAACTTCTTCATTGACCTACTGGTCATTCAGGAACATATTGTTTAATTGTGTTTGTATAGTTTCTAAAGTTCCTCCTATTGATTTCTAGTTTTATTCCATTGTTGTCAGAAAAGATACATGATATGATTTCATTTTTTTGAATTTTTAAAGGCTAGTTTTGGCTGGGTGTAGTGGCTCATGCCAGTAATCCCAGCACTTTGGGAGGCCAAGGCGGGCAGATCACTTGAGGTCGGGAGTTTGAGACCAACCTGACCAACATGGAGAAACCCTGACTTTACTAAAAATACAAAATTAGCTGGGTGTGGTGGCGCATGCCTGTAATCCAAGCTGCTTGGGAGGCTGAGGCAGGAGAATGGCTTGAACCCGGGAGGCAGAGGTTGCGGTGAGCCAAGATCACACCATTGCACTCCAGCCTGGGTAACAAGAGTGAAACTGTGTCTCAAAAAAAAAAAAAAAAAAAAAAAAAGACTAGTTTTGTGGCCTAAGATATGGTCTGTTTTTGAGACTCAACCATGTGCCCAGGAGAGGAATGTGTATTCTGTCGCCGCTGGGTGAAATGTTCTGTAAATAACTATTAGGTCTATTTGATATAGTGCAGATTAAATCTCATGTTTCTTTGTTGATTTTCTCTCTGGATGATCTGTCCAATGCTGAAAGTGGAGTGTTGAAGTCTCCAGCTATTATTGTTTTGGGGCCTCTCTTTTTAGCTCTGATAATATTTGTTTTATATATTTGGATGCTCCAGTATAAGGTGCATATATATTTACAACTGTTACTTCTTGCTGAATTGACCCCTTTATCATTATATAATGACCTTCTTTTCCTCTTCTTATGGTTTTTATTTTGAAATCTATTTTGTATGATATAAGTATAGCTACTTCTGCTCTTTTTTGGTTTCCATTGGCACGGAATATCTTTTTTCATCCCTTTTCTTTTTCAGTCTGTGTGTGTCTTTAGAGGTGAAGTATGTTTCTTGTAGGCAACAGATCATTGGATTTTGTTTTGTTTTTAATCCATTCAGCCATTCTATGTCCTTTGACTGGAGAGCTGAGTCCATTTACGTTCAATGTTATGGTTGATAAGTAAGGACTTTTCTGCCATTTTATTGTTGTGTTCTTGTTGTTTTGTAGTCTTCTCTTCCTTCTTTCCTGTCTTGCTTTTTGTGAAGGTGATTTTCTCTGGTTTTTAATTTCTAGGTTTTTATTTTTTGTGTATCTGTTTTGTGTTTTTTATTTGAGGTTACCATAAGGCTTGCAAATAACATCTTATCACCCATTTTTTTAAACTGATATTAACACCGATTACACAAAGAAACAAGCAAGAAAAGAGGCAACAAAAAAAACACTTCAAATTCATCTACCTTCTTTTTTAACTTTTTGTTGTTTTTATTCGTATCTTGTTGTCTATGTCTTGCGAATTTATTGTAGTTATTATTTTGGATGGGTTTATGTTTTAGTCTTTCTACTCAAGATATGAGTAGTATACACACCACAGTCACAGTGTTACACTCTTCTGTGTTTGTGTCGTTTGTGTCTTTCTTATTACCAGTGAATTTTCTATCGTCAGATGATTTCTTTTTTGAAAAAAATTAACTTTTACTGTTGATATGTGAGTACATGTGCACATTTGTTATATGAGAATATTGTGTGATGCTGGGGTTTGGGGCCTGTATCCTGTCATTCAGGTAATAAGCATAGTACCTGATACTTTTTCAACCCGTACCCTGTTCCTCCTCTCCTCCCTCTAGTAGTCTGGAGTGTCTTTTGTTTCCATGTTTATGTCCATGTGTACTCAATGTTTAGCTCTTACTTATAAGTAAGAACATGCGATATTTTGTTTTCTGTTCGTGTGTTTATTTGCTTAGGATAATGACTTCCCACTGCATCCATTTTACTACAGAGAATTCGGTATTACTCTTTTTTATGGCTATGTAGTATTACAGGGTGTTTATGTGCTACATTTTTTTTTATCCAGTCTACCATTGATAGGCACCTGGGTTTGATTCCATGTCTTTCTTACTGTGAATAGCACAGCAGTGAACACATGAGTACATTTGTCTTTTTGGTAGAATGATTTATTTTCCTTTGGATGTATACCCAGTAATGGGATTGCTGGGCCAAATGATAGGTCTGTTTTAAGTTCTTTGAAGAAACTCCAGACACTTTCTAATTTATATTTCCATCAGCAGATTATAAATGTCCCCTTTTCGTTGCAGCCTCATCAACATCTGTTAGTTTTTGACACATTTTGGTAATAGCCATTCTGACTAGTGTGAGACGGGTATCTCATTGTGGTTTTGGTTTTGATTTGCATTTCTTCAGATGATTTCTTATTGCTTATTAACATCCTTTTCTCTCAGTTTGAAGTTTCTTTAGCATTTCTTGTAGGATGTGTCTGCTGTCAGTGACAGCAGTTTTTGTCTGTCTCAGAAAGTCTTTGTTTCTTTTTCATGTTTGAAGTATATTTTTGCTGGATATACTATTCTAGGATAAACATTTTTTTTCTTTCAGCACTTTAAGTATGTCTTGCCATTCTCTCCTAGCCTGTACGGTCTCCACTGAGAAGTGTGCTGACAGATGTAATGGAGCTCCTTTACGTGTTACTGGTTTCTCTTCTCTTCCTGCTTTTAGGATCTTTCTTTATCCTTGACCTTTGGGAGTTTGATTATTAAATGTCTGGAGGTAGTCTTATTTGGGTTAAATCTGCTTGGTATTCCATAACCTTCTTGTACTTGAATATTGATATATTTCTCTAGGTTTATAAAGTTCTCTTTTATTATCCCTTTGAATAAACGTCCTACCCCAGTCTCTCTCACTGTCTATGTTTTTCAGGCCGATAAATCTTAGACTTGCCCTTTAGAGGCTATTTTCTGTAACTTGTTGGCATGTTATATTCTTTTTTATTCTTTTTTCTTTTGTGTCCTCTCACTGTGTATTTTCAAATACCCTGCCTTCAAGCTCACCAATTCTTTCTTCTACTTGATCAATTCTGCTATTGAGTGACTCTGATGCATTCTTCAGTATTTCAATTGAGTGTTTCACTCTAGAATTTGTTTGATTCCTTTAAATTATTTTGATCTCTTTGTTAAAAGTATCTGATAGGATTCTGAATATTTTCTCTGTATTATCCTGATTTTTTTTTTTTGAGACAGTGTCTCACTCTGTCGCCAGGCTGGAGTGCAGTGGTACAATCTCAGCTCACTGCAACCTCTGCTTCCTGGGTTCAAGCAATTGTCCTGCCTCAGCCTCCCGAGTAGCTGAGACTACAGGTGTGCACTACCACACCCAGCTAATTTTTGTATTTTTAGTAGAGACAGGGTTTCACCATGTTGGCCAGAATGGTCTTGATCTCTTGACCTCATGATCTGTCTACCTTGGCCTCCCAAAGTGCTGGGATTACCGGTGTGAGCCACTGCACCTGGTCTGTTACCCTGAATTTTGTTGAGCTTCTTCAAAACAGCTATTTTGAATTCTCTGTGTGAAAGGTCACTTATCTCTGTCACTCTGGGAATAGCCACTGGTGCCTCATTTAGTTCATTTGGTGATGTCATATTTTCCTCGATGGTCTTGATGCTTGTGGATGTTCACTGATGTCTGGACATTGAAGACTCAAGTATTTATGGTAGTCTTTGCAGTCTGGATTTATTTGTACCTTTTTGGGCAGGCTTTCTAGGTATTTGAAGGGAATTGAGTGTTATGATCTAAGTCTTTGGTCACTGCAGCTATATCTTTATTAGGGGGTGCCCCACACCCAGTAACACTGTGTCTCTTGCCTTCTTGTAGAGGTACTGCCTTGGTGGTGTTGGGTAAGATCTGGGAGAATTCCCTGGATTACCAGGCAGAGTCTGTTATTCTTTACCATAATTTTCTCCCAAACAGATTTTCTTTCTCCATGCTGAGTTTCTTGGAGTTGGGGGATGGGAAACACAAGTACCCTGTGGCCACTGTCACTGGGTCTACACTGGGTCAGACCCAGAGTTCACACAGCACTGGGTCTTGCCTGAGGCCTGCAGAAACCATGTCAGGGTTACCACTGATGCTCCCTCAAGGCCCAAGCAGGTGGCAAATCCAGCCAGACTTGTGGCCTTCTCTTTAGGGTGATGAACTCCCGCTCAGCCCAGGATTGGTCCAGAAATGCTGTCTAGGAGTCAGGGCATAGAGTAAGGAACCTTAGGAATCTACTTGGTGCTCTATTCCACTGTGGCTGAGCTGGCACCCAAGCTGCAAGACAAAGTCCTTGCTACTCTTCCCTCCTCTTTCCTCAAGCAGAAGTATTTCCCTGTGGCCACCTCCCCCTTGTCTGTAGTGAGTAATGCCTGGTTATTGCTGATGTTTACTGACTGGCTACCACTGTTTACCCAAGAACTCTTTTGTCAGCTTGTAGTGCATGCTGCTGGGCCTGGGATGCTCCCTTCAGGGTAGTGAGCTCCTCTCTGGTCCAGCACAGGTCCAAAAATGCCATCCAGGGTCCTAGATTGGGGACCCCAGGAGTCCTTGGGTGGTCTATATCACAGTAACCAGACTGGTACCCATGCTTCAGGAGAAAGTTCCCTTTAATCTTCCTTCTTTCCTCAAGTAGAACAAATCTCTTCCCATGGCCATCACATTGGGAATGCACAGGGTCATCCAAGTCCTATGACAAATACTACCTGGCAACCACTGATGTTCTTTCAAGGTCTGATAGCTCTGTAGTCAGCAGGCAATGAATTCTCCCAGGACTAGTTCCTTCTCTTCAAGGTAGTAGATTCCCCCTGGCCCAGGATGTGTAGAAATGTTGTCAGGGTTTTCAGTGCCTTACAAAGACTTAGAGTGACTTTCAGATTTGTTTAGGAACCTGTTGTGCTTTAGCCCATGGTGGTTGGGCTAGCCAGAACTTACTTTCAGGCGGCTGGGATGGTCAATTTCCCTCTAGCTAAGGCTGGTCTAAATGCTCCTTCCAGGGGCACTGGCTGATTTCTGCACTGTGTTATTTTCTACTGATACAGGACAGCACTGAATTTCAAAGCAAAGCCCCATAATCACTGTACTCCTCCATGTGCACAGATTCTCTCTCCATGCTACATGGCCACCACCATTGCTGGAGGATAAGAGAGGGGTGGTGTCAATGATTCAAGACTATCTTTCCGACCGTCTTCAGTGTCAAATTCCTTGACATGATTTTAAAGCCAGATATTGTGATTATTCACCTGATTTTGGGTTCTCATGAAAGTGCTTTCTTCTGTGGTAGATAGTTGTTCAGCTTGTTATTTCTGCAGGAAGATGATCCCTAGAGGGTTCTACTTGGCTATCTTGCTCCTATCCCCTTATAATATTTTTCCTGAACAGTTTGAGATTAAGTTGAGGACCTCATGCCTGTTAGAAGACAAAATCTCAACTAATTTAAATACTCTAATTAGCTTTTATTATTATTTTCAATTCATGAATTGGGCAGCATCTAAAAATAGAGAGGTGCTATGCTAGGCATGGCAGAACAGTTGGGTTTTACAAAATAGCTTGAAGAAGAACAAGTGAAACAGCAATAATAAAAAGCAGATTGGTTAATAATATCAGGTTACTTCAGGTTCCTTTTCTTGTAAGGGTTAAAACAGAGGGGACTTCCTTACCATGCTGGCTAAAACTGGCCTGTTTAGGAATTTGGCTACCATGTATCTCCTGCTTTTTTATAGATCAGATAAACAACTTAGTTTTGGTTTGGTGATGGAGAACTTTAGCATGAATGACTCCATTTTGGCCTAGTGGAGGAACTCAGCCCAAAATAATGGTCTTCCATAAATTTTATTTAACATGTTCTTTTAACCTTAAATACTTGAATGCATATTTCCTAAAAACAAGGATATTCTTTTATATAATCAGAGCATAATGATTAAAATTAGGAAATTAACATTGATAGAACAGTGTTATCTAATTGACAGATATGATGTGTTAGCAGTTATCCTACTAATGTCCTTTATAGCAAAATACAGCATACATGGGTGGATACATTCCAAGACCCCTCAGTGGATTCCTGAAACCACAGATAGTACTGAATCCTGTATATACTATTTGCTTTTTTCCTATATATAAATACCTATGATAAAGTTTAATTTATAAATTAGGCATAGCAAGAGATTAACAATGATAACTAAAAATAAAACAGAACAATTTTAACAGTATACCATCAACACTACTCATAGGCTTTGGAGTCATTATTAAGTAAAATTATGGTTACTTGAACACAAGCACTGCAATATAGAGACAATACAGACGTCAAGCTGATAATGAGATGACTACCAAGTGACTAGTGGGTGCGTAGCGTATATAGTGTGGATATCCTGTACAAAGGGAAGACTCATGTCCTGGACAGGACAGAATGGGACAGGTGAGATTTTATCATGCTACTCAGAATGGTGTGGAATTTAAAACTTAGGAATTGTTTATTTCTGTATTTTTCCATTTAATATTTTCAAACCATGGTTGACAGCAGATAACTGAAGTCACAGAAAACAAAACCACAAATAAGGGTGGACTGCTATATTTTCTCCTGTTCTAAGACCCAATCTAGGATGTATACTATACTTACTTGTTGCCTCTTTAATGTTTTTTGTTTGTTTGTTTGTTTGTTTTGAGATGGAGTCTTGCTCTGTCGCCCAGGCTGGAGTGCAGTGGCGCAATCTTGGCTCACTGCAAGCTCCGCCTCCTGGGTTCACGCCATTCTCCTGCCTCAGCCTCCCAAGGAGCTGGGACTACAGGCGCTTGCCACCACGTCCGGCTAATTTTTTTTGTAGTTTTCGTAGAGACGGGGTTTCACTGCGTTAGCCAGGATGGTCTTGATTTCCTGACCTCGTGATCCACCCGCCTCAGCCTCCCAAAGTGCTGGGATTACAGGCATGAGCCACCGTGCCCGGCCTAATCTTTTTTATTGTGGAACACTTCCTCAGCCTTTCTATGTGTTTTATGAGCAGCTGTTTTACAGAATATTCCTCAGTTTGAGTTTTAGGGAAAATTGTGAAAAACTTTGAAATGGACCAAAAGATTATCAGGTATCTTCAAAGGAAAACTAGAAGTTGTCTAGTATACTTTTCAAGTTATCTGATTTCTATGTGAGTTCTGAGACTTTCATTGTATTCATGGATTCATGGTATTTCACAACTCTGTAGGTCATATAAAACTGTTAGCAATGCAAATTATGTATTATTTTCCATAGAAATTGCAAATCCTGTCTGGTGGAATGCAATTGATTGCCCCCTGGCTATTAATGTTTTCCAGTTTTTTTGTATACATTTCTGTTTTTTTTTCCCCCTAATATCACATTTGTTATTTTATGAAAGAGGGAAATGTGATTATCACTGATATTTTAAATGCATGTTTTTTTAAAATTATACTTTAAGTTTTAGGGTACATGTTCACAATGCTGCAGGTTTGTTACATATGTATACATGTGCCATGTTAGGTGTGCTGCACCCATTAACTGGTCATTTACATTAGGTATATCTCCTAGTGCTATCCCTCCCCCTTCCCCCAATCCCACAGCAGGCCCTGGTATGTGATGTTCCCCTTCCTGTGTCCATGTGTTCTCATTGTTCAATTCCCACCTATGAGTGATAACATGTGGTGTTTGGTTTTTTGTGCTTGCAATAGTTTGCTGAAAATGATGGTTTCCAGCTGCATCCATGTCCCTACAAAGGACATGAACTCATCCTTTTTTATGTCTGCACAGTATTCCATGGTGTATATGTGCCACATTTTCTTAATCCAGTCTATCATTGATCGACATTTGGGTTGGTTCCAAGTCTTTGCTATTGTGAATAGTGCTGCAATAAACATACATGTGCATGTGTCTTTATAGCAGCATGATTTATCATCCTTTGGGTATATACCCAGTAATGCGATGGCTGGGTCAAATGGTATTTTTAATTCTAGATCCTTGAGGAATCGCCACACTGTCTTCTACAGTGGTTGAACTAGTTTACAATCCCACCAACAGTGTAAAAGCGTTCCTATTTCTCCACATCCTCTCTAGCACCTGTTGTTTCCTGACTTTTTAATGATCGCCATTCTAACTTGTGTGAGATGGTATCTCATTGTGGTTTTGATTTACATTTCTCTGATGGCCAGTGATGATGAGCATTTTTTCATGTGTCTGTTGGCTGCATAAATGTCTTCTTTTGAGAAGTTCTGTTCATATCCTTTGCCCACTTTTTGATGGGGTTGTTTTTTTCTTGCAAATTTGTTTTTTTTTTTCTGTTTTTTTTTTTTTTCTTTTTCTTTTTTCTTGCAAATTTGTTTGAGTTCTTAGTGGGTTCTGGATATTAGCCCTTTGTCAGATGAGTAGATTGCAAAAATTTTCTCCCATTCTGTAGGTTGCCTGTTCACTCTGATGGTAGTTTCCTTTGCTGTGCAGGAGCTCTTTAGTTTAATTAGATCCCATTTGTCAATTTTGGCTTTTGTTGCTATTGCTTTTGGTGTTTTAGACATGACGTTCTTGCCCATGCCTATGTCCTGAATGGTATTGCCTAGGTTTTCTTCTAGGGTTTTGATGGTTTTAGGTCTAACATTTAGGTCTTTAATCCATCTTGAATTAATCTTTGTATAAGGTGTAAGGAAGGGATCCAGTTTCAGCTTTCTACATATGGCTAGCCAGTTTTCCCAGCACCATTTATTAAATAGATAATCCTTTCCCCATTTCTTGTTTTTCTCAGGTTTGTCAAAGATCAGATGGTTGTAGATGTGTGGTATTATTTCTGAGGGCTCTGTTCTGTTCCATTGGTCTATATCTCTGTTTTGGTACCAGTACCATGCTGTTTTGGTTACTGTAGCCTTGTAGTATAGTTTGAAGTCAAGTAGTGTGATGTCTCCAGCTTTGTTCTTGCTTAGGATTGTCTTGGCAATGCGGGCTCTTTTTTGGTTCCATATGAACTTTAAGGTAGTTTTTTCCAATTCTGTGAAGAAAGTCATTGGAAGCTTGATGCAGATGGCACTGAATCTATAAATTACCTTGGACAGTATGGCCATTTTCACGATATTGATTCTTCCTATCCATTAGTAAGGAATGTTCTTCCATTTGTGTGTGTCCTCTTTTATTTCTTTGAGCAGTGGTTTGTAGTTCTCCTCGAAGAGGTCCTTCACATCCCTTGTAAGTTAGATTCCTAGGTATTTTACTCTCTTTGAAGCAATTGTGAATGGGAGTTCACTCATGATTTAGCTGTCTATTATTGGTGTATAAGAATGCTTGTGATTTTTGCACATTGATTTTGTATCCTGAGACTTTGCTGAAGTTGCTTATCAGCTTAAGGAGATTTTGGGCTGAGATGATGGGGTTTTCTACATATACAATCATGTCATCTGCAAACAGGGACAATTTGACTTCCTCTCTTCCTATTTGAATACGCTTTATTTCTTTCTCCTGCCTGATTGCCCTGGCCAGAACTTCCAACACTATGTTGAATAGGAGTGGTGAGAGAGGGCATCCTTGTCTTGTGCCAGTTTTCAAAGGGAATGCTTCCAGTTTTTGCCCATTCAGTATGATATTGGCTGTGGATTTATCATAAATAGCTGTTATTTTTTTGAGATATGTCCTAGCAATACCAAATTTATTGAGAGTTTTTAGCATGAAGGGCTGTTGAATTTTGTGGAAGGCCTTTTCTGCATCTATTGAGATAATCATGTGGAAGGCCTTTTCTGCATCTATTGAGATAATCATGTGGTTTTTGTCTTTGGTTTTGTTTATATGCTGGATTACGTTTATTGATTTGCCTATGCTGAACCAGCCTTGCATCCCAGGGATGAAGCCCACTTGATTGTGGTGGATAAGCTTTTTGATGTGCTACTGGATTCCGTTTGCCCATATTTTATTGAGGATTTTTGCATCAATGTTCATCAGGGATATTGGTCTAAAATTCTCTTTTTTTCTTGTGTCGCTGCCAGGCTTTGGTATCAGGATGATGCTGGCCTCATAAAATGAGTTAGGGAGGATTCCCTCTTTTTCCATTCAATGGAAAAGTTTCAGAAGTAATGGTACTAGCTCCTCTTTGTACCTCCGGTAGAATTCGGCTGTGAATCCGTCTAGTCCTGGATTTTTTTTGGTTGGTAGGCTTTTAATTATTGCCTCAATTTCAGATCCTGTTATTGGTCTATTCAGGGATTCAACTTCTTCCTGGTTTAGTCTTGGGAGAGTGTATGTGTCCAGGAATTTATCCATTTCTTCTAGATTTTCTAGTTTATTTGCATATAGGTGTTTATAATATTCTCTGATGGTAGTTTGAATTTTTGTGGGATCGGTGGTGATATCCCCTTTATCATGTTTTATTGCATCCATTTGATTCTTGTCCCTTTTCTTCTTTATTAGTCTTGCTAGCAGTCTATCAATTTTGTTGATCTTTTTGAAAAACCAGCTCCTAGATTCATTGATTTTTTTTGAAGGGTTTTTTGTGTCTATCTCCTTCGGTTCTGCTCTGATCTTAGTTATTTCTTGCCTTCTGCTAGCTTTTGAATTTGTTTGCTCTTGCTTCTCTAGTTCTTTTAAATGTGATGTTAGGGTGTCAATTTTAGATCTTTCCTGCTTTCTCTTGTGGGCATTTAGTGCTATAAATTTCCCTCTACACACTGCTTTAAATGTGTCCCAGAGATTCTGGTATGTTGTGTCTTTGTTCTCATTGGTTTCAAAGAGCATCTTTATTTCTGCCTTCATTTTATTATGTACCCAGTAGTCATTCAGGAGCAGGTTGTTCAGTTTCCATGTAGTTGTGTGGTTTTGAGTGAGTTTCAGAATCCTGAGTTCTAGTTTGATTGCACTGTGATCTGAGAGACAGTTTGTTATAATTTCTGTTCTTTTACATTTGCTGAGGAGTGCTTTACTTCCAACTGTGTGGTCAATTTTGGAATAAGTGCGATGTGGTGCTGAGAGGAATGTAAATTGTGTTGATTTGGGGTGGAGAGTTCTGTAGATGTTTATTAGGTTGGCGTGGTGCATAGTTGAGTTCAATTCCTAAATATCCTTGTTAACTTTCTGTCTCATTGATCTGTCTAATGTTGACAGTGGGGTGTTAAAGCCTCCTATTATTATTGTGTGGGAGTCTAAGTCTCTTTGTAGATCTCTAAGGACTTGCTTTATGAATCTGGGTGCCTCTGTATTGGGTGCATATGTATTTAGGATAGTTAGCTCTTCTTGTTGAATGGTCCATCCCTTTGCCATTATGTAATGGCCTTCTTTGTTTCTTTTGATCTTTGTTGGTTTAAAGTCTGTTTTATCAGAGACTAGCATTGCAACCCCTGCCTTTTTTTGTTTTCCATTTGCTTGGTAGATCTTCCTCCATCCCTTTATTTTGAGCCTATGTGTATCTCTGCATGTGAGATGGGTCTCCTGAGTACAGCAAACTGATGGGGCTTGACTCTTTATCCAATTTGCCAGTCTGTGTCTTTTAATTGGGGCATTTAGCCCAGTTACAATTAAGGTTAATATTGTTATGTGCGAATTTGATCCTGTCATTATGATGTTAGCTGGTTATTTTGCTCGTTAGTTGATGCAGTTTCTTCCTAGCATTGATGGTCTTTACATTTTGGCATGTTTTTTCAGTGGCTGGTACCTGTTGTTCCTTTCCATGTTTTGTGCTTCCTCCCAGAGCTCTTGTAGGGCAGGCCTGGTGGTGACAAAATCTCTCAGCATTTGCTTGTCTGTAAAGGATTTTATTTCTCCTTCACTTATGAAACTTAGGTTGGCTGGATATGAAATTCTGGGTTGAAAATTCTTTTCTTTAAGAATGTTGAATATTGGCCCCCACTCTCTTCTGGCTTGTAGAGTTTCTGCGGAGAGATCTGCTGTTAGTCAGATGGGCTTCCCTTTGTGGGTAACCCGCCCTTTCTCTCTGGCTGCCCTTAACATATTTTCTTCATTTCAACTTTGGTGAATCTGACAATTATGTGTCTTGGAGTTGCTCTTCTTGAGGAGTTTCAGTTGTGGTGTTCTCTGTATTTCCTGAATTTGAATGTTGGCCTGCCTTGCTAGGTTGGGCAAGTTCTCCTGGATAATATCCTGTGGACTGTTTTCCAGCTTGGTTTCATTCTCCCCATCACTTTCAGGTACACCAATCAGACGTAGATTTGGTCTTTTCACATAGTCCCATATTTCTTGGAGGCTTTCTTTGTTTCTTTTTACTCTTTTTTCTCTAAACTTCTCTTCTTGCTTCATTTCATCTTCAGTCACTGATATCCTTTCTTCCAGTTGATCAAATTGGCCACTGAAGCTTGTGCATTCTTCGCATAGTTCTCGGGCCATGGTTTTCAGCTCCATCAGGTCGTTTCTGGACTTCTCTACACCTGTCATTCTCGTTAGCCATTTGTCTAATCTTTTTTCAAGGCTTTTAGCTTCTTTGCAATGGGTTCTAACTTCCTCCTTTAGCTCAGAGAAGTTTGATCGTCTGAAACCTTCATCTCTCAACTCGTCAAAGTCATTCTCCATCCAGCTTTGTTCCATTGCTGGCGAGGAGCTGCATTTCTTCCGAGGCAGGGAGGCGCTCTGATTTTTAGAATTTTCAGCTTTTCTGCTCTGTTTTTTCCCCCATCTTTGTGGTTTTATCTACCTTTGGTCTTTGATGATGGTGATGTACAGATGGCGTTTTGTTGTGGATGTCCTTTCTGTTTGTTAGTTTTCCTTCTAACGGTCAGGACCCTCAGCTGCAGGTCTCTTGGAGTTTGCTGGAGGTCCACTCCAGACCCTGTTTGCCTGGGTATTGGCAACGGAGGCTGCAGAACAGCGAACATTGCTGAAAAGCAAATGGTGCTGCCTGATCGTTTCTCTGGAAGCTTCGTCTTAGATGGGACCTGGCCGTGTGAGGTGTCAGTCTGCCCCTACTGGGCGGTGCCTCCCAGTTAGGCTACCCTGGGTCAGGAACCCACTTGAGGAGGCAGTCTGTCCGTTCTCAGATCTGAAACTCCATGCTGGTAGAACCACTACTGTCTTCAAAGCTGTCAGACAAGGACATTTAAGTCTGCAGAGTTTCTGCTGCATTTTGTTCCTTTTGTATATATTTCTAAATGCATATTGGCCATTCCTTATTTTACTGTATAGGGGTGAGACTTTGGATTCTTTTTTCTGATTGGTTATAGCATCTTACCAGTTCTGTTATTAGTTACTGAGATAAATAAAATCTTTAACATATGTTCATTTTTTATGTCATGATGGATACTTGTCGAAAGACAAAATCACAACAATTTTAGTTTTGTTAAAGCAAATTAAATATGGCCTGAGAAAGCCTCTCTGCTTCTGTATTTGTGTCCTTGTGGATGAACTGCAACCTAACTTAATAGGTAGACAAGATTGAAAACCTAACTTAAGAGTATGCTCCTGTAACAATAGTTGAGTCTTGGCCAGTCCCACCAGCCTTACTTCAACCAGTCATACATTGCTGAGTGTTCAAACTGTGTTTGAGTAAGGCAAACATGGAACTGTAAGGAATCCAGTTGTTTCTGTACCTCACTTCTGATTTCTGTATGTCACTTCCCTTTTTTTGTCTATAAATTCCCTTTTTTTGGTCTATAAAATTCTGACCATGAGGCATCCCTGGAGTCTCTCTGAATCTACTGTGATTCTGGGGGCTGTCTAATTCATGAATTGTTCATTGCTCAGTTAAACCCCTTTAAATTTAACTAGACTGAAGTTTTTATTTTAACAGTTTAAATACCTTACTTGGTGTTATTTGGAATTCTAGAATTGGGCAGCACTCCATTCTGTAAGATAGAATAAGTGTTCCAATGGACTGAACAGAGGAGATTGGTTTTATAGACAAAGAACTGAAGAAAGCAGAAACAAAGAACAAAAAATGGATTGGTCATTTTAAAGTTAATTTCCTATTAAGGCAAGAATAGGGAAAAAAACAATACAAAAATAACTGGTTGGTCAACATCAGGCTACTTAGGTTACTTTTTGTTGTTAAAGGCAGAGGGAATTTTATTATTATGCTGACTAAGACTGGTCTGTTTGGGAAATGTGGCTATTATCTCCCTCTCTCTCTCTCCTGATATCTTGGAAAGTCAGATAACAACTTACTTTTGGTTTGCTGATGTGGAACTTTAGTTCCAGTACTACATTTTGGTTTGGTCTGTTGGGTCTAGTGCAACAGCTTAGTCTAAAACAATGGCCTCCTGTAATTTTCATTTAGCATGCTTTAAAGAAATTTCTCCCTTAATGTAGCTTGTCTAATATTTCTTCATGATTAGATTCAGTTTATGCATTTTTAGGAGGAATACAAAGAAATTGATTTTGTTTCTTTAGTACACCATATCAAAAGGCGTATGATGTATATGTCCCATTACCAATTCTGTTAATCTTAATCACTTAAGGAGGTGCCTGCTGGTTTTTCCAGTATAGTTTCTGTTTTCTCTTCTGTAATTTATAAGTATCCTTTTGGTGAAAGACTTTGAGAATATGTTGGTATCCTGTTTCTGACCAAATTTGCATTTACTGATTTTAGCATCCATTGTTGATTCTTGCCTGAATTGCTTATTACTACAGTGATTTCTAAGTGGTGATTTTCTGTTTTTTTTTTTTCCATACGTTTTCATTTATTAATTGGCATTATACTGTAAGGAAATGCTTTTCCTTTTCTTCCTTTTCTATCACTATGCACTCAGGTTTTTATTTTATTCTGTGGATTCTAATGTTTCCATTATTATTGTATTTATTTTGATGCTCAGTTGTTTCATGTTCAGATTTGGGCAGTGGGAACCTCTTCAGGTGGACTTCTGTGTCATTGCGAAATGCCACTATCATTGAGCACTTCCTTACTTTCTGGCACAGCAAGATGTTTCAGGTTTATATTGTATTGTCTCTTACCCAGTTCTGGAATCAGCCATTTCTTTAAGGAACTGTAATTTATTTTGAAATAAAGATCTGGGCACTAGAGATGCTCATTGCTAATATGATAGTAATTATCCTAGGCCATCTCAGCAGATAAAGCACTTTGCTTTTTTCTTTTAACGTAATATTTCTGGAAATCGCTAGATCAACATTTCTAGAAATGATTTTCTTTTTAATAGTTTCATTGCACTTCATTTTGGAAACAAGTCAGAATTTATTCAAACATTCTCCTATGTAAGAGTGTTTAGATTGTTTCTAGTATTTTGCGATTATAAACTATTCTGCAATGAATATTTTATATATATATGTTATATTGTTGGAGGTGTATCTTCAGGGCAAATTCTTAGACAGTGAATTGCTAGGTAAAAATCAACACGTATGTATTTTTGTTAGACAATGCCCAGTTCCCCTCTGAAAGTGTTGTACCAAATTTGTATTGCCACAACAGTGTATAATAGAAGAGTGCCTGTTTACTCAGAACCTCAACATCAGAATACATTGTTGCTTTTTAATTTTCACCATCTGATAGTATCTCAGTGTAGTTTTAATTTGTATTTCTAACTAAAACTTAAGGCTGAACAACATCTTTTCATATGTTTAAGGGCCTTCTTTTTTGTTTTTTTAGAGACAGGTCACCCTATGTGGCCTAAACTAGTCTCCAACTCCTGGCCTCAAGCAATCTTTCTGCCTTGGCATCCCAAAATACTGGGATTACAGGTGTGGGCCACTGTGCCTGGCCTAGGGTCATTATGAAACTGTCTTTTGCTATGAGTTTTCTGTTTATATCTTTTTTTTTTTTTTTTTCTTTGATGGAATCTCTCTCTGTTGCCCAGGCTGGAGTGCAGTGGTTCAATCTTGGCTCACTGCAACCTCTGCCTCCTGGATTCAAGCGATTCTCCTGCTTCAGCCTCCCAAGTAGCTGGGACTACAGGCATGGACTACCACTCCTGGCTAATTTTTATATTTTTAGTAGAGATGGGGTTTCACCATGTTAGCCAGGCTCGTCTCGAACTCCTGACCTCTGGCAATCCACCCGCGTTGGCGTCCCAAATACTGGGATTACAAGTGTGAGCCACCATGCCTGACCTGTTTATACCTTCTACACAGTTTTCTATCAAGGTTTTGGTCTTTTTTCACATGGTTTTTAAGAGGCTTTTTTTTTTTTTTCTCAAATGTAAGGGATATTAGCTCTTTATCTACAATATATGTTATTTTCTATTAGTTATTTTTTAAATTCTGTAGTGTTTTTGCCATAAAAGTTTTAAAAAAATTTTTGTATAGTCAACTCTATCAAATTTAAAAAATTTGCCTCTGTGTTTTGAGTCATGGTTAGAAAACCTTTCCCTTAAGCCTGAGTTATATTGAAATTCACTTGTGTTTTCTTCTTGTTTTCTGTAGTTTCTTTTTTACATTTAGACTCCTGATCCATTTGGAGAGTATTATTGTGTATGATTAAGATATGGATCTAATTTTACCTTTTCCCAGAAGTCTAACCAATTTTACTAGCACTCTATTTTTATTTTTATTTTTATTTTTTGAGATGGAGTCTCGCTTTCTTGTCCAGGCTGGAGTGCAGTGGCGTAGTCTCAGCTCACAGCAACCTGTGCCTCCTGGGTTCAAGCGAGTCTTCTGCCTTAGCCTCCCACGTAGCTGGGATTACAGGCACCCGGCTGATTTTTTGTATTTTTAGTAGAGACGGGGTTTCACCGTGTTAGCCAGGATGGTCTCAATCTCTCAATCTGTTGAATTCGTTATCTGCCCACCTCGGCCTCTGAATGTGCTGGGATTACAGGTGTGATGTACTAGCACTCTATTGAAAATTTACCTTTGTGGGCCAGGTGCAGTGGCTCATGCCTGTAATCCCAGCACTTTGGGAGTCCGAGGTGGGGAGATCACGAGGTCAGGAGTTCGAGACCAGCCTGGCCAATATGGTGAAACCCCCGTCTCTACTAAAAATACAAAAATTATCCGGGTGTGGTGGCACACGCCTGTAGTCACAGCTACTTGGGAGGCTGAGGCAGAAGAATCGCTTGAACCAGGGAGGCGGCGGTTGGAGTGAGTTGAGATCTGTCACTGCACTGCAGCCTAGGTGACAAAGCGAGACTACGTCTCAAAAAAAGAAAAAAAAAATACCTTTATGTCATGATTTGAGATGCCACCATCATCATATATTAAATTTTTATTTGAATCTGTTTATAGACATGATATTCCACTGAAGTCTGCTAGTCTATTTATGTGCTGATATCTCACTGTTTTCATTATGGAGGTCTTTTAGTATGTTTTAATGTTTGGTAGGGTTACTCCTCTCTCAAAGCTTTTTTTTTGTTTGTTTTTTCTTTTTTTAGTGTTCTGCCCACTATTGTTACATATTTGTTTTTCTTTTCTTTTTCTTTTTTTAAGATGGAATTTCACTGTTATTCCCCAGGCTGGAGTGCAATGGCACAATCTTGGCTCACTGCAACCTCTGCTTTCCAGGTTTAAGCGATTTTCCTGCCTCAGCCTCCCGAGTAGCTAGGATTACAAGCCTGTGCCACCATGCCCAGCTCATTTTGTATTTTCACTAGATATGGGGTTTCTCCCTGTTGGTCAGGCTGGTCTTAAACTCCTGCCCTCAGGTGATCTGCCTGCCTTGGCCTCCCAAAATGCTGGGATTTCAGGCATGAGCCACCATGCCTGGCTGCATATTTGTTTGTCATACGATCTTTTTTACTAACTTGTCTATCTCCATAAGAAAAGTTTATTGGTATTTTTCGGGAGATTTAGTTGAATTTGTAAATTAACTTTGGGAGAACTACATCTTTATGATGTTGTATCATCTTATTCAAAACAGGGATGTCTTTTCATTTCTTTTTTCTTTTTTTTGAGACGGAGTCTTGCACTGTCGCCTGTGCTGGAGGCTGGAGTGCAGTGGCACGATCTCCGCTCACTGCAACCTCCGCCTCCCAGGTTCAAGCGATTCTTCTGCCTCAGCCTCAGGAGTAGCTGGGATTACAAGCACGTGCCACCATGCCTGGCTAACTTTTTGTATTTTTAGTAGAGACTGGGTTTCACTATGTTGGCAAAGCTGGTCTGGAACTCTTGACCTGTGATCTGCCCGCCTCGGCCTCCCAAAGTGCTGGGATTACAGGCGTGAGCCACAGTGCCCAGCCCATTTATTTGTCTTTCAAGAATGTTTTAAAACTTTTCTCAAATAGGTTTTGCACTTTTATTAAGTTTGTTTCTAAGCGTTTAGTGTTTTTTGGTGCTAACATTAATGATATTTTCTTTACCATTCTAGTCTCTAACTGGTTTTTGTTTTTGCATATGAAGTCTACTGATTACTGTATATTAATCTTAAACCCTGTTACCTTAGTGAATTCTTTTATTATTAAATTTGCTTTTTATCATTAATTCTCTGTGGTTTTCTAGAAGTTTATTACTGACATTATAAGGCTTTCTGGGGGAGCATGGCAGGTTGCCTAAGCTGGTCCAAAACTGGTTTGAGAGAGCAGGGAAAGGAGACTGACTTGGGGTTTTTATGATGGTTATAGGGTGGAGCCAGCGAGAGGATTTCTACATGTGGTTTGGCCCATGGCAAAAGCGGGGGCTTTATTTTTATCCATTAGTTTAATGTGAGGTAGAAAGGGGAAAGAGGGAGAGTTAAGGTCTAAAAGCTGGTAGCAGTCAAACAAAAAATGGAATCAGATTATTATAGTTTCTGATATATTTGGATAGAGGTCTGCAGAGTCATTTCTTATTTTTAAAAAATGTCTTCTGTTTAGTAGTGTTTTCCCTTTGTTACTTTTTTATTTTGTACATTTGTGCTTTATCCCCCATATTAATTCATTAGCTAATGGCTTATTTTGTTAACTTTTTTCCTAAAAACCCAGGCTTTGAATTTATTAACTTAGGTCTGCTGTTTTCTACTCCCCATATCATTACTTTCTGTTCTTATCTTTTTTGTGTCATTCTTTTTGTTTATTTTCTAGCCTATGGAGATGAGAATTTATTATCATTTTTTCATTTTTACTGCTAAAGTGTTTAGAACTATGGAGTTTTCTGACTGCTTTAAATGTATCCCATATATTTTTAATGAGTAGAGCTTTTAATGTTATTATTATTTTTAGATTCTTTCACTTTATTTCCCCTTTCACCCAAGAGTTGTTTAAAAGACACTTAAGAAATTTGCAGGTAGGAGGACATTTTGTCATTTTTCTTGTTAATAATTTCTAGTTCTATTGCATTGAGTGTTGTTTGTATTAATTCTACTTTATGGAATTTACTAATGTTTCATTGTAACCAAATATATGATCAGTATTTGTGAATGTTCCATGTACTCTTGAGAAGTTGTATTGCCTATTATGAGGGTACAATGTTTGATATGTGTATATATCCATAAAATTTACTTTATCAAGTTTATTGAGTCTTTTCTATGTGATTTGGCCTCCTTGATGTACTAAGGTGTCTTATAATCTCTTATTGCTAATGTATTTCTACCTGTGTTTCCTTAAATTGCCTTGTAGTTTTGCCTTATACAAGTGATTACTGTTTCATTTGGGATATTTCTTAACTGCCGTATCTTCATTTTGATTTGTGGCTCTCAGCATTAAGAAATATCCTTCTCATAGGCTGAGACAGGAGGATCCCTGGAAGCCAGAAGTTTGAGACCATCCTAGGCAACATAGTGAGATTATGCCTCTACAAAAAATTAAAAAATATTTTACCTAGGCATGGCAGCATGCCTCTGTAGTTCTGCTGAGGCTGGGACTGCAGGATTGCCTGAGCCCAGGAGTTCTAGGCTGCAGTGAGCCATGATCATGCCACTGCCCATTGCACTTTAGCCTGGGCAACAGAGTGAGACCCTATCTCTCTCTCTCTAAAGAAAGGTATCCTTCTATGTACATTTAGTGCGTAACCTTAAATCCTACAATTTTGATCATGATTACTACTTGTTTTCTTATTGTTTTCATTTGCCTATAATACCTTTGGCCATTTCTTGATATTTAGTCTTTCAGAATCACCTTGTTTTAGTTATGTGTCTAGTATACAGCATAATACATTCAGTCCTGTTTTAGGAGCAAAATTGCAAATCTTTTTGTTTTAATAGTTGAGGCTCATTCACATTTATTAATGTGATTAATATGTTTGATTTCAGTTGTCGTATTATTTTATACAGGTTGAGTATCCCTTGTCCAAAATGCTTGAGACTAGAAGTTTTTCAGATTTCAGATTTATTGGATTTTGGAATATTTACATATATATAATGAGATATCTTGGAGATAGCACCCAAATGTAAGCATGAAATTTATTTGTTTCATATACATCTTATTCATATAGCATGAAAGTAGTTTTATACAATATTTAAAATAATTTTATTCATGAAACAGTTTGCGTTAAATACTTAGGTGTGGAATTTTCCACTTATGACATCATGGCTGTGCTTAAAAAGCTTCAAAGTTTGGAATGATTTGGAGTTTGAAATTTTGAATTAGGGATGCTCAACCTGTAATTGTATGCTATGGTACATTTTATGTTTTTCCTATCTACCAGATATTTTTCTTTTCTCCTTTATTTTTAAAATTTCTATGGTATTTAGGAAGATTTATATTTTTGTTTTATTGGTTACCTTTGTACTTACATTTTTAAAACACCCTTAGAAAACAGGGGACTATTTTCTTATTTAACTTCTACTATCTGCTTTGTCAGTTTTTAATTTTTTTCCAGTGGTGGTTGTTGAAAAGCACCAATTTTATGTCATTCTATCTCAAATCCAGACAAATAACCTCAGTTGCTTCAACAAACTTCTCTATAAAATAGAAGAAGCTGGGCAGAGAGCACCAAGATTTATCAATAGCATCATTAAAATTACCCAGTGCACTAACATTGCTTCCTATCCTGACACAAACACATCTACCATCTCTCATTGCTTATGATATATTCTTATTCACCTGCTACAGAGTGGAAATGATACTGAACCCAGGAACTAAGATATAATCATAACGACCATTTATTAAACACATGCTTCATGCCAGTGCTGGACTGGACACTGTTCCAAATGACCTTATTAATCTTCCCAACAAATCTATGGGATACATATGTCTATCCAGTTTAAAGGTGAATTAGATTAATGAATTTCATCATGTGTAGAGGAGAGTTTTAAGCCCAGGTCTACCTGACTGCACAGGACCTGTTCTTTCTATGCTTTTGTTTCTTTAATAATATCCTTGTATATGTCTGTACTATAATTTAAAAAAATCATTGCTTTGTCAGTTTTTTTTTTTTTTTTTTGTATCTTTTAACTTTTACCTCTTGCCTATTTAGTAATCAATGAGCTTATTCTACTTTCCTCTTTTTCTTTCCCACACCTCCTGTTTTTTAATAGGTGGACTTTTTCTTTCTGGTAGTGGTTTTAGATTAATCTTAGTTTTGGTGGCTCCCTTCTTTTCTCTTTATTTTACTCAATTTTCCCTCCCTCCCCCTCTCTCTCCTTCCCTCCCTCCCTCCATTTCATTCTTTCTTTCTTTTTTTTCTTTTTTTCAAAGACAGGGTCTCATGTTGCCCAGGTTAGAGTGCAGTGGCTACTCGCAGACAGGATCTTGCCATTGATCAGTGCGGCAGTTTTGACCTGCTCCATTTCCCTCCTAGGTTGGTTTACTCCTCCTTAGGCAACCTGGTAATCCCTTGGCCCCCACAGGTCACCATATTGAAGCCCAACTTAGTGCAGACACCTGGACGGCGTAGCGCACTGCAGCCCAGAACTTCTAGGCTCAAGCGATCCTTCTGCCTTTGCCTCCAGAGTAGCTGAAACTACAGGAACACCCAGGGTGCCTGGCTTTTTTGCTCAATTTTTGTTTCCAGTAGTTCAATGTGGTCTTCTTTTCTCTCTTCTTTTTTCCCCCTATTATAGGTAACTTGAAGTTTGGCATTTTTGTCTTCTAGTTATACTGAAGACAGAGTTTTTGTATACTTTTGTTTGTTCTTGTTTTGTTTTTTGAGGATATATAGAGAAACTCAGATTTAGGCAGCCATGTCTACCAGGTAGTCCAGTAAATGTATTTTGAGTCATATGTTAGAGATTCTGTTATTGTCTTCCTGCTGAGATCTTTTGTTCTCTTCCACAGCCTCTGCTGAAGGAGTAAGCACAAGTGATCATATTTGTAACTAAAACAAGTGACCTTATTTGTACTAAATGACCTCACTCTTTGGCCACAGATATCTAGACCTGTATGAATACAGGACCTAAACTCTGCCAAGCTGATTATATCTTTCGAGAATTTGAACGAAGGGACACAGAAATGTAATCAGTTAGTATAGGACACTGGAGCTGTTAAGTCTTGTAGAGTCAAGGCCACAGTGTCATGAAAACTGAAGGTATGGAGGAGCAGAAACTAAGAGGTTCACAGAGGCAGGTGGAATGCAAAGAGTACTGAGCAGAGAGAAATTATAATGGTGTCTTTGGAGCAATAAGAGAATGAGGCAGGAAGAGAGCCAAAGAAACTGGTATAAACAGTTTCTGATGACTATTCAATTCCCAAGAGATGAGCTTGAATAACTTCCAACAATATTCCACATATTTTTATATTATTATATTAAATTTTCTTGAGTTTTTTGGGTGCGGGTGTCTGTTCCTTAATTAATTAATATCCTGAATATTTAGGCTTTAATAAATGTTTATCATCCTGGTGTTAGTACACAGATACAATATGATGTGGGACTACAAATAATAAGGGCTATTCACAGAATTGACTTGAGATAATTTGAGAGCTATCAAGTTATTAAATATATTACAAGAATTTTGGGTCTGGAAGGGACCTATGAGGAATATCTAGTTCAAATTCTCATATTTTAGAGAAGAGAGGCCAGGAGAAAATGATTTGCCAAACTTCGACATTGAATTAGAGATCTCATTAGAATTAGAACTGTGGTTTCCTGATGTCCAGTCTAGATTTTATTTGACTACATGTTCTGAGTTAGACAGTATAACCCCCCAAATTCGTATCTACTTGAAACTGCAGAATGTGACCTTATTTGGACTAGCATCTTCGCAAATGTAATCAATTAAGATGAGGTCATACTCAATTAGAGTGGATGGACTTTAATCCAATATGACTGGTGTCCTTACAAGAAGGAAAAACAGAGAGAATGCCATGTGGTGACACAGGAGAGATAAGAGTGATGAAGCTGAAAGCCAAGGAATACCAAGGATTGACGGCTGCTACCAGAAGATAGAAAGAGGCAGGGAAGAAAGGATTCTCCTCTATAGCTTTCAGAGGTACTACTGACCTCTGACTTTAGACTTCTGGCTGCAGAATTGTGATTATAAATCTCTGTTGTGTTAAGCCATCCAGTTTATAGTTCTCTGTTATGACAGCCTTAGGAAACTAAATAAACTACTGCATGGTGCACCTTTTAATATAAGAGATTCTGCCCTGAATGTCACCAAAAAAGTATACAGAAACTAGATTCTTCAAAAGGGAAGGAAGTAGTTTTTTCTGTTGGGTATATCAATCTTAACTTTTAAATTCTTCAGTGTACTTAGGTATACTTTTGTGCCATTTAGAGATTACAATATTGTTCATTTGGGATTTTCAAGGAAGTATGTCACTAGGAAATTTTGCTTTTATTCTTTTAAGGAATAATGAATGGTGGCAGGCATATGGAGTGTGTGTGTGTCTGTGTATGTTATGGATTTTCTGTTATATGATAATCTGAAATATTGTACTTTTATTTTCAGGTTACTGAAGCTAAAGGAGATGTTTAACTCCAAGTTTGGATCTATTCCCAAGTTTTATGTTCGAGCACCAGGAAGAGTCAACATAATAGGTATTTCAAAAGTTCCTTCTCTTAAGTTTTTTCTTCATCCTTTGGTAAGATCTAAATTTTTAAAAACATATTTTTCTTAATTTTTCCCAAAATAGAATATTTCACATATCTCTACTAATAGTAAGATGTGTCTTTGCATAAGGAACACACTTTACTTTTATCTTTCCCTATCCATGTTATTAGTATTGTTCATTCATTTTTTAAATGTATAAATTTGTTGAAACCAAGTTGTTAATATTGTTTTCATAAAAAATGAAAATATTTTTCTAGGCCACAGGTTAAAATTTTAGACTGTGGTAAGTAGTTTTGATGGTTTTATATTTACTCACTGGGTTAGAGAGGCACAGGGAAACCTTACAATTCCTTGCTACTAAAAGTGTGGTCCAGATTTTGCAGGTCTTCTAGATGAATTTATCTTTTCCTTTATTTATCCTGTGAAGTACTTTGAATTTTACTACCTTTTAGTGGTAAATAACACAGCCTGTCAACATTTTGTTTACTATCATTTTATCAATGTCCATGTATATAATAATTGACATAGTTGTACTTAGACTACATACCATTTTTATCTTTTCTTCACTTAATATATCATAAATATTTCTATGTATCTATTTCCATTTTCTGCTGTCATAACAGAATTCCACAGATAGGGTAATTTATCAACAATGGAAGTTTATTTGGCTCATGATTCTGGAGGCAGAGAAGTTCAAGATCATGGTACTGGCATCTGGTGAGGGCCTTCTTATTGCGTTATTCTCTTCTCTTTTTATTTTTTCTGAGACGGAGTTTTGCTCTTATTGCCCAGGCTGGTGTGCAATGGTGCAATCTCAGCTCACCGCAATGTCCGCCTCCCGGGTTCAAGTGATTCTCCTGCCTCAGCCTCCCGAGTAGCTAGGATTACAGGCATGTGCCACCATGCCTGGCTAATTTTTTGTATTTTTAGTAGAGATGGGGTTTCTCCATGTTGGTCAGGCTGGTCTCGAATTCCCGACCTCAAGTGATCTACCCGCCTCGGCCTCACAAAGTGCTGGGATTACAGGCATGAGCTACCGTGCCTGGCCTTCTTATTGAGTTATTGTATGGTGGAAGGGTAGGAGGGCATGAGATCATGCAAGATATAGAAAGGCAGAGCGAGACTCCGTCTCAAAAAAAAAAAAAAAAAGATATAGAAAGGATGTGCGCTGAGCCCACTCCTGAGGTCACTAACCTGTTCCAGAGTTAGTGGCATTATCTAAGGGGAGATACTAAGGGGAGAGCTCTCATGATCTACTCACCTCTTGAAGGTCCCACCTCTTAATATTGTCACAGTGGCAATTAAATTTCAGTGTGAGTTTTGGAGGAGACATTCAAACCACAGCACTGTGGTTCCGTGTAGTGCTTGTAGTTATTTTAATGACTTCATGATAGCTTACTAAATTAATGTAATTTATTTAACAACTTTCTCTCATGGTAGCTAAAGCTATTTCCAGGTTTTGTTTTTGTGTTTACTATTATAGCAGGTAATTTCATAAAAGGATACCTTAGGTTCATTTTATCATTTTATTATTGTCAATGAGTATTACTTTTTTGGTTTATTTGTTTTCAAGGATGGAAACTAGATATAGTAGAATAGAGGATGTACTCCCTTTCATAAGATTTAATAAGTTGCTCATTTTCCACAAAAAGGTACTGAGCTTACAACTACAGACTTGTGAAGGTCCCTGACTTAATGATGGCTCAATTTATGATTTTTTTAACTTTTTTTTTTTTTTTTTGAGGTAGAGTTTTGCTCTGTCACCCAGGCTGCAGTACAGTGGCTCCATCTCGGCTCACTGCAACCTCTGCCTCCCGGGTTCAAGTGGTTCTCCTGCCTCAGCCTCCCAAGTAGCTGGAATATAGGTGTGCACCACCACACCTTATTAATTTTTGTATTTTTAGTAGAGACGGGAGCTTATCATGTTGGCCATACTGGTCTTGAACTCCTGACCTCAAGCGATCCACCTGTCTTGGCCTCCCAAATTGCTGAGATTACAGGCGTGAGCCTCCACACCTGGCCTCTTGTGTCTGCTAACTGACCTCTCCCTACCTGCCCTTCCTGTCCTCCCTATATGTTATCCTTCCCAGCTTCTAGTAACCACTATTTTACCTTCTATTTTTATGAGATCAACTCTTTTAGCTTCCATATATGAGTGAGAACATGAGGTATGTGTCTTTCTGTGCCTGACTTATTTCACTTAACATAACGTCCTCTAAGCTCATCCGTGTTGCTGTGAATAACAGGATTTCACTCTTTTAGGTGGCTGAATAGTATTCCATTGCATACATTCACCACATTTTAAAAATCGATTCATCTGTTAATGGACATTTATGTTGATTCCGTATCTTGACTATTGTGAACAGTGGTGCAATAAACAAGAGAGCCACATATCTCTTTGACATACTGATGTCCTTTTCTTTGGATATATACCTAGTAATAGTATTGCTGGATCATATGGTGGTTCTATTTTTAGTTTCTTGAGGAGCCTTCATACTGTTTTCCATATGGCTATACTATACTATACTTTCCCACCAATAGTGTAGAAGAGTTCTCATTTCTCTGCATTCTCTCTAGCACTTATTATTTTTTGTCTTTTTGATAATAGTCATCCTAACTGAAGTGAGATAATATCTCCTGGTGGTTTTGATTTGCATTTTCCTGGTTATTAGTGATGCTGAGCATTTTTCTATGATTGTAAGTCATTTTTATGTCTTTTTTTGAGAAATGTCTATTTAGATCATTTGCCAATTTTTATTTTATTTTATTTATTTGTTTAATTAATTTATTTATTTTGAGACAGAGTCTCTGTTGCCCAGGCTGGAGTGCAGTGGCACGATCTGGGCTCACTGCAATCTCCACCTCCTGGGTTCAAGGAATTCTCCTGCCTCAGCCTCCTGAGTAGCTGGGACTACAGGCACGTGCCACCATGCCCAGCTAATTTTTGTAGTGTTAGTAGAGACGGGGTTTCACTGTGTTGGCCAGGATGAACTCCTGACCTCAGATGATCTGCCCATTTTGGCCTCCCAAAGTGCTGGGATTACAGGCGTGAGCTACCACACCCAGACCATTTGCCAATTTTTAAATTGGAATATTTGTTTTACTGCTGTCAAGTTTTTTATATATTCTGGAGATTAATTCCTTGTTGGACAAATATTTTATCCATTTCAACAGGTTGTCTCTTCACTCTATTGGGAGGTTTCCTTTACTATGCAGAACCTTTTTAGTTTGATATAATTTCATTTGTCTATTTTTGTTTCTTTGTCTGGCTTTTATAGTCTTATTCATAAAATCTTTGCCTAGACCAATGTCTTAAAGTGTTTCCTTTATGTTTTCTTGTAGTAGTTTCATAGTTTCAGTTATGATGTTTTAAGTCTTTAATCCATTTAAAATTGATTTCTGTAAATGGTGAGATATTGGGGCCTATTTTTATTCTTTTGCATATGTATATCTAGTTTTTCCATCACCATTTATTAAACAGATTGTCCTTTTCCCAATGAATGAAGGTAATTTTGTTGAAAATCAGTTGGCCTTGGCCAGGCATGGTGGCTCATGCTTGTAATCCCAGCACTTTAGGAAGCCAAGGCAGGTGGATCACTTGAGGTCAGAAGTTTGAGAGCAGCCTGGCCAACATGATGAAACCTTGTCTCTACTAAAACTATAAAAATTATCTGGGTGTGGTGGCACATACCTGTAATCCCAGCTACGCAGGGGCCTGAGGCATGAGAATCTCTTAAACCTGGGAGGTGGAGGCTGCAGTGAGCCGAGATCAAACTGCTGCACTCCAGCAGGATCCTGTCTCAAAAATAAATAAATAAATAAAATAAAATAAAATAAAATAAAATAAAATAAAATAAGTTGGCTGTAAATACGTGGATTTAGCTCTGGGTTCTCCATTCTGTTCTATTGGTCTGTATGTCTGTTTTTACGCCAAAACCATAGTATTACTGTAGCTTTGTAGTGTATTTGAAGTCAGATAGTGTAATGCCTCCAGCTTTTTTCTTCTTCTTGTTCTTTTTTTCTCAGTATTGCTTTGGTTATTTGGGGTCTTTTGTGGTTCCATACAAATTTTAGAATTTCTTTTCTATTTCTGTGAAGAATGTCATTGGTATCATACTAGGAATTGCATTGAATCTGTAGTAGTACGGTCGTTTTAACAATATTAATTCTTCCAGTCCAAGAATGTGGGATGTCTTTCCATTTTTTTTGTATCCTCTTCAATTTCTTTCATCCGTGTTTTATTGTTTTCATTGTATAGGTCTTTTATTGCCTTGGTTAAATTTATTCCTAGATATTCATTTTTTTATAGCTATTTCAAATGGGATTGCTTGCTTCATTTCTTTTTCAGGTAGTCTGTTATTGGTGTTTAGAAACACTAGTGATTTAAAAAAAATTTTTCAAAGTACTTTTATTTATTATTATTTAAATTTTATTTTTCCCTTAGTTATTGGGGTACAGGTGGCATTTGGTTACATGAGTAAGTTCTTTCGTAGTGATTTGTGAGATTTTGGTGTACCCATCACCCAAGCAGCATACACTGCACCACATTTGTAGTCTTCTATCTTGTGCCCCCCTCCCACTCTTCCCTGCAAGTCGCCAATGTTCATTTCCTAATTCTTATGTCTTTGCATCCTCATAGTTTAGCCCCCACATATCAGTGAGAACATGCGATATTTGGTTTTCCATTTCTGAGTTATTTAACTTAGAATAATAGTCTCCAATCTCATCCAGGTCACTGCAAATACTGTTAACTGATTCCTTTTTATGGCTGTATAGTATTCCATTGTATATATACCAGTTTCTTTTTTTTTAAATTAATTAATTTTTTAAATTGTAATTTAAGATCTCTGGTACATGTGCACAACATGCAGGTTTGTTACATATGTATACATGTGCCATGTTGGTGTGCTGCACCCATTAACTCGTCATTTACATTCGGTATATCTCCTAATGCTATCCCTCCCTGCTCCCCCAACCCCATGACAAGCCCTGGTGTGTGATGTTCCCCTTCCTGTGTACACATGTTCTCATTGTTCAGTTCCCATCTGTGAGTGAGAACATGCGGTGTTTGGTTTTCTGTTCTTGGGATAGTTTGCTGAGAATGATGGTTTCCAGCTGCATCCATGTCCCTACAAAGGATACGAACTCATCCTTTTTTATGTCTGCACAGTATTCCATGGTGTATATGTGCCACATTTTCTTAATCCAGTCTGTCATTGATGGACATTTGGATTGGTTCTAAGTCTTTGCTATTGTGAATAGTGCCGCAATAAACATACATGTGCATGTGTCTTTATAGCAGCATGTTTTATAATCCTTTGGGTATATACCCAGTAATGGGATGGCTGGGTCAAATGGTATTTCTAGTTCAAAATCCTTGAGGAATCGCCACACTGTCTTCCATGATGGTTGGACTAGTTTATGGTCCCACTAACAGTGTGAAAGTGTTCCTATTTCTCCACATCCTGTCCAGCATCTGTTGTTTCTTGACTTTTTAACGATCACCATTCTAACTTGTGTGAGATGGTATCTGATTGTGGTTTTGATTTGCATTTCTCTAATGACCAGTGATGATGAGCTAGCCAGATTTCCCAGCACCATTTATAAAATAGGGAATCCTTTCCCCATTTCTTGTTTTTGTCATGTTTGTCAAAGATCAGATGGTTGTAGCTGTGTGGTATTATTTCTGAGAGCTCTGTTCTGTTCCATTGGTCTATATCTCTCTTTTGGTACCAGTACCATGCTGGTTTGGTTACTGTAGCCTTGTAGTATAGTTTGAAGTCAGGTAGCGTGATGCCTCCAGCTTTGTTCTTTTGGCTTAGGATTGTCTTGGCAATGCGGGCTCTTTTTTGGTTCCATATGAACTTTAAAGCAGTTTTTTCGAATTCTGTGAAGAAAGTCATTGGTAGCTTAATGGGGATGCCATTGAATCTATAGATTACCTTGGGCAGTATGGCCATTTTCATGATATTGATTCTTCTTATCCATGAGCATGGAATGTTCTTCCATTCGTTTGTGTCCTCTTTTATTTCATTGAGCAGAGGTTTGTAGTTCTCCTTGAAGAAGTCCTTCACATCCCTTGTAAGTTGGATTCCTAGGTATTTTATTCTCTTTGAGGCAATTGTGAATGGGAGTTCACTCATAATTTGGCTCTCTGTTGGTCTGTTATTGGTGTATAGGAGTGCTTGTGATTTTTGCACATTGATACTGTATCCTGAGACTTTGCTGAAGTTACTTATCAGCTTAAGGAGATTTTGGGCTGAGACGATGGGGTTTTCTACATATACAATCATGTCATCTGCAAACAGGGACAATTTGACTTCCTCTTTTCCTAATTGAATACGCTTTATTTCTTTCTCCTTGCCTGATTGCCCTAGCCAGAGCTTCCAACACTATGTTGAATAGGAGTGGTGAGAGAAGGCATCCTTGTCTTGTGCCAGTTTTCAAAGGGAATGCTTCCAGTTTTTGCCCATTCAGTATGATATTGGCTGTGGATTTATCATAAATAGCTGTTATTATTTTGAGATACGTTCTATCAATACTGAATTTATTGAGCGTTTTTAGCACGAAGGGCTGTTGAATTTTGTCAAAGGCCTTTTCTGCATCTATTGAGATATTCATGTGGATTTTGTCTTTGGTTTTGTTTATATGCTGGATTATGTTTATTGATTTGCATATATTGAACCCGCCTTGCATCCCAGAGATGAAGCCCACTTGATCATGGTGGATAAGCTTTTTGATGTGCTGCTGGATTCGGTTTGCCAGTATTTTATTGAGGATTTTTGCATCGATGTTCATCAGGGATATTGGTCTAAAATTCTCTTTCTTTGTTGTGTCTCTGCCGGGCTTTGGTATCAGGATGGTGTTGGCCTCATAAAATGAGTTAGGGAGGATGCCCTCTTTTTCTATTGATTGCAATAGTTTCAGAGGGAATGGTACCAGCTCCTCCTTGTACCTCTGGTAGAATTCTACTGTGAATCCATCTGGTCCTGGACTTTTTTTAGTTGGTAGGCTGTTAATTATCGCCTCAATTTCAGATCCTGTTATTGGCCTCTTCAGGGATTCAACTTTTTCCTGCTTTAGTCTTGGGAGAGTGTATGTGTCCAGGAATTTATCCATTTCTTCTAGGTTTTCTAGTTTATTTGCATAGAGGTGTTTATAGAATTCTCTGGTGGTAGTGTGTATTTCTGTGAGATCAGTGGTGATAATCCCCTTTATCATTTTTTATTGTGTCTATTTGATTCTTCTCTCTTTTCTTCTTTTTAGTCTTGCTGGCAGTCTATCAATTTTATTGATCTTTTTGAAAAACCAGCTCCTAGATTCATTGATTTTTTTAAAGGGTTTTTTGTGTCTCTATCTCCTTCAGTTCTGCTCTCAGTTATTTCTTGTCTTCTGCTAGCTTTTGAACATGTTTGCTCTCGCTTCTCTAGTTCTTTTAATTGTGATGTTAGGGTTTCAATTTTAGACCTTTCCTGCTTTCTCTTGGGGCATTTAGTGCTATAAATTTTCCTCTACACACTGCTTTAAATGTGTCCCAGAAATTCTGGTATGTTGTATCTTTGTTCTCATTGGTTTCAAAGAACATCTTTATTTCTGCTTTCATTTCCTTATGTACCCTGCAGTCATTCAGGAGCAGGTTGTTCAGTTTCCATGTAGTTAAGCGGTTTTGATTGAGTTTCTTAATCCTGAGTTCTAGTTTGATTGCACTGTGATCTGAGAGACAGTTTGTTATAATTTCTGTTCTTTTACATTTACTGAAGAGTGCTTTACTTTCAACTATGTGGTCAATTTTGGAATAAGTGTGTTGTGGTGCTGAGAGGAATGTAAATTGTGTTGATTTGGGGTGGAGAGTTCTGTAGATGTCTATTAGGTTGGTTTGGTGCAGAGATGAGTTCAATTCCTGATATCCTTGTTAACTTTCTGTCTCATTGATCTGTCTAATGTTGACAGTGGGGTGTTAAAGTCTCCCATTATTATTGTGTGGAAGTCTAAGTCTCTTTGTAAGTCTCTAAGGACTTGCTTTATGAATCTGGGTGCTCCTGTATTGGGTGCATATATATTTAGGAGAGTTAGCTCTTCTTGTTGAATTGATCCTTTTACCATTATGTAATGGCCTTCTTTGTCTCTTTTGATCTTTGTTGGTTTAAAGTCTGGTTTATCAGAGACTAGGATTGCAACCCCTGCCTTTTTTTGTTTTCCATTTGCTTGGTAGATCTTCCTCCATCCCTTTATTTTGAGCCTATGTGTGTCTCTGCACATGAGATGGGTCTCCTGAATACAGCAAACTGATGGGTCTTGACTCTTTATCCAATTTGCCAGTCTGTGTCTTTTAGTTGGAACATTTAGCCCATTTATATTTAAGGTTAATGTTGTTATGTGTGAACTTGATCTTGTCATTATGATGATAGCTGGTTATTTTGCTCGTTAGTTGATGCAGTTTCTTCCTAGCATGGATGGTCTTTACATTTTAGCATGTTTTTTCAGTGGCTGGTACCGGTTGTTCCTTTCCATGTGTAGTGCTTCCTTCAGGAGCTCTTGTAGGGCAAGCCTGCTGGTGATAAAATCTCTCAGCATTTGCTTGTCTGTAAAGGATTTTATTTCTCCTTCACTTATGAAACTTAGGTTGGCTGGATATGAAATTCTGGGTTGAAAATTCTTTTCTTTAAGAATGTTGAATATTGGCCCCCACTCTCTTCTGGCTTGTAGAGTTTCTGCCGAGAGACCCGCTGTTAGTCTGATGGGCTTCCCTTTGTGGGTTACCTGACCTTTCTCTCCGGCTGCCCTTAACATTTTTCCCTTCTTTTCAACTTTGGTGAATCTGACAATAATGTGTCTTGGAGTTGCTCTTCTTGAGGAGTATCTTTGTGGTGTTCTCTGTATTTCCTGAATTTGAATGTTGGCCTGCCTTGCTAGGTTGGGTAAGTTCTCCTGGATAATATCCTGCAGAGTGTTTTCCGACTTGGTTCCATTCTCCCCATCACTTTCAGGTACACCAATCAGACGTAGATTTGGTCTTTTCACATAGTCCTGTATTTCTTAGAGGCTTTGTTCATTTCTTTTTACTCTTTTTTTCTAAACTTCTCATTTCATTTAAGTCATTTGATCTTCAATCACTGATACCCTTTCTTCCAGTTGATCGAGTTGGTTACCGACGCTTGTGCATTTGTCATGTCGTTCTCTTGTCATGGTTTTCAGCTCTATCGGGTCTTTAAAGACTTCTCTACATTGGTTATTCTAGTTAGCCATTTGTATAATCTTTTTTCAAGGTTTTTTAGCTTCTTTGTGATGGTTCAGACTTCCTCCTTTAGCTTGAAGAAGTTTGATCGTCTGAAGTCTTCTTCTCTCAACTCGTCAAAGTCATTCTCCATCCAACTTTGTTCCATTGCTGGCGAGGAGCTGCATTCCTTTGGTGGGGAGAGGTGCTCTGATTTTTAGAATTTTCAGCTCTTCTGCACTGCTTTTTCTCCATCTTTGTGGTTTTGTCTACCTTTGGTCTTTGATGATGGTGATGTACAGATGTGGTTTTGGTGTGGATGTCCTTTCTGTTTGTTAGTTTTCCTTCTAACAGTCAGGACCCTCAGCTGCAGGTCTGTTGGAGTTTGCTCGAGGTCTACCCCAGGGCCTGTTTGCCTGGGTATCAGCAGCAGAGGCTGCAGAAGAGTGAATATTGCTGAACAGCAAATGTTGCTGCCTGATCGTTCCTCTGGAAGCTTTGTCTGACAGGGTTACCGGCCGTGCGAGGTGTGAGGTGTCAGTCTGCCCCTACTGGGGGGTGTCCCCTAGTTAGGCTACTCGGGGGTCAGAGACCCACTTGAGCTGGCTGTCTTTCCATTCTCAGATCTCAAACTCTGTGCTGGGAGAATCACTACTCTCTTCAAAGCTGTCAGACAGGGACATTTAAATCTGCAGAGGTTTCTGCTACCTTTTGTTTGGCTATGCCCTGTCCCCAGAGGTGGAGTCTACAGAGGCAAGCAGGCCTCCTTGAGCTGTGTTGGGTTCCACCCAGTTCGAGCTTCTTGACTGCTTTGTTTACCTACCCACACCACAGCAATGGTAGATGCCCCTCCCCCAGCCTTGCTCCTGCCTTGCAATTAGATCTCGGACTGCTGTGCTAGCAATGAAGGAGGCCCTGTGTGCGTGGGACCCTCCAAGCCAGGCACGGGATATAATCTCCTGGTGTGCCATTTGCTAAGATCCTTGGTAAAGCGCAGTATTATGGTGGCAGTGACCCGGTTTTCCAGGTGTTGTGTGTCATGGTTTCCCTTGGCTGGGAAAGGGAATTCCCTTACCCCTTGCACTTCTCAGGTGAGGCGATGTCTTGCCCAGCTTTGGCTCTCACTCAGTGGGCTGTACCCACTATGCTGCACCCACTGTCCAACACGCCCCAGTGAGATGAACCTGGTACCTCAGTTGGAAATGCAGAAATCACCCGTCTTCTGTGTCGCTCATGCTGGGAGCTGGAGGCTGGAGGTGTTCCTATTTGGCCATCTTGGAACCGCCCCCTTTGCAACTATTATAAAAGAGATTGAATTCTTTCTTTCTGTTATTTATTTATTTATTTTTTTTTGAGATGGAGTCTCGCTCTGTCACCCAGGCTGGAGTGCAGTGGCCTGATCTCGGCTCACTGCAAGCTCCACCTCTCGGGTTCATGCCATTCTCCTGCCTCAGCTTCCCAAGTAGCTGGGACTACAGGCGCCTGCCACCACGCCCAGCTAATTTTTTTGTATTTTTAGTAGAGACGGGATTTCACCATGTTAGCCAGGATGGTCTTGTTTCCTGACCTCATGATCTGGCCCCCTCCGCCTCCCAAAGTGCTGGGATTACAGGCGTGAGCCACTGTGCCTACCCAAAAGGGGTTGAATTCTTGATTTGATTCTCTGTTTGTTTGCTGTTGGTATACAGAAGAGCTATATTTGTATAGCTTGTTTCTGGAATCTTAATCTTGTATCTGGAATTGTAATCTTGTATCTGGAAACTTTGCTGAATTCTTTTATCAGTTCTAGGAGCTTTCTGAAGGAGTCTATAGGGTTTTCAAAGTAAATGATCATATCGTCAGCAGTGACAGTTTGACTTCCTCTTTAGTAATTTGGATGCCCTATTTTTCTTTTTCTTGTCTGATTGCTCTGGCTAGGACTTCCAGTACCATGTTGAAAAGGGGTGGTGAGAGTAGGCATCTTAGTCTTGTTGCAGTTCTCAGAGGGAATGCTTTCAACTTTTCCTCATTCAGTATTATGTTGGCTATGGATCTGTCATAGATGGCTTTTATCACATTAAGGTATGTCCCTTTTGTGCCAATTTTGCTGAGAGTTTTAATCGTAAAGCTTGCTAGATTTTGTTGAATGCTTTTTCTGCATCTGTTGAGATGATCATGTGATTTTTGTTTTTAATTCTGTTTATGTGGTGTATCACATGTACAGACTTGCATATGTTAAACCATCCCTGCATCCCTGATATGAAACCCACTTGATCATGGTAGATTAACTTTTTGATACGTTGTTAGATTTGGTTAGGTAGGATTTCCTTAAGGATTTTAGCGTCTATGTTCATGAAGGATATCGATCTGTAGTTCTCTTTCTTGGTTATGTCTTCCCTGGTTTTGATATTAGGGTGATGCTGGCTTCATAGAATGAATTAGGAAAGATTCATTCTTTCTCTATCTTGTGGAATAGTGTCAACAGGATTGGTTCCCATTCTTCTTTGAATGTCTGATGGAGTTCTGCTGTGAATCTGTCTGGTCCTGTATTTTTTTTTTTGTTGGTATTTTTTAAATTACCATTTCAATCTCACTGCTTGTTATTGGTCTGTTCAGGGTATCTAATTCTTCCTGATTTAAGCTAGGAGGGTTGTATTTTTCCAGGAATTTATCCATCTCTTCTAGGTTTTCTAGTTTATTTGCATAAAGATGTTCATAGTAGCCTTGAATGATCTTTTGTATTTCAGTGGTGTCAACTGTAATATCTCCTCTTTTGTTTTTTAGCGGGGTTATTTGGATTTTCTCTCTTCTTTTCTTGGGTTAATCTTGCTAATGGTCTATCAATTTTACCTTTTATTTTGCTTTGTTTTTTGAGATGGAGTCTCACTCTTGTCATCCAGGCTGGAGTGCAGTGGTGCGATCTCAGCTCACTGCAGTGTCTGCCACCTGGTTCAAGCTTCTCCTGCCTCAGCCTCCTGAGTAGCTAGGATTACAGGCGCCCACCACCATGCCCAGCTAATTTTTGTACGTTTACTAGAGACGGGGTTTCTCCATGTTGGTCAGGCTGGTCTTGAACTCCCGACCTCAGGTGATCCACCCGCCTCAGACTCCCAAAGTGCTGGGATTACAGGCATGAGCCACCACCCCGGCCCAATTTTATCTTTTCAAAGAACCACCTTTTTGTTTCATTTACCTTTTGTATTTTTGTTTGTTTCAATTTCATTTAGTTCTGCTCTGATCTTGGTTATTTCCTTTCTTCTGCTGAGTTTGGGTTTGGTTTGGTCTTGTTTCTTTAGTTTGTGGAGGTGTGACCTTAGATTATCTGTGCTCTTTCAGATTTTTTGACGTAGGTGTTTAGGGCTATGAACTTTCCTCTTAGCACTGTCCTAGCTATATCCCAGAGGTTTTGATAGGTTGTGTCATTATTGTCATTCCATTCAAAGAATTTTTAGATTTCCATCTTGATCTTGTTTTTGACCCAATGCTCATTCAGGAGCAGGTTATTTAATTTCCATGTGTTTGCATGGTTTTGAAGGTTCCTTTTGTAGTTGATTTCCAGTTTTATTTCATTGTAGTCTGAGAGAGTGCTTGATATAATTTCAATTTTCTTAAATTTATTGAGGCTTCTTTTGTGGCCTATCACATGGTCTATCTTGGAGACAGTTCCATGCCCTGTTGAATAGGATGTGTTTTCTGTAGTTGTTGGATGAAATGTTCTGTATATATGTGTTAAGTCCATTTATTCCAAGGCATAGTTTAAATCCATTGATTCCGTGTTGACTTTCTGTCTTGATGACCTGTCTAGTGCTGTCAGTGGAGTACTGAAGTCCCCCACTGTTATTATGTTGCTGTCTATCTCATTTCTTAGGTCTGTTGGTAATTGTTTTATAAATTTGGGAGCTCTAGTGTTAGGTGCATATATCTTTAGGATTGTGATATATTCCTGTTACACAAAGCCTTTTTACCATTGTATAATGTCCCTCTTTGTCTCTTTTAACTGCTGTTGCTTTAAAGTTTGTTTTGTCTGATATAAGACGAGATACCCCTTCTCACTTTGGTGTCCATTTGCATGAAATGCCCTTTTCCACCCCTTTACTTTAAGTTTATGTGAGTTCTTATGTGTTAGATGAGTCTCCTGAAGGCAGCAGACAGTTGGTTAGTTAGTCCTTATCCTTTTTGCGGTTCTCTGTCTTTTAAATGGAGCATTTGGGCCATTTACATTCAATGAAACACTAGCTATTTTTTATACTGATTTTGTATCTTGTGACTTTACTGAATTTATCAGCTGTAAAAGCTTTTTGTGGTCTTTAGGTTTTTCTACGTTAGATCATGTTGTGTACAAATAGAGACCATCTGACTTTCTCCTTTCCAATTTGGATGCTCTTTATATTTTTCTCTTGCTAGTTGCTCTGGCTCAGACTTCCAGTACTATTTTGAATACGAGTGGTGAAATTGGGTATGCTTGTCTTGTTCTAGTGCTTATACAAAAAGCTTTCCATTTTTCCTCATTTGGTATGATGTTAGCTATGAGTTTGTCATATATGGCCTTTATTGTATATTGAGACGCGTTCCTTCTGTACCTAATATGTTAAAGGTTTTTATCATAAAGTCATGTTGAATTTTATCAAATGCTTTTACTGAATTGATTGTAAAGATTATATGTTTTTTTTCCTTCATTCTGTTGATGTGATATATCGTATTTTTGGATTTGTGTATGTTGAACCCCTTCCTTGCATCTCTAGGATTAATCCCACTTGATCATGTTATATAATCTTTTTATGGGGTCTTGGGTTCATTTTGCCAACATTTTATTGAGGATTTTTGATTGTATGTTCAACTGAGATATTGTCCTGTAGTTTCCTTTTTCTGTTGTGTCCTTGTTCAGTTTTGGTATCAGAGTAATGCTGGCCTCATAGAATAGTTTCAAAGAATTCCCTGCCTGTCAATTTTTTTGCAAGTCTGAAAAGAAGTGGTGTTAGTTCTTCTTTAAAGATTTGGTAGAATTCATGGGTGAAGCCCTCTGGTCCTGAGCATTTCTTTGTTGGGAGACTTTTTATTATTGCTTCAATCTTGTTACTTGTTATTGGTGTGTTCACGTTTTCTATTTCTACCTGGTTGAATCTTCATAGGTTTTGTGTCCAGGAACTTATGCTTGTCTTTTAGGTTTTTCAATTTGTTGGCATAATAGTTGTTCACAATAGACTTTAATGATCCTTTGTATTTTGTGGTGTCACTTGTAATGTCTCCTTTTCTGTTTTGTTTGTTTGTTTTATTTTATTTATTTGTGTGTTCTCTTTTTCTCAGTCTAGCTAAAGATTTGCTATTATGTTTACCTTTTCATTTCATTAATTTTTGTCTCAAATTTACTTCTGCTCTGATCTTTATTATTTCTTTCCTTCTACTAATTTTGGATTTGGATTTTTTTGCTAGAGGTGTACCATTAGGTTGTTTATATGCAAAATTTCTACTTTTTTTTTAAGTGGCTGAGCGTTTATTTTATTTTATTTTTATTATTATTTTTTTGAGACAGAGTTTTGCTCTTATTGCCCAAGCTGGAGTGCAATGGTGTGATCTCAGCTTACATGCAATATCTGCCTCCCGGATTCAAGTGATTCTCCTGCCTCAGCCTCCCAAGTAGCTGGGATTACAGGCACCCGCCACCATGCTTGGCTAATTTTTTGTATTTTTACTAAAGATGGGGTTTCACCATGTTGGCCAGACTGGTTGTGAACTCCTGACCTCAGGTGATTCACCCGCCTCGGCCTCCCAGAGAGTTAGGATTACAGGTGTGAACCACCGTGCCTGGCCTATTTTATTTTATTTTTAACTTTTGAGATGGAATCTTGCCCTGTTGCCCAGGCTGGAGCGTAGTGGCACAATCTTGGCTCACTGCAACCTGCACCTCCTGGACTCAAGTGATTCTTGTGCCTCAGCCTCCTGAGTAGCTGGGATTACAGGCACGTGCCACCATGCCTGGCCAATTTTTGTATTCTTACTAGAGATGGGGTTTCCCAAAGTTGGCTACAGTAAAAAAAAAAAAAAAAAAAAAAAGGCCTTTTCATTTCTACCACATGGCTGGGCTTCAAGTATTTCAAACTTGTTCACTCTGCTTCCCTTTTGAATATAAATTCCAGTTTCAGGTCATTTCTTTGCTCAAGAATAAGAGCATAGGTTGTTAGAAGCAGCCGTACTACATCTTGAATGCTTTGCTGCTTAGAAATTTTTTTCACCAGATAACCTAAATCATCACTCTCAAGTTCAAAGTTCCACAGGTCTCTAGAGCAGGGGCACAGTGCCTCCAGACTCTTTGCTAAAGCATAACAAAAGTGACCTTTACTCTAGTTATCAATAAGTTTTATATTTTCATCTGAGACCTCTTTAGCTGGGACTTCATTGTTCATATTATTATCAGCATTTTGGACACAACCATTCAACCAGTTTCTTGGAAGTTCCAAACTTTTCCTCATCTTCCTGTGTTTTTTTCTCAGCCCTCCGAACTGTTCCAACCTCTGCCACTTTACCTAGTTTCAAAGGTGCTTTCACATTTTCAGTTATCTTTATAGCAATGCCCTACTTCTGATACCAATTTTCTGTGTTGGTCTGCTCTTGCACTGCTATAAAGAAGTATCTGAGACTGGATAATTTATAAAGAAAAGAGGTTTAATTGGCTCACAATTTTGCAGGCTGTACAGGAAGCATGGCTGGGAGAGCCTCAGGAAACTTACAAGCGTAGTGGAAGGCAAAGGGGAAGGAGGCACACCTTACATGGCTGGAGCAAGAGGACGAGAGGGAGGGAAAGTGTTATACTCTTTTAAACTGTCAGATCTTGTGAGAACTCTATCATGAGAACCACACTCAGGAGATTGTGTTAAGCCATTAGAAACCACCTCCATGATTCAATCGATACCCACCAGGCTTCACTTCCAGCATTTGGTATTACATTTCAACATGAGATTTGGGTGGGGACACAGATCCAAGCCATATCATATGGGTCTAGGCATTGATACCTTTCTTCTTGGTTTTCTAATTTGTTGGTATATAGTTGCTCATAATAGTCTCTAATGATGCCTTCAGTCTCTGCTATCAGTTATAATATCTTTTAAAATTCTCTATTTGAATCTTCTTTATTTTTTTCTTTTTCTTTTTTGTCTGCGACGGAGTCTCACTCTCTTGGTCTTGCCTAGGCTGGAGTCCAGTGGCGCTGTCTCAACTCACTGCAACCTCTGCCTCCTGGGTTCAAGTGATTGTCCTGCCTCAGCCTCTTGAGTAGCTGGGATTACAAGTGCCTGCCACCATGCCCAGCTGATTTTTGTATTTTTAGTACAGATGGGGTTTCACCACGTTGGCCAGGCTGGTCTCGGAACACCTGGCCTTGTGATCCACCCACCTTGGCCTCCCAAAGTGCTGAGATTACAGGTGTGAGCCTCTGTGCCCGGACTCTTTTTTTCTTAGTGTGGCTAAAGGTTTTTTGATTTAGTTTATGTTTGCAAAACACCAGTTTTTAATTTCATTGATTTTTTTTTTTGTATTTTTAAATTTCAATTTTACTTATTTTTGCTCTGATCTGAGTTATTTCTTTTCCTCTACCAATTGTGCATTTCATTTGCTTTTGTCTTTCTTATTTGTTAAGATGCATCTTTAGGTTGCTTATTTGACATATTTCTACCTTTTTGATATAGGTATTGTTTTAAATGTCCTTTTTTGTACTGCTCTTTCTGTGTCATGGAGATTTTGGTCTATTGTGTTTTCACTCCCACATGTTTCATGAAATTTAAAAATCTCTTAATTTTTTCATTGGCAAACTGGTCATTCAGGAGCATATTTTTACTTTCCATGTGTTTGCTTAGTTTCCAAAGTTTTTCTTCATATTGATTTCTAGTTTTATTTCATTATGATCAGAGAAGATACTTGATGTTATTTTAATTTTTTTGAACTTTTTGAGACTTGTTTTGTGGTCTAACTTATGATCTATCCTGGAGAATATGCCGGGCACTGATGAGAAGAATGTGTATTCTGGGGCTGTTGAATGAAATGTTTTATAAATATCCATTTGTTCTATAGTGCAGATTAAGTCTGATGTTTCTTTGTTGATTTTCTCCTGGATGAATACCCCAGGGCTGAAAGTGAGGTTTTGAAGTCCCCAGTTATTATTGTATAGGCATCTATCCTTTTTTTAGTTTTAATAATATTTGTTTTGTATAGCTGAGTGCTCCAGCACTGGGTGCATATATATTTACAATTGTTATATCCTGTTGCTGAATTGACTCCTTTGACATTATATAATGACCTTTGTCTCTTTTTATAGTTTTTGTCTTGAATCCTGTTTATTTGTGCGTACTGCTCTTGTTCTCATTTGGTTTTCATTTGCCTGGATTATCTTTTTCTTTTTTAAAAAATTTTACTTTATGTTCTGGGATGTAAGTGCAGAATGTGTGGGTTTGATACATAGGTATACGTGTGCCATGGTGGCTTGCTGCACCTGTCAACGCATCATCTAGGTTTTAAGCCCCACGTGTGTTAGCTATGTGTCCTAATGCTCTCCCTCCCCTTCTCCTCCACCCCACAATTGGCCCTGGTGTGTGTTCCGGAATCTTTTTCTTTTCTTTCTTTTTTTTTTTTTTGGTCTGTGTATCTTTATAGATGAGGTTAGCGTATTGTTTTTGTTTTTTTAATCCATGCATCCACTTTGTCTTTTATTGGGAATTTAGTCCATTTATATTCAATGTTATAGTTATAAGGTACAGGCTTACTAGTGCCATTTTGTTATTTATTTTCTGGTTGTTTTGTTGGTTCTCTCTTTCTTCCTTTCTTCTCGTCTTCCTTTGTGTGAAAGTGACTTTTTCTGACAAGTTTTAATTTATGATTTAAAACTTTTTTTGGGCCAGGCGCATTGCCCCATGCCTGTAATCCCAGCGCTTTGGAAGGCGGAGGCGGGCGGATCACGAGGTCAGGAGATTGAGACCGTCCTGGCTAACACGGTGAAACCCCATCTGTACTAAAAAATACAAAAAAAATTTAGCCAGGTGAGGTGGTGGGCTCCTGTAGTCCCACCTACTCGGGAGGCTGAGGCCAGAGAATGGTGTGAACCTGGAAGGCGGAGCTTGCAGTGAGCCGAGATTGCGCGACTGCACTCCAGCCTGGGCGACAGAGCGAGACTCTGCCTCAAAAACAAACAAAAAAAAACCCCAAAAAACCAACTTTTTTTGTATGCGATATAGGTTTTGTTTTGTGGTTACTGTGAGGCTTGCAAATAACATCTTATAACCAATTATTTCAAGCAGATGACAGCTTAACTCTGACTACAATGAAAATAAAAAAATAAGCAAAAAGAAAACAAACAAAAAAACCAAAACTACACCTTCACCCCATTTCTTCACTTTGTCACTTCTTTTTTTTTTTTTTTTTTTGAGACGGAGTCTCACTCTGTCACCCAGGCTGGAGTACAGTGGCGTGATCTCGGCTCACTGCAAGCTCCTGCCTCCCAGGTTCAAGTGATTCTCCTTCCTCAGCCTTCCAAGTAGCTGGGACTACAGGCACCTGCCACCACGCCCGGCTTTTTTTGTTTTTGTTTTTTTTTTGTACTTTTAGTAGAGATGGAGTTTCACTATGTTAGCCAGGATAGTCTCGATCTCCTGACCTTGTGATCTGCCTCCCTTGGCCTCCCTAAGTGCTGGGATTACAGGCTTGAGCCACCATGCCCGGCTGCTTTGTCACTTTTGATTGTTTCTATTTATATCTTTTTATGCTCAGAAAGCTGTTTCAGTTACTATTTTTGATAGGTTTGTCTTTTAATCTTCCTACTAAGATATGAGTGTTTTAACACTAGTAGTTACAGTGTTAGAGTATTATGTAATTAATCTGTTCATTTACCACTACCACTGAGTTCTATACCACCATGTGATATATATTTTTTACATTAATGTGCTTTTCTTTCAGATTGAAGAACTCTCTGTAGCATTTTTTGCAAGACAGGTTTGGTGTTGATGAAACCCCTCAGCTGTGTTTGTCTGGGAGAGTATTTCTCTTTCATGTTTGAAGGATAGTTTTATTGGAAATAATATTCTAGTTCAAAAGTTGTTTTTCTTAAACACTTTGACTATGTCATCTGCCTCTCTCTTGGCCTCTAAGTTCCCTGCTGAGTTGTCTCCTGCCAGACATATTGTTCTTTATATGTTCTTTATATATGTTCTTTGCTTTGTATGTTTTTTATATGTTCTTTGCTTCTTTTCTTTTTCTGCTTTTAGGATACTTTATTTATCCTTGACCTTTGACAGTTTGATTAATATATTAATTTAGTCTTATTTGGGTTGAATCATTTTGGTGTTGTGTGATCTTCTAATACCTTAATATTCATATCTTTTCCTAGGTTTGGAAAGTTTTCTATCAGTATTTCACTGAATGAACTTCCTACCCTACCTCTCTATCTCTACATCCTCTTTAAAGCCATTAACTCTTAGATTTGCCCCTTTGAGGCTATTTTCTAGATCTTGTAGAGAAGCTTCATTCTTTTTAAATTGTTTTTCTTTTCTCTCCTCTGACTGTCTATTTTTATATAGCCTGTCTTCAGGTTCACTAATTGTTTCTTTTTCTTGATTGATTCTGCTGTTGAGAGACTGAGACATTTTTGAGTTTGTCAGTTGAATTTTTCAGCTGCAGAACTTCTGTTTGAAATTTCAAAAGCTGTTTTAATCTCTTTGTTAAATTTCTCCAGTAAAATAATGAATTTCTTCCCTGTGTTATCTTTTAAGTTTGTTGAGCTTCCTCAGGACAGCTCTTTTGAATTCTCTGTCTGAAAGGACATATATCTTCATCTTTCTGGGATTGGTCACTGGTGTCTTCTGTAGTTCATTTAATGAGGTCATGTTTTCCTGGATACTCTTGATGCTTGTGGACATTCATCACTTATGGGCATTAACAAATTAGGTAATAATTTGTCTGTGTAGTCTGGGCTTGTTTGTACCCTTCATTCTTGAGAAGACTTTTCATGTATTCAAATGGGGTTGAGTGTTGTTCTCTAAGAATGTGGTCCTTACGGGCATAAAGGAGGTGCTCTAAGCCCAGGAATACTGCAGTTCTTGCTGACATCTAGAGGTGCTGCCTTGACGAGTTTGGGTAAGGTAAAGGAGAATTCCCTGGGTTGTCAGGCAAAGTCCTCTTGATGTCTTCCCTTTACTCCTTCCAATCAGAAAGAGTATCTGTATTGGGCTGCCTAGAGCACTTCTGTGGCTTCCACAGCTGGCACTGTGCTGGGTCACACCTGAAGCCTGTACAATACTGGATCTTGCCTGGTTACTGCTGATGTTTATTCAAGGCCCAAGGGCTCTTTAGTGATCAAGTGAATCCTGCCAAGACTGGGTCCTTCTCTTCAGGGCAGTGGATTCCCTTTGAATGAGGTTGGGTGTAGAAATCCCCTTCAGGAACTAAGTCCTGGAATTGACAGCTTCAGGAATCTCCTTGGTGCTTTACTTTGGCTGAGCTGGTACCCAAATTGCAAGACAGTCTTCTGTACTCTTCCCACTTCCTTCCTTAAGCTAAAGGAGTCTCTCCCCAAGCTGTACTTCCTGGAGTTGGGTGCAGTGTGATCCAGCCACTCCCCTGGCTGCCACAGCTGGTGTCACACTTGGTCACACATCCCAAGTCTACTGCCTCGAAATCCAGCACAGTACCAGGGCTTGCCCGAGGACTGCAGTACTTGTGGCCTGACAGCCAATTAAGCTTATTCTGGGCATGAGGCCACTTTAGTTAGCCAGAGGTGAGGTCAGTTGGGACTCAGGTTCTTCCTGCTGAGACTGAGAATTCTGTCTTGCCCAGGGCTGATCTAAATGCCGCTCCTTGGATGCTAGCAGAATTCTCTGTTTTGTGTTTTGCTGTAACATGGCAGCACTGAGTTCCAGTGCAAAGACCCACACTCACTTCACCCTCCCTCCCCCAAACAGTTTTTCTCTCTGGGAGGGATCCTGTAGGCAATGCAAGACTGTCTTTCCTGTGCTCTTCAATTCCTCTATCCCTGATGTTATGTGAAAACCAGGTACTGTGATTTTCAGGTACTCACCTGAATTTTCTGGGTTCTTATGAAGGTGTTTATTGCATAGATAGTTGTTCAGTTTGGTGTAAGATCATGGAAGGGTTCTGTTTGGCCATCTTGCTCTGCTTTCCTTTATTTTTATTTACTGTTAAAACCTGGCTTATGGTCAGTTTTTTCCCATATGTAAACTTTCTTGAGATGCTTTTGTTTTATATATTAGCAATGATTAAAAAAGCTTTCTCTTTTTTCTAGGAGAGCATATAGATTACTGTGGATATTCTGTTCTTCCTATGGCTATAGAACAAGATGTGCTAATAGCTGTAGAACCTGTGAAAACATATACTCTCCAACTGGCCAATACAAATCCCTTGTATCCGTGAGTATTTAAAATTGCTAATTTGTGTGTATGTATGGTTCTGTTTGTACCCAAATGGACTCTTTAGGAGACATCAGATTTATAACAAGTCATTTAATTTGTTGATATTTTGTACCTGACATTAAAAAAATTCTAAGACCATTATTTATTGTTTGTTCGTTTTGTTCATTTGTCAATTAATTTAAGGAATATTTACCAAAGACTTACCATAGTCTTAGATACCAGGTAATACAAAGATAAATAACTCTGTCCTTGTGCGATAGGTACTTATCATCTATTGATCTAATTATCTCCAGCAAAGTAGGTCTGATGTTTTCCTATGTTACTATGGCAGCTTCTAAGTATCTCATCATAGCATCTTACTATGCTGTATTATTATTATCTGTTTATTTACCTGTGTCACCCAGTAGACTGTAAACTCTCTGACTTCAGGCACTGTTGCCTCTCTTCTTCAATGCCCTAGCATATAAAACAGAGTCCGATGCCTAATAAAGGTAAGTTTCTAGTACATATGCTTTATCAAGTTAACAAAGTCTTTAAAAAAAATCTTAGTTTGCTAAGATTAAAAAAGTTTACTAATGGGTATTGAATTTAATTAAATGTCTATTTAGTATTGAAGATCAGTTTTTTAAAAATATGGTGAATTAGTCTGATGAAGTTTTTAATGTTGAGCCCTTTTTGCATTTCTGGGATAAACTCTACTTGCTTTTAATGTATTATAACGGATTTGACTTGATAATACAGAAAAAGATTTTGGCTTATGTTTGGCATATTATATGTTTGGCTTGTTCATTGGTTAGTTTATCTGCAATAACATTCATTTATTCAGAAAATATTTTTGATAAGACTCTATACCAGCTTGTGCAAGATGTAGAAGATTTTACTTTTATAAAGAACTTATTGTAGGAGATCTTTTTTCCTTTTCATTTCACATGTCTGATAATATATCTTGTGTGCATTTTGGACCCTTGAAAAGCTCACATTATCTCAAACATATTTTCGTGTCATTGTTTACGAATATTGAAAAACCGGTGCATAATATTTTGTCATCTTGATTTAGTAAAATTTACTTAATCATTCCTACAATAATGAATGTGTGGTTTCAGTTTCGTTTTTCACAAAAGTAGATCCTGAGATAGACCTGGATGCAGGTAGTATATTTGAGAAATGGTCCCAGGAGCAGTAGGAAAGATCATGAAGAATGAGTCGGGCAATTAGAGGTGAATTATCAAGATATATAGTCCCTGCTAGAGGCAGGAGACTTGAATCTGCTAGGACCCCTAGGAAGCATGTAGTATGCCTCCTAGAATTGTCCATTTGTTTTAGCATTCATTGTGTAGGTATATCTTAATTTGTTTATCTATTTGCCGATAATGGACATTTAGATCATTCCCAGTTTTTGCCTGTATGAATAATACTGCTACAAATATTTATGTACAAATGTATGTGTGGACATGTTTCATTTCTGTTGGGTAAATACCTAAGATTGGAGTGTCTGGTTTGCCATTTATTTATTTATTGAGACAGGGTCTTACCCTGTTGCTCAGCCTGGAGTGTAGTGGGGTGATCTCGGCTCAACTCAACCTTTGCCTCCTGGGTTCAAGAGATTCTCCCGCTTCAGTCTCCTGAGTAGCTGGGACTACAGGCAGATACCATCACACCTGGCTAATTTTTGTATTTTTTGGTGGAGACGGGATTTCACCATGTTGACCAGGCTGGTCTTGAACTACTGACCTCAAGTGATCCATCTGCGTCAGCCTCCCAAAGTGCTGGGATTACAGGTTTGAGCCACTGCATCCATCCCGGTTTGCCTTTGATATGGTTTGGTGGTGTCCCCACCCAAATCTCATCTTGAATTTTAACTCCCACAATTCCCACGTGTCCTGGGAGGAACGTGATGGAAGGTAATTGAATCATGGGGGCGGGTCTTTCCCATGCTGTTCTTGTGATAATGAATAAGTCTCATGAGATCTGATGGTTTTAAAAATGGAAGGTTCCCTGCACAAGCTCTCTTTTTGCCTGCCATCATCCATATAGGACGTGACTTGCTCCTCCTTGCCTTCTGCCATGATTGTGAGGCTCCCGCAGCCATGTGGAACTGTAAGTCCATTAAAGTTCTTGCTTTTGTAAATTGCTCAGTCTCAGGTATGTCTTTATCAACAGCATGAAAACGAACTAATATAGCCTTTTAAAGACATTTTCTGGCTGGGCACAGTGGTTCACGCCTGTAATCCCAGCATTTTGGGAGGCTGAGGTGGGTGGATTGCTTGAGCCTGCGAGTTCTAGACCACCCTTGGCAGCATGGTGAAAGGCTGTCTCCACTAAAAATACAAAAAGCTTAGTTGGATTTGGTGGCATGCACCTGTAATCCCAGCTACTCAGGAGGCTGAGGAAGGAGAATTGCTTGAACCTGGGAGGTGGAGGTTGCAGTGAGCCAAGATTGCGCCACTGCACTCCAGCCAGGGTGACAGAGTGAGACTCTGTCTCAGAAAAAAAAAAAGAAATTTTCTGCTTGCCAAAGTTGTATAATTTTACATTCTCACCAGTGGTGTTACCAGCATGTTTTAAAATTTTAGCTATTCTCCTAAATGTGTAGTAGTATATTTCAAGTTTTTAAATTTCTCTGACTAATGATGTTGAACATCTTTTCATCTACTTATTTGCTACCTAGATGTATTCTTTGTTGAAGGGTCTTTTCAAATCATTTTCCTATTTTTGAGTTTCTTATAGATATAAGCCTTTTTCCTTTTTTATTTTTTGAGATAGAGTCTTGCTCTGTCATTTCTGTATTGGGACATTACAGGTCCTCTCTTCTAGCTATTTTGAAATATACAATACATGGTTGTTAACTACAGTCACCCTACTCTGCTATAGACCATTAGAACTTATTCCTTCTATCTAACCTTATGTTTTTATCTATTTGCCAACTTCTTTTTATCCCCCATTCACTGACCCTTCCTCACCTCTACTATCTATCATTCTACCCTGTTCCTTCATGAGATCAATTTTTTAAGTTCCCACATATGAGTGAGAATATCTGATGTTTGTTTTTTTCTGTACCTGGCTTATTCCATCCACATTGCTCCAAATGCCATGATTTTATTTTATTTTTTTATGGCTGAATAGTATTCCATTGTGTATATATACATTTTCTTTATTTATTCGTCTGTTGGTGGGCACTTAGGTTGATTCCCTATCTTTGCTATTGTGAATGGTGCTGGAATAAACATGGAGTGCAGGTATCCTCCTGATACACTGATTTCTTTTCCTTTGGATAAATATGCAGTATTACGGTTGCTGGATCATATGGTAGTTGTGTTTTTAGTGCTCTGAGAAATCTCCCTACTGTTTTCTGTAATGGCTGCACTAATTTACATTCCCACCAACAGTGTATAAGTGTTGCCTTTTTTCTGTGTCCTTATCAGCATCTGTTATCTTTTGTCTTATTAGTAATAGCCATTCTAACTTGGGTAAGATGATGTCTCATTGTGGTTTGGATTTCCATTTTGCTGATGATTAGTGATGGTAAGCAGTTTTTCATATACCCATCTGCCGTTTGTATGGATGTCTTTGGAAAAATGTCTCTTCATGTCATTTGTCCACCTTTAAGTGGGATTATTATTAGTTTTTACTATCGAGTGTTTTGAGTTCCTTGTGTATTCTGGATATTAGTTCCTTGTTGGATGAATAGTTTGCAAATATTTTCTCCCATTCAACAGGTTGTCTCCCCACTCTCTTGATTGCTTCCTATGTGGGCAGAAGCTTTTTAGTTTAAAATAGTTTTATTTATTTATTTTTGTTTTGTTTTCTGTACTTTTGAGAACTTAGCCATAAAATCTTTGGCTATATCCTGAAGTGTTTCCCCTATATTTCTTTCTAGTAGTTTTATAGTTGTAGGTGTTATGTTTAAGTCTTTAACCTATCTTGGATTGAATTTTGTATATGGTGAGAAATAGGGGTTCAATTCATTCTTCTGTGTATGGGCATTGAGTTTTCCCAGCGCCATTTATTCAAGAGGGTTTTCTTTCCTGAATGTATTTTCTTGATACCTTTGTTGAAAATGAGTTTGCTGTCCAGGCATGGTGACTCATGCCTGTAATCCCTGCACTTTGGGAGGCCAAGGTAGGCAGATCACCTGAGGTCAGGAGTTCGAGACCAGTCTGGCCAACATGATGAAACCCTGTCTCTATTAAAAATACAAAAAATTAGCTGGGTGTGGTGGTGCACGCCTATAATCCCAACTACTCAGGAGGCTGAAGCAGGAGAATTGCTTGAACCCAGGAGGCGGAGGTTGCAGTGAGCCGAGATCATGCCACTGCACTCTAGCCTGGGCAACAAGAGCAAAAAACTCTGTCTCAGAAAAAAAAAAAAAAAAAAAAAAGAGAAAATGAGTTTGCTGTACATACATGGATGTTTTTCTGGGTTCTCTCTTCTATCCCATTAGTATTTGTGTCTGTTTTGATGCTAATACCTTGCTGTTTTGGTTTTTATAGCCTTGTAATATATTTTGAGGTCAGATAGTATGATGCCTCTTGCTTTGTTCTTTTTGCCCAGGAGTGCTTTGGCTATTTGGGCTCTTTTTGTTTGGTTTTATACATATTTTAGGATTCTTTTTTCTATTTTTGTGAAAAAGGAGTATTTTCATAAGGATTGCATTCAATTTGCAGATTGCTTTGGCAGTATGTTCATTTTAACAATATTAATATTTTCAGTCCATGAACATGGGATGTCTTCATTTGTGTCCTCTTCAATTTCATTCATCAGTGTTTTCTAGTTTTCCTTAGAGATCTTTCATTTCCTTGGTTAAACTTATTCTTAGGTTTTTTTTTTTTTTTTTTTTTTTTTTTTTGGAGCTATTGTAAACAGGATTTCTGGCTTAATTTTTTTCTCAGCTAGTTCATTATTGGCATATTGAAATGCTGCAAATTTTTGTATATTGGTTTTTTATACTGCAACTTTACTGAATTTGTTTATCAGATGTAAGAGGTTTTTTTTTTAGAGTCTTCAGCTTTTTCTGGATATAAAATCATGTCACCTATGAAACGGAACAATGTAACTTCCTCCTTTTCAACTTGGATCCTTCTATTTTTATTCTTGCCTGCTTACTCTGGCTAAGATTTCCAGTATTATGTTGACTAGGAGTGGTGATTTTGGGCATCTTTGCTGGGTTCCAGGTTTTACAGGAAAGGCGTCAACTTTTCTTTATTTGATATGATGTTAGCTGTGGGTTTGTCATATGAGACCTTTATTGTGTTGTGGTATATTTATTTTATGCCTGATAATTGAGAGTTTTTATCGTGAAAGGATATTGAATTTTATTACATGCTTTCTCTATGTCTATTGAGATGATTGTATGGTTTTTGTCCTTTATTGTACTGATGTGTTGTGTCACATTTAGTGATTTGTGTTTCTTGAACAATCCTTGCATCCCTGGATAAATCCCACTTGATCATGGTGTTTTATATTTTTGATGTTCTGTTGGATTCAGTTTGCTGCAATTTTGTTGAAGATTTTTACATATATTTAAATAGGGATCTTGGTCTGCAGTTTTGGTTTTTGTTACACCTTTGTCTGATTTTAGTATCAGAGTGATGCTTGCCTTTTGGGACTAGGTTAATTCCCTTCTCTTCAATTTATTGGAATTGTTTGAAGAGGATTGGTGTTTGTGCTTTGTAAGTTTGGTAGAATTTTTCAGTGAAGCTGTCCAGTCTTGGGCTTTTCTTTGTTGGAAGCCTTTTCATTTTACTATTTCAATCTTGGTACTTGTCACTAGTCTGTTTATGTTTTTTGTTTCTTCCTGATTTAATCTTGGTATGTTGTGTGTTTAGGAATTTATCAATTTCCTTTAGGTTTTCTGGTTTGTTTGTGTATGTACAGTTATTCATAACAGTGTCTGATAAGCTTTTGTATTTCCATAGTATCAGTTGTAATGTTCCTTTTTGGATTCTGATTTTGTTTATTTGGGTCTTCTCACTTGTTTTCATGATTAATCTGGCTAGCAGTTCATTAATTTTTTTCTTCTTTTCAAATAATCAACTTTCCATTTTCTTGATTCTTTGTATTTTTTCAATAAAATAATTTCAACTTTTATTTCAGATTCAGGGGTTACATGTGCAGGTTTGTTACTTGGGTATATTTTGTAATGGTGATGTTTGGGGTACAGTTGATCCCATCACCCAGGTAGTTAGCATAGCAGCCAATAGGCAGTTTTTCAGCCCACACTTCCTTCCTCCCTACTGCCCTCGCCATCGCATTCTAGTCCTCAGTGTCTATTATTCCCATCTTTATGTCCCTGTGTATTCATATTTAGCGCCCACTTATAAGTGAGAACATGTAGCAGTACTTGATTTTCTGTTCCTGTGTTAATTTGCTTAGGATAATAGCCTCCAGCTGCATCCATGTCGCTACAAAAGATATGATTTCATTCTTTTTATGGCTGCATAGTATTCCCTGGTGTATGTATACCACCGTTTCTTTATCCAACCCACCATTGATGGGCACCTGGGTTGATTCCATGTCTTTACTATGGTAAATAGTACTTCAAGGAACATATGAATCCATGTGTCTTTTTTTTTTTTAAGAATAATTTATTTTCCTGTGGGTATATACCCAGTAATGGGATTGCTGGGTTAAATGATAGTTCTGTTTTAAGTTCATTGAGGAAACTCCAAAATGCTTTCCACAGTGGCTGAACTAATTTACACTCCCACCAACAGTGTATAAGCATTCCTTTTTCTACACAGCCTTGCCAGCATCTGTTTCTTGTTGACATTTACATAATAGCCATTCTGACTGGAGTGAGATGGTATCTCATTGTGGTTTTGATTTACATTTGTATGTCTTCCTTTGAGAAGTGTTTGTTCATATACTTTGCCCATTTTTAAATGGGATTATTTGTTCTTTGCTTGTTGATTTGTTTACATTTTTTTTTACAGATTCTGGATATTAGACCTTTGTCGGATGCATAGTTTGTGAATATTTTCTCTCATTTTGTGAATTATCTGTTTACTCTGTTGATAGTTTCTTTCGCTGCGCAGAAGCTCTTTAATTAGGTCTCACTTGTCAATTTTTGTTTTTGTCACAGTTGCTTTTGGAGAGTTAGCCATAAAATCTTTGCCATATTCTAACCATTTCCTAGGTTTTCTTCTAGGATTCGTACAACTTGAGGTCTTATATTTAAATCGTTCATGCATCTGGAATAAATTTTTGTGTATGCTGAAAGATAGGGGTCCAGTTTCATTCTACTGCATATGGCTAACCAGTTATACCAGCACCGTTTATTGAATAGGAAGCCCTTCCTTCATTGCTTATTTTTGTTGACTTTGTGGAAGATCAGATGGATGTAGGTGTTCAGCTTTATTTCTGGGTTTTCTATTCTGTTCTATAAGTCTATGTCTATGTATCTGTTTTTGTACCAATATTACGCTGTTTTGGTTACTATAGCCGTGTAGTGTAATTTGAAGTTGGGTAATGTGATAACTCCAACTTTTTTCCTTTTCCTTTAGTTTTTTCACTGATTCTCCTCTGAGAGAACTGGTGTTCTTTTAGCTGTGGTTTAAATTGAGGATAGTCAATTGGCTTCATTTCTGGTTGCTTTCAGAGGGCCAAGGCTTTGTACAGGATCTTTATTTGTGGCTGGATTCTTGCCCCCGGTTTCACAAGTGATGTATATTGGCAGATTATTTTTGGTGTTATAATTTGGGCTGTGATCCAGTAAATGGTGCTTAAGAGTGGTGGCCAGCAGATAGGCTCTTAATAAGCTGCACAGCTTTTTTTGTATTTTAGTGCATTTGCAGTAGTCCTCTGTAATGGGGTAGGGGGAGCCAGATGACCCTCTCAACAGGTCTGTTCCTGAGCTTTGAGGAAGCTCCCTCTGATCGCTGGCACTGATCCTGTCTTTTCTTTATTAGGTCTTCTGGGCTGCAGGGCTCCCTCAGGCAGAGGCTGTGACCTGCAGATAGGCCACACTATTCTTGGACTGGTCCTGTAGAGCAGGGTTCCCCAGTCCCTGTTACTGCTCCCTGGCCTGTTCAGAACTGGGCCACACAGCAGGAGGTGAGTAGTGGGCGAGGGAGCATTACTACCACCTGAGCTCTGTCTCCCGTCAGATCAGCAGCGGCATTAGACTCATAGAAGCATGAACCCTATTGTGGACTGCATGTGGGAGGGATCTAGGTTGCATGCTCCTTATGATAATCCAATGCCTGATGATCTGAGGTAGAACAGTTTCAACCTGAAACCATCCCCTCCTCCCCACCATACACTATCCATGGAAAAATTGCCTTCTACAAAACCGGTCCCTATGCTAAAAAGGTTGGGGACTGCTGCTGTAGAGGGAGAGATGCCCTTCTCTGGTGCTGGCTGACAAGCCTGTGTGTCTCACTCCTCTCTGTCTTCTGAGCGTGTGGACTCCTTCCCTGCTCTAGCACTGGCTACAGATCTTGGCTCATGATTCTTAGGCCCTGAGCCATTGGGACTAGCCCACAGCTCCATCTTTTGGCTCACTTTGGCACAGCACCAGCTGTGCTGGGGGATTCCAAGTGCTTCCAGACCTCTGAGAAAGTACTCAGGCTGGCCTTTTGGTAAAGCACCCGTACTGGGCAGTGGAGGCTGTACTGTACACATGCTCGTGTTAGAGCAGCTGCACAGAGGCCTTGGAATGGGCTGGTGGACAGGAGTGCCTACAGAACAGACATGCCCTGTTCCCACTGGAAAGTCAGCCTTGTTCTCTTGACCCAGTAGTCAACTGGGGTTAGAGTTACTCAGAGAAGAAGGGGAGCCTTGGGGGATGGCACCTATGGTTGTATTCTGCTGCAGCTGCCATGTGTGCCAAACCTCATTCCATATAGGCTGGAGTACTTTTTCTGCCTACTCTGCAGGCAGATCCCCTTGCCAGTTTGAATGTTTATGGGGGTCATAGGATCTCTTGTACTTAGGATTGGAGATCTGCAGCAAGAGTGGGTTGGCCCACCATCCCTTCACTAACCCCTCTCTTAGGAGGCTTTCAGGGCTGAGAATGAGCCCTAGCATTTAGCAACCCCACACAAGGTTCCCAGCTTCTTCTCTTTTCAGCCTCAGTGTCTGTGTTGCTTCTTTATCTACTCTTGGTGTTTTCTTTCTAAGATTTGCTCAAAGTGCATTAGTTTACTTAATATTTAGTCTCGCAGTGGGAGTGGTGCTTCCTGGCTGTGTCTAGTCAGCCACCTTGTCTGCTATCCCTCCAAAAACTTTAACTACCTTTGTGTTTTTTTTAGTAGCTACTTTATTTAGTTCTACTCTGATCTTCATTATTTCTTTCCTTCTACTATTTTTGAGTTTAGATTTTTATTGCTTTTCTAATTCCCTGAGATGCATCATTAGGTTGCTTATTTGAATTCTTTCTTTTTAGATGTAGGCACTCATTGCTATGATTTTCTCTGTTAGCATTGTTTTTAATATATTCCATAGATTTTGGTACGTTGTGTTTCAGTTCTCATTTATTTGAATAAATTTTTTGATTTATGTGTTAATTTTTTCCTTGAGCCAGTGGTCATTCAGAATCATGCTGTTAAATTTCCTTGTATTTATACAGTATCACAAATTTTCTTTTTATTACTATCTAATTTTAATCCATTGGTTCTAAGAATATATTTGATACATACTGTCTAGTTTTATTCTGTTGTATCTAAGAAGATATTTGACATGATTTCCATTTTAAAAAATTTGTTGAGGCTTGTTATGTGTCCTAACATAGGGTCTATCCTGGAGAATGTTTCATCTGCTGGTAAGAAGAATGTATATTCTGTAGCTGCTGGATGAAATGTTTTGTAAATTTCTGTTAGGTCTATTTGGTCAGTAGTGCAGTCTAAATCCAGTGTTTCTTTTTAAATTTTCTGTTGTGATGATCTCTGTAATGGTGAGAGTGGGCTGCTGAAGTCCCCAAGTATTATTGTATTGTGATCTCTCTCTCCCTTTAGTTGTAATAATATTTGCTTTACATATCTGGGTGCTCTGTTGTTGAGTGCATATGTGTCTAGAGTTGTCATATCCTTTGCTAATTTGATAGCTTTGTCGTTATATAATACCCCTTTGTCTGTTTTTACTGTTTTTGACTTAAGGTCTATTTTATCTGGTACAAGCATGGCTATTCCTGCTTGCTTTTGGTTTCTGTTTGCATGGAATATATTGTTTTCATTCCCTTACTTTCAATATATATGTGTTTTTTTCAGATGAAATGAGGTTTTATTTTTGTAGGGGGCTTATTATAGATAGGGTCATGTTTTAAAATCAGTTATCCTTGTTTATATCTTTTAATTGGAAAATTTAATCTGTTTACATTCAGTGTTATTATTGATATGGGAGGGCTTATTCCTGTCATTTTGCTGATTGACTTCTGGTTGTTTTATATATCTTTTTTTTGTTTTTTTAAATTTCTCTCTTGTTTATTGTGGTTTGGTGGTGGTCTGTAGTGGTAACATTTGAGTCCTTTCTCTTCCTTATTCATGAGTTTGCTCTACCAGTGGGCTTTATACTTTTATGTGTTTTCCTGTTGGTGTATATATTATCCCTTTGCTTCCAGGTATAGTGCTCCCTTAAGCATTGCTTGTAGGTTCAGCCCACTCATGATAAATGCGTTCAGCTTTTGTTTTTCTGGGAAAGACTTCAGTTCTTCATTTATGAAGGATGATTTTGTTGAGTATAGTATCCTTGGCTGCCAGTCTTTATCTATCTACACTTTGAATATATCATCCTATTTTCTCAGGGCCTGTATGGTTTCTGCTGAGAAATCCACTGTTGTTTTGGTAGGGCTCCTTTATAAGTGTCTAGATGCTTTTCTTTTGCTGTTTTAAGAATTATCTTGTTGTCTTTGACTTTTGACCACTTTACTATAATGTGCCACGGAGAAGACCTTTTAAAGTCGTATTTGTTTGGGGATCTCTGAGCTTCCTGTATCAGAATATGTAAATCTGTTACTGGACTGGGGAAGTTTTCAGCTATTATTTTGTTAAGTAGGTTTTCTATCCTTTTGGTTTTCTCCTCTTTCTGGGACACCAAAAATTCAAACATTTGGTTGCTTTATGATGCTTCATAAGTTACATAAGGTTTTTTCATTCTGTCTTATCCTTTTTTCCTTATATTTGTCTGACTGTGTTATTTCAAAAGAGTTATCTTCAGATACTAAAATTCTTTCTTCTGCTCGATTAGTTTATTGTTGAAGCTTTCCAATGTATGTTTTATTTCATTCAGTGAATTGTTCTGTTCCAAGATTTTTGTTTATGATATCCATTTGTTAAATTTCTTTTTCATATTCTGGATTTTTTTTCCGATTTCTTTGTATCTGTGTTCTCCTGTCTTTCACTGATTTTTTTTTTTTTTGAGATGGAGTCTCAATCTGTTGCCCAAGTTGGAGTGCAGTGGCATGATGTTGCTTCACTACAGCCTCTGCATCCTGGGTTCAAGTGATTCTCATGCCTCAGCCTCCCGAGTAGCTGGGATTACAGGCACTCACCACCACACCTGGCTAATTTTTGTATTTTTAGTAGAGATAGTGTTTCACCATGTTGGCTGGGCTGGTCTCAAACTCCTGACCTTAAGTGATCTGCCTGCTTCAGCCTCCCAAAGTGCTGGGATTACAGGTATGAACCACTACACCTGGCTTCACTGAGCTTTTAAAATGTCATTACTTTGAATTCTATTTCTGGAATTTAATAAATTTCTTTGTCATTGGAATCTGTTGCTGGTGAATGATTTTGCTTCTTCCAAGTTTTTGAATTTGCTTTTATAGAGAATGACTTCTTCTCAAAGATGTACCTATGGTATTGGTTGGGTTGGCATGTTGGCATTGATTCTTGGCACTTGTAGTATTGTAGTCTCTGTATAATTCCTTTGGCCATAAACAGTATCAGTGGTCTCTGATTTCCTCAGTGACTTAGGACATGGTTGTTGTTGGAGACTGTGGATCCTGGCAGTTGTGGCAGTGAGCTGGGTGAGTGGCTGGGTCCTTGGACCCCTGGGTAGTTAGTGTCACCCGTGTGATGGCAGTAGCAGTGGTAGAACAACCCTCTGGCTCCCAAGCATTCTGCATTGTTGTTGGTGGCTATGTTAGGCTGGGTGAGTTGGTCCTCAGTGCCACAGGTGTTGCATGCAGGTGGAAGCTAGCTGTGGTAGTAGTAGTAGGTTGGGTGGGCTCATCTTTAGGTCTCTGGGAGAGTGTTCAGGTGCCAGTGGTGGTAGATTGGACATAGCCATTCTTAGTACCCTGGATGGTATGCTTAGACATAGGCATGGAGTCTGGCAGGGCGAGCCTATCCTCAGGCCTTCTGGTGGTGTATGCAAGTGGTAGGCAGGAGCAGAGTGAACCAAGCCACCTAGTGGAATGCTCAGGTGGTAGTGGCAGTGGCTGTGCTGTGGCCCAGCTGCTGGGGAGAGTGGGGTTGCTTTCACTGGCAGCAGTCATAGACAACTGGCTGGGGAGCATCCAGGTGGTGGCTGCAGGTGGGGTAGCCTTTCCTTGGGGCACATGAAAGTGCATGGTGGCTCTGCTGCTGCGAATACCAGGGGTCTGCCAGTGGCTCGTGGTTTGGCCCCAGCAGTGCAATGGCAGTTGCTTTGAGTAAGGGAGTCTGTATTTAGGGCTCGTGAAAATGCACAGCAGCCCCACTGCTGGGAGTATTGTAGTTACTGCCAGTGGCTTGCATTTTGGCTCTGACAACAGGAGTTAGCACTCGTGTTGTCTGTGGGTAGGGGATATCAGAGAGGTTGCAGGGATGTGGAGATAGGAGCTGTTGGTCCCCATGGCAGGATGCAGTCTAATAGAGTCTGGGATCTCAGTATAGTGACGTGCAGATTGTTTAGGACTTGGGGGTGTGTGGAACCCAGCATGAATTTCCTCTTTGGAGCAATGCCATCATGTGATCTCCAAGCAGTTTCTCTGTCAGTCGCATGGACCTCAAGGATTGAGGGGCTGTCCTATGGCTAGGATTGCAGGAGTCCTTAATAGTAATGTGGACCACTTGGGGTGTTTCTCTTGCCCTTTACCCACATTGGAGAGCCTCTCTAGGCTCCCAGCTGATTCTGGCTGAGCGGGCTACCCTGATTTCCTCTCCTTCCTTGCCTTAGGTGTTTCCTGTCACTTCTTGTTGAATTCAGTGTTCTCTCTTACATGATCTTTTCTAACTATCATTGTCAACTTGTTATTTTGATTCTTCTTTGTGGAGAAGGCAAGTACCGGATGCCTATAGACATTCCTCTGTGCCTCCAACTTCATATTTTTTTTGATGCTACTCTTATTATAAATGGTCTACCCCAGATCCAGACACACACAGGTGTCTTGCAATGGTCTACCTACCCCAGGTCCAGACACACACAGGGTAGACACTGGGCAGATGTTTCTTTGAAGAACAAGTAAATGAAAAAAATATGTAAATGGAAAGTATTAATGTAATAATGGGGCATGTCTGCTCATTTTCAGGATTCTTTTCTCAGAATTCTACAACATGGAAGTGGGGATAGAGAAAGCAAATGGATAATGTAATGCAGGGTAGAGAATTGGTGGGAAAGTGAGTGTCTGGTTTTGAACCTCAGGAAAAGGCTAGGCAGAGAGGTGAGACAGGGATGTGGGAAAGAGCAAAGATCATTAACTAATCAACACGCAGTTTTTGTTTTGTTTTGTTTTGTTTTCTGACAGACTTAAGCTATACTTCTAATTCTGTGGGAGCTAGCACTTTTCAATTTGTATTAGTCCATTCTCACACTGCTATAAAGAAATACCTGAGATTGGGTAATTTTATAAATAAAAGAGGTATAATTGGCCCATGATTCTCTGTAGGATGTACAGGAAGCACGGCTGGGGAGGCCTCAAGCAACTTACAAACATGGTGGAAGGCAAAGAAGCAGGCATGTCTTACATGAGTGGATCAGGAGGAAGAGGGCTGGGGGCAGCTACACACTTTTTACACAACCAAGTCAAGTGAGAACTGTATCATGAGAAGAGTACCAAAGGGGGAAATCCACCTCTGTGATCCAATCATTTTCTACCAGGCCCCACTTCCAAAACTGGGGATTATAATTTGACATGAGATTTGGGCAGGGACACAAATCCAAACCATTTTATTCTGTCCCTGGCCCCTCCCAAGTCTTGTGTCCTCACATTCCAAAATTCAGTCATCCCTTCTCAACAGTCCTCACAGTCTTAACTCATTCCAGCATTAACTCACAAGTCCACAGTCCAAAGTCTTATCTGAGACAAGGCAAGTCCCTTCTGCCTATAAGCCTGTAAAATAAAAAATGGGTTAGTTATTACTTCCAACATACAATGAGGGTGCAAGCACTGGGTAAATACTTCTTTTCCAAAAGGGAGAAATTAGCCAAAAGAAACGGGCTATAGGCCCCATGTAAGTTCGAAACCCAACAAGGGAGTCATTACATCTTAAAGCTCCAAATAATCTCCTTTGACCCCATGTCTCACTTCCAGGGCACACTGGGGCAAGGGGTGGGCTCCTAAGGCCTTTGGAAGCTCCACCCCTGAGGCTTTGCAAAGTAGAGTCCCTGAGGCTGCTTTCATGGGCTGGTGTTCAAGCACATGTAACTTTTACATGTGCATGGTGCAAGCTGCTGGGTTGATCTACCATTCTGCAGTCTCGAAGACGATGGCCCTCTTCTCACAGCTCCACTGGGTAGTGCCCCAGTGGGGAGTCTGTGTGGGGGATCCAACCCCAGATTTCCCTTCCACGCTGCCCTAGTAGAGATAGAGATTCTCCATGAGGGCTCTGCTCCTGCAGCAGGCTTCTGCCTGGACATTTAGGCTTTTCTACACATTCTCTGAAATCTAGGCAGAGGCTCCCCAAGTCTTAACTCTTGCACTCTGAACATTGGCAGGCTTAACACCTCATGGAAGCACCAAGTTTTATGGCTTGCACCCCCTGAAGCAGCAGCCTGAGCTGTATCTGGAGTCCTTTTAGCCACCCCTGGAGGGGGAGAGGCCAGGATGTGGGGAGCAGTGTCTTGAGGCTGTGCAGGGCAGTGGGACCCTGGTCCCTGTTCATGAAACCATTCTTCCTTCTTAGACCTCCATGGCTGGGATGGAAGGAGCTGCTGCAAAGGTTTCTGAAATGCCTTGGAGGTCTTTTCCCCTTTGTCTTGGCTATCAGCATTTGACTGTTCTTTACTTATGCAAATTTCTGTAGCTGGCTTGAACTCCTCCAAAAAGGCCTTTCTTTTCTACCACATGGCCAGGCTTCAAATTTTTCAAGCTCATACACTTTGCTTCCCCTTTAAATATAAGTTTCAGTTTCAGGTCATTTCTTTGCTCATGCATATGAACATAGGTTGTTAGAAGCAGCAGGCTGTATCTTGAATGCTTTGCTGCTTAGAAATTTCTTCTGCCAGATATCCTAAATCATCATTCTCAGGTTCAAAGTTCTACATATCCCTAGAGCAGAGGCACAATGCCTCCAGGCTCTTTGCTAATGCATAACAAAATGACCTTTACATTAGTTCCCAAGAAGTTCCTCATTTTCATCTGAGACCTTAGCTGGGAGTTCATTGTCCATATCACTATCAGCATTTTGGAAACAACCATTCAACAAGTCTCTAGGAAGTCTCTACAAATTTTCCTCATCTTCCTGTCTTTTTCTGAGCCCTCCAAATTGGTCCAACCTCTACCTGTTACCCAGTTCCACACCCAAATTCACATTTTCAGGTATCTTTGTACCAATGCCCCTTTCCTTGTTACCAATTTTCCATATTAGTTCATTCTTGCACTGCTATAAAGAAATACCTGAGACTGGGCAATTTATAAAGAAAAGAGGTTTAATTGGCTCACAGTTCTACAGGCTGTACAGGAAGCATGGCTAGGGAGGCTTCAGGAAACTTACAAGCATGGTGCAAGGCAAAGGGAAAGCAGGCATGTCTACATGGCCAGAGCCAGGAGGAAGAGAGAGAGGTGGGAAGTGCCACACACTTTTTAAACAACCAGATCTAGTGGGAGCTCTATCATGAAAACAATACCAAAGGGGGAAATCCACCCCCATGATCCAATCACCTCCCACCAGGTCCCACCTCCAACACTGGGGATTACAACTTGGCATGAGATTTGGGCAGGGATGCAAATCCAAATTATATCATAGTTCTTTCTGGAATGTGGCTCATGTAGCTTCCTACATATTTGAACTTTCCTCTTTTTCTCCTCATGTCTGCCTACCCCCTCTGTTCATATTTCACCGTCAGAATCTCTTTCTGGTTTTCTTTTCTTAGTGACTTTCAAGATGTCCTCTTAACTAGGAACAGAACCTGTCAGATATGCTAACATAACTTTATCTGCTTTCAAAATCTGTGACCTCTTATTGACTGTGAGCAACATATTTTAACTTCTGTGAGTGACAGTAGAGTAAAATTGTGATGAGCTGATGTCAGACTGCATTTTTGGAAAGCAACTAATCCTCTCTGATCCTCCAGGAAGACATCCTCTCTCTATCAAATGCGGACTTTTAGAGATAATACTCTCTCAGCCACATATCCCACCCCATATTATTATCACATGCCATTACTGTCTGGTAGTTATTTATGTTCATATCATCTTGGCTAGATAGTGAACTTTTAAAAGGCAAGCCTTCTGCCTTTTACCTTTATATTCCCATGCATGCTTTGTATGCTTAAGTGGTTAGTCACTTAATATATTTTGAAAGAGATAATGTATCCATGTTGTTGAGTTAAAATAATCCATGGAAGGTGTTATTACAATGACTGGCATATAGTAGATATTTAGTTAATTATATTAGAGCACTCAGTCAATATGGGGAATTTTACCTCATTTCCTCCTCTTTAATTGATTCTCCCATTTCACACACATTGTTCTTTGACTGATTATAGGAGCCTATTTATTTATCTACCTATTTTTCATTTTGAAGTATTTTTTTGACTTACAAAGAAGTCACAAGACTTGCATAAGGAAATCCCACATTCCATGGATGTATGCTTAGTACATTGTATCAAGGAGGCACAAAACATCCCTTTACTGGTGGTGTTAATTTTGATCATTTGATTAAGGTGCCATCTGTCAGATCTTTCTACCATAAAGATACTATATTAGTCCATTTTCATGCTGTTAATAAAGACAAACCCAAGACTGGGTAATTTATGAAGGAAAGAGGTTTCATTGACTCACAGTTCCATATGGCGGGGGAAGCCTCACAATCATGGCAGAAGACAAATGAAGAGCAAAGTCACATCTTACATGGCAGCAGGCAAAGAGAGCATGTGCAGGGGAACTCCTGTTTGTAAAACCATCAGATCTCATGAGACTTATTCACTATCATGACAAAAGCACAAGAAAGACCCACCCCCATGATTCAGTTACCTACCCTTGGGTCCCTCCCACAACATGTGAGAATTATGGGAGCTACAATTCAAGATGTGACTTGAGTGGGGACAGAGCCAAACCATATCAGATACTTTTTTTTTTTTTTGAGATGGAATCTCGCTCTGTCACCCAGGCTGGAGTGCAGTGGCATGATCTCAGCTCACTACAACCTTCACCTCCCGGGTTCAAGCAATTCTTCTGCCTCAGTCTCCCAAGTAACTGGGACTACAGGCACGTGCCACCACACATGGCTAATTTTTGTATTTTTAGTAGAGATGGATTCCACCATATTGGCCAGGCTTATCTCAAACTCCTGACCTCATGATCCGCCTGGCTCGGCCTCCCAAAGTGCTGAGATTAGAGGTGTGAGCCGTTAACACCCAGCCCAGATACTATGTTTTTCCATTGTAGTTCATAAGTGTCTGGTGGGGAAATACTGTAAATATCTTACTTCTCATCACATTTTTGCTGTCTTAAGTTTAGCATCCATTGATAATTGTTTCTTGAAACAAATTATCATAAAGTTTACCGTGTAGTGACTTTTCTAGTCACATCATTTCTTCTATATCAGTTGGCATTTTACCATAATAGAGAGTTTTTCCTTTCTCTTCATTTAGCTTTTTATTCATTTGTTAATTTACATTAGTATAGACTCATGGAATCTTATTTTGTTAAATTGATTATGCATCAGAATCATCATTTTGTTTGTTTGTTTTTTTCTTAAATTGTGCAGATGGTAAAATTGGATGGGTGGCAGAGGTGGCTTTGAGTACTCCTGTTTCAGTTTGAGGGTGTGCCAAACAGCAGGCCCAGAGGATAAGCATTCATGTGGTTTACACCAGTTTAACAAGGACCAACATGAAAGAGAAAATAGTTGTAGATTACTCTAAAATATATTGTTTCCTCTCTGTTTCAGGAAATAAAAAGGGTCAGTTGGAGGTAGGTTAGTCATTAAGGCCACTACAACTTCCTCTCTTAACTCTTAGCAGCTGGAGATGTTTTGCTGTAGACACAGTTTGAACATAAATGGGAAAGGAGAGTCAGTATCACTGTGTTGGCACAAGATGGCAGCAGTCAGCCATTGATTTTGCAGCTCAAGGCCTACAGATTTTAAATTAATGGTGTCTTTTGTCTTCGCAGGGACTTCAGTACTAGTGCTAATAACATTCAGATTGATAAAACCAAGGCTTTGTGGCACAACTATTTCTTATGTGGACTTAAAGGAATTCAGGTAAATTAGTTTATAAGACACTTACTACCAGTTGAGATTATCATGTGTATTCTGTCAGATTTATTTTATTTGCTACATCTTTTTCATCTCCTTACAGTACTAACCAATGCTTCTGTTCTATTTTGCTAGTTTGTGTTTCAGAGTGGGGAAGATATGACTGTTTTTCGGGTAGTGTTCACAGGGGGCAGTAGTGGTTTTCATATAGCTGGCTTTTCATAAATAGGTGCATCTGACAAACATCTGTCTGGTTTTAAAATCTTTGTTTAAACATACCTTTGAGAATATGTTTTAGTACTATTATTTACATTTATACTTGGGATATATAGGGGTATACTGTAATAGGATTTAGAATCAGCCCAGGTTTGAATCTGGGCTCTTCCCAGCTGTGGTAATTTAACCTCTTAAGTCTCAGATTTATCCGTAAAATGATGTCATTGCTATCCTGACAAAGAGTTGTTAAAAGAATTACATAAGGCTTGATGGTAGCCATTTAATAAATGGTAGCTAGTATTGTTATTGCTACTTCAGATGGGATTAAAAAAAGACATAATGAAATGTATTAGTATAAGTATTTTCCTAGAAACATTGAATAATTACTTTGAAAATGTCTAATGTTACATTAGAACAAGAACAAGAAAATAAAATGTTTTCACTCTCTCTCGTAGTTGAAAAAGTATCAAGGACCAAAAGAAAATTGATATTTGCTGTTTTTAGAGCCACTTTTATATTGCAATAATTATTTTAGATATAGTGACTTGTATAGAATCATAGGTAGGACAATAAGCAGTAAATTTTGCCTTTGTGAGCTAAAAGTAAACAAACAAACTGACTGGTGTTTTAGAGAGCTTGTGTTCCTTACTGCCTGGCAGTCCTATCTGAAACTTTGTAATGAGCAGCTAAGACTTAGTGGCACATCCGTTACAGAAATACATCACATTTATTTCTAACGTGTAGTCCTATACTGTAACAGTGGTGGTTTTTGTTCTTAAAGTTAATGAATTCATTTCTTTCTTTCTTTTGTGTTTTCCTTCCTCTCAGACACATGGTAATAACTTACAGGAAAAGTTATTGGCAGGTTTTAAATCTTCAAATCATCTGGCTTATCATATACATTAGTGGGAATTACAGTATTTGGAAGCATTTGCCTGGCAAATGCAATTTTAATCTTCCTTGTAACAACATGCCTTTTTGCAGCATATGGGTAAAGTGGCCTAAATAATGCATGTTGCTTTGTGTTATTTTTGAGCATTTCAGGTTTTAAAGCCTTCCTGTTTGGTTTGACAACTTATGTGCAAAAGCAAACTTATCCAATAAGCTTTTGGCAGAAAGGTAATTTAAATGCTAGCCTGTTCAGAAACTTTCAGATTCAAATACTAGAAAGTTTCAGAGGATAATTCGTTTATATTAAATTGATCATGTTATCCTTTTGGGATAGAGCCATTACAGAATGTGGCATATACCCATTTGCATTTTGAATTTGTTATACGTTTTCATGTAAACATTGCATGATAAGTTCTGTTTTTTTTTGTTTTTTTGTTTTTTTGTTTTGAGATAGAGTCTTGCTCCGTGGCCCAGGCTGGAGTGCAGTGGCACGATCCTAGCTCACTGCAACCTCTGCCCCTGGGTTCAAGCAATTCTCCTGCCTCAGCCTCCTGAGTAGCTGGGATTACAGGCGCCTGCCACCGTGCCCAGCTGATTTTTGTATTTTTAGTAGAGATGGGGTTTCACCATATTGGCCAGGCTGGTCTTGAACTCCTGATTTCATGACCCACCCGCCTTGACCTCCCAAAGTGCTGGGATTACAGGCGTGAGCCACCACACCTGGCTGATAAGTTCTTAAGTATGATTCCCACTCAAGACACCCATGTTTGATCAGTTTATAGTTAAATATATTGGATTCTTCAAGTTTTTTGTTTTTTGTTTTTTTTTAAACAAACTGTCTGATATTCTGTATGAAACGGCATTGGCAACAGTACAGTTTCAGTTTATAATTTGTATTTCTGGAAGGAAATTTTTAGATGACTTGAAATCAGAAAGAGAAGTACACCCAGCTAAATTTCTTCTTAGTGTGGTGCGAGAGTTTTGCTAGCTAGGACAGACAGATGAAACATTAAGGAAAAAAGTCTTTTATTTGCAGAATTTTGTTGTAATTTTAGTTATTCTAGCTAGCTTATTGAAATTCTCCCTTGTATAATATGTAGATGAAATGCTTAATTAAGTAATAGTATTTCATATGTTAATCTTCAGTCATTTGAGTAATTTGCAAAGACTATGGTACTTTTTCTTGAGAAGGAGATAGACTTGAATTTATTTGTAAACTTAAACCACAAAGGTTATGATATGATATCATTCCAAAGTGTCCTAGTGTTAGAAATTCGTGTAAGTATACTAGAGCTTTCCATATTTAAATCAGAATCTGATTATTTCTTTGGGCTTTCCTATTTGTAGAAATAGAGTTTTCTTGACTTGTTTAGGGTCTGTATTCTCATTTGTGGCTGAATTCTAATTTCACTATCTTTAAAGCTACCATATGGCTAAACTGTATCTATAAACTGTAGTAAAAATCTGGATTTTCTCATCTAGCTGGCATATTAAATCACAATGACAGTTTGCTGGCTCAGGTTTCTAACTGCAATGGAGAAGTTTTCAAACAGGAATCAGAGACCTGGGCCCTACTCTTGTCTCCGTGTGGGTCATCTTGGGAAAATTTCTTCATCTCTTAGTGCCTAGGTTTTTTCATAAGTGAAACAGAACTGAGAAAGTTTGGAACTCTTTTTTTTTCAGAGAATCTTCTAAAGTAAGGCACTCTTTAGAAACAAGTCACTGCTTGGGGGTTGGACTTTTGTAATAACAGAATGCTGGAGATGTGCTGCACGGAGATTTAAATTACCTCGTAGATAATTGTATACTTCTTGTCTTGCTACTTGACAAGTTGAATTATAATTGTTTTATATTTTTTCCATATTTGTTCAAATCAATTAATACTCAAGAAAAAGAACATTCAAGGCAATTTTATATTTTTTCCATATTCAAATCAATTAATATTCAAGAAAAAGAACATTCAAGGCAAGAAAATTAAAGGCATTTAAAGGAATTACCCTGTGGCCAAGAGTCGTTAAACAAAATGTCATGATTGAATTGCGCAAGTAGTTTCTATAACTATTATAAGTCTATTGATAGACTTTTGTTCTCTGGGGAATGAAGGAAGCTTTCACTACTCCTTGAATTCAATACTGAATTACTGTTGCTGTTTTTCCTTATATTCTTAGGAACACTTTGGTCTTAGTAACCTGACTGGAATGAACTGCCTGGTAGATGGAAATATCCCACCAAGTTCTGGCCTCTCCAGCTCCAGTGCTTTGGTCTGTTGTGCTGGCTTGGTGACGCTCACAGTGCTAGGAAGGAATCTATCCAAGGTAACTATGTTTGATAGGAAACCTCGTAGAACCCTCTCCTTCTAAAATCATTAGCGTCCAAATCTCAAATCAGAATGCCTTCCTTGACTGAAAAACTGTCTTCTTTAAAACGACTGCACATGTGGGCGAGCATTGTAACTTAACAAGTGATAAATCACTATAAAGTAGCTTATACCCTCCAAACAGTGCATGAATAGATCTGTGAATAACTATATAAAAATACTTTGTATTGGCCTGGTGTGGTGACTCACGCCTGTAATCCCAGCACTTTGGGAGTCCGAGGCGGGCGGATCACGAGGTCACGAGATCGAGACCATCCTGGCTAACACGGTGAAACCCTGTCTCTACTAAATATACAAAAAAATTAGCCGAGCGTGGTGGCGGGTGCCTGTAGTCCCAGCTACTCGGGAGGCTGAGGCAGGAGAATGGCGTGAACCTGGGAGGTAGAGCTTGCAGTGAGCCGAGATTGCGCCACTGCACTCCAGCCTGGGCAACAGAGCGAGACTCTGTCTCAAAAAAATAAAAAAAAAACAATACTTTGTATTAAATATGGAATTTGAATGTATGGATATCGTTTTAGATCAGCTCATTAACAAGTTAAATTTAGGGCAAGAAATTCTTCCCCTCATGGTTGAGTCTGCTTATTTTCACCCAAAACCTTTAATTTAAAATTTGACAAGTAGTGGGTTACAAGGGTAAAGACTAGGTAATAAAGGAACTGAATATGCCAGCAGATTAGTCACAGAAATAAACTTTAAAATATTGCATTACAAGGAGGAAATGCTTATTTAAAGGAAATATAAATTGTACAAGAGGTCAGAAAGCCTCAAGTTTATAAGTTCACATAAATCTCTGACTCTGCAGTTTAGAGCAGGTGTGCTTAGCTTTAATTAATGCTTTAGCATTCTGGTTCAAATAAAATGTTATCATAGGTTCTTTTTACCCCATGTACATACACTACCAGGTTTACAGATGGTTTGGGCAGATCAAGAGAAAGGCAGCCACATGCTTAGTCTCTTTTAAGCATGTTTTAACTTTCAGTTTGAAAATTTTATATATAGGAGGAAAGGCAGAAATGAAGGAGAAAGCAAAGGTTCAGACAGAATCCTTCTTTTTAGCTGTCCTGTGTAAGTATACATTAATTAGCCCTTAGTAAGCAATGGCTGGTTGGGAGGGAAAGGGGGCTTACATATTATTATTATTTTTTGAGAAGAGAAGAAGCAAGGGACAGGAAGTCCATATGTAAAATGTGTTTCCCCTGGTACAACTTTTTATCTGATTTGTTTATTTACTCATTTGTTTGTTCATCATTCAACCATTATTTATTTAGTGCCTATTTTGTGCCAGATAATGTTCAAGCCATTGGAGGTATAATAGGTATAGTCTCAACTTTCATTGTGCTTATAATCTAAAAGGGAAAAGAGACAAGTAAATAGGCAACTGCAATAGAATATAGTAAGTGGATAAGTAGTTTTCTATGGGAGCAGATATAACCCAGGTTTAGAGAGCATAGGACATCTAAATGGAGACACCAAAGATTAAATGAATTGTGGATATTGATGGCATAACACTGATAACATCAGATAAGCATGTATTGGGTGGAGAGAACATCATGTGGAAATGTCCAGAGTAAAAGCAATCATGGCTTGTTGGAGTAACTAAAAAATGTCTCAGTATGGCTGAAGCATACAGCAATTTGGATAACAGAGCAGGAGATCAGATGCTGGGCCTTGTAAACTTTGTTAAGGAGTTTAGGCATCATCTTCATAGCAGTGGGAAACCATTGCAGGGTTTTAGGAAGAGGGTAAGGTGTTCATATTTGTATTTTAGAAAGATCTCCCTGGCTATATTACAAAGTCTGTATTTCAGGGTTTTAGCAGTAGGGAGATGATTTGGTCTAGAGAAGTAGCAATGAGAATGGTTAGAATTAGATGGATTTAAGATCTCAGAATCAGTAGGACTTGATCATTGATTGGGCATGGGAATGGGGAAGAGCAAAGACTCAAAGATTTTATCGGTGTCTGGCTTGGTATGGTTCATTGGAATAAGAGATATGGGGGAAAAACAGGTTTGAGCGGAAGCTGAAATGTTGAGTGCAAGGAATCGGTGGGCATACTGATGGAGTTATTTAGTATTTAGTTATGAAAAAAATATGAAAGTCAGGACGAGATCTGGACTTGAGATGGTGCATTTGAGAATCATTAGTTTATCATCATTTTTGAAGCCATAGGAGTGGATCAAGATACCTGGTGGTGGAATATAGGTGGAAAGATAAGGAAAACTACAACAGAGCCCCAAGAAACATGAACATTTGAGGAATGGGCAGAGGAAGAGATGTCCACTGAAGGGATTGAGGAGTAGTCCAGTAAGTATGAGAGAAACCAGAAAGGTGAGGCAACAGCAAAGACAAAGAAGATAATGTTTCATGAAAGGAGTGGTAGTGTTGTCATATGCTTCTGAGAGGTTACCACAAGTTCTGAGAAGTATCCATTGAATATCACAACAAAGAAGTTGTACAAAACTTTGGCAAGAGCAGTTTTAGATGGAAATGAGTTGAAGGGTCTATAAGGGGTAAGAAAGTGGTAAAGTTCAGTGGATACAAAAAGTCTGGCGATGCATGGAAAAAGATAATTTAGTATTTGGAGGAGGGTGTGAAGTCAAGGAATTCATTTCACTTTTAATGGGAGGATTGGTGAAACTTAGTTTTTCTCTTTTTCTGGTGTTTTGATAATATACATATCTAAGAAACAGGAAGGAAAGAAGATAAAGAGAAACACTTGAACCCTTGGAATTAATTCTGATTGTCTGTTTTCAAAGTCAGAAATAGCAAATACATTTTTTATCAGAACTGTCTTATTGCAGTGCCTAAGCAAAAAGGGAACAATATGTATATTCTGGCTTTCGCAGCTAGTCTAAGTTGTACTAACAATATTTATATTTTCTAAGCACTGAGCATAATTATTTGGAGAATTATTTTTTTCTGGAGTGAGATAGAATCTTGAATGAAAGGAAGTCTGTAATTTGTTCAGAGTCTTTAATTTGAATGCCATGTGATTTTACTCTTGTAAAAATCATAGAATCTAAGAACTCAAGGGACTTTAGAGATGAGCTAGTTCAAAATGCTCCTTTTACTGATGTATTAGTGGTACCACAGGAAACAAATGACATGTTAGGTATAACTCAAGAGAGTTTAATAAAGAGACTTTTACAGAGGTGTGGGTAAGGTCAAGGGAACTAACTAGGAAGGGTTCTCTTGTGAAGCTGGAAGCCGTTATACTTTAGGAGCGGCGAATATAGTGTAATGTTGCCAGAAATGCAGCAAGGCAGAGAAAGAATGACACAGGTGAAAATGGCAATGAGTGGGAATAGTTGAGGGGAATTGTCTATAGAGGTCAGCCTCTTGGGGTAGGGGAAGTGTGAGAATAGAGGGACAGAGGGACAACTGAAAATAACCAGCCTATTTGATAAGGACACTAAGTCCCACAACAGATTGGTGACTAAAGCCTTTCCTATTATTTTATACTCAGTAAACCCCATTCAGTTGCAGACAACAATTACTGCAGATGGGATATGATAAGTAGATGTAGAACTTGTTAATTCATTAATACACTAAATGTTGCATATCTGAAACCAGAAAACAGTATGACTAATCACCCAGAGAATCTGGAAGCCAGAAATTATGAATCAGAATGTTGCTGGTACAAGAGAGTATGATGTGGTAAAAGATCTATGAAAAAGGAAAATCTAGAGACTTCTGATTTCAAGATGTCAGAATAAGACTTATCTACTCCTTTTCTGTGTCCCTAAATTAATCTTATTAATCTTCTTTTCTCAAAAATAATTTCCAAACAACAGGGAAAATAAGAAACGGAAGCACAGCCTTTATCTTCGGTAAACCAAGAAGACATAAATGACCATAAACCACAAAATACAGAGATGGAAAGTGGATAGAGGAATGGTACATGACTTAGCAGAATGGAGAAAGGTCAGAGCCAAGTGCCTGTGGAGGGAGTTGTAGATGGAAAGGCAGCTGACTCATCCCACAGCTCTCTGGCAAGCCTTAGGAAGAAAGCAGGGTAATATGATGGGTGAGGATTTATCTGAAAGCCTTTATGAGGACTATTTAGACCCTAAAAGGCCTCTCTTCACCTGGGACCATTTTCCCCTACTGTTGCAGGAGTCTCTAGAGAAACCACCAGAGATCATTTGTACTTGGGGGCACTGAGCACTGAGAAAGGCAGGATGAGAAAGACTTGAAAATCGGGAGATTAGAGGACTTCTGCATCTGAAGAGTGAAATCCTTAGCTTCATTCTTCTAGTTATTACTGGCACACTGGCAACCTCACCACCCTACACTCCAGCAGGAATGTTGGAGGATCCTTCTCAAAGGAAACTGAACCATCCCAGAGATGGTTCATATAGATACGGACATTTGGTGACCCCCTTCTCCAGCTCCTCTATGACCCTGTTAGAAGCCCATTTATAAAGCTTCTAATAAGCTTTTTAGTGACTCACTCTTAAATATGATAGGGCATCAACGGATAGTAAGATTTTGGAAGAAAACCTCCAAAATGAACCAAACAAACAAAAAAACAGAAAACAGGAACCCAGAGGAAACAGAGATAATGCTGAGAGCAGAAGAATGCTTCAAAGACATGATGTCCTCAGAGAGATAAAAGAAAATGTTAAGTCCTTAAAAAATAAGAGTGTTACTTTTTTTAAAAAGGAGCAAACAATAAGATAGAGTTTTTGCATATTAAAAATGTGACAGCAAGACAAAATTTAGCAAAAAGATTGCAATTGCTGGGCATGGTGGCTCGTGCCTGCAATCTCAGCACTTTGGGAGGCTGAGGCAGGAGGATTACTTGAGCCCAGGAGTTCAAGACCAGCCTGGGCAACACAGTGAGACCTTTTCTCAAAAAAAGAGAACAGACTGGAAGAACTCTCTGATATAGTAGGGAATAAAAGAGCTGGACAATAAGAGAGAAAAGCAGGAAAATTTATGGATCAATTCCAGAAATCCATATCCAACTAGCAAGGAAAAACAGAAAAAACAGTTATTAGAAAATTATTATAATTATAAAAAATAGATATGGGGCCTATGTTGCCCAGGCTGGTCTCAAACTCTTGACCTCAAGTGATCCTCCCTCATTGGCCTCTCAGAGCTCTGGGATTATAGGTGTGAGCCACTGTGTCTGTCCAGAAGATTATTTTTTCCAAAGTGAAAATGTGAATTCTGATTGGAAGGGCTCACTGGGTGTTTGGTGTAATAAATGTGAAAGGCCAAACCAAAGAATATCATCTGGAAATTCTGAAACTTGAGTATTTATAGAAAAGACACTAAAAGGTAGTTGACAGAGCAAGAGAAAAGATGGGAAAGGGATCATAATCAAAGGATCAGGAATGTAAACGAATTTCTCAGAAACAGTATTGGAAGATAAAGGCAGTTGATAAATGTCTCTATTAATACATTTTAGTTTAGGATATCTGTTTAAATGAATTAATCAAATGTGAGGATATAGTAAAACATTTTCAACATGTAAAGTGTAAAAGTCTAGAGGATGTAATCCACTAAAACTAGGGAGTAAACCAAGAAAGAAGATCGCATGGGAACTAGGAAATGAGAAATCCAATACAGGAGAGAGGAGTTGGGTATTTATTGAACATTGGTATTTATAGAACATAAGGGAAATTCCAACATAACACCCATAATATCCAGCAGCTTAGAAAGCAGTGCAGATTAAAATGAGGAGAGAGAAAAATGGAACTTATAAATCTTATCAGTTAAAAAAGCCAAAAAACCTGATAAATCTGATATGTTCAATCATGTGGAAAACAGATTCAGAGTAATTTCACAGAGCTGTTGTAGGATATGACAAAGCTCAGCTAGATAAACAAATCTAAGCAAATGAGGAAATGAGGCAATTATTAAATATAGGAAAAACAAAAAAGTTTGTAACAGAAATGAAATCAATCATTTTTCAGTATTTGGCTCATAAGTGAACAATAATCTCAGTAATTAACCGACCGAATATGAATTTAAACAAAATTTTGGGCATAACTTTATTGAGAAAGATGGAGGAGGGTAAAGGAAAGGTGGACATAAGAGAGCTAAAATCCTCACTTACCATAATAGGAAAGCAATAAATAATGTTTAAAATGAAACAACAGGCAATAACATTTACCATTGTTATTTGGAATTGGAAGCAAGAGCAAAGAGTCCAAAGTATTTGCCACTGTACACATTGCATTGGGGATAGGGATGACAGAGTGAGCTAGGGCTGCTTTTGTTGTTGTTATAAGCCTTTTACCTCTATTTAATCTTTTAGAAAGTAAAATAAAGGATAGAGAGAAGAAGTGAATAGAATGAAAAATAAGAATGCAAATAGAATGAAAAGTTAGATGACCTGTATGAGCACACCTGGGGGAACCTGGAAGATGAAGAGATGAGAAGGGATTCAATGAGTCAAGGCTAGAGATTGAGAACAGATGAGCTGTTGGAATGTGACCAAATCAACGGTTTAGGGTGAGGCCTGTTGATGGGTTTTGGGTGGAAGAATCCAAGAAAATACAGGCATCTTCCATTTAGTGGCTGTAGTCCGTTCCAACAAATCAGATGTTCTGCACAAAATTATTGAGCAGGGGCCTATTTTTTTTTTAAATAGGAAAAAGTATAATGCATTATTCCTCAACTCAAAACCTCTAATTTCCTACAATGTTACAAAAATACAGTAAAACTTTCTTTATATAAGTCACACAGAAGTAGCATGAAAAATGCTTAAACCAATTTTCTTGAATGTTAAACAATTAATATGGTTGTTAACAAGCAGTTACTTTATATAGTAATACCTGTATGTCTTCTGTATTGACACCTGGTATTTCAGTACTCTGCATACTATTTTGTTAACAATATTGTGTTTAGGTTTTAGGGTGTAAATATGTATTTTTTCCTACATCAACACCTTTCGGAAAGTGTTGTTTTGAGAGATATGAACATTCTATGAAGTTTGGGTATCAAAAATCAAGGTCTTTCACCAAGAAAACATTAGTTACTGAGGTGTTCTATAAGGTATGCCTGTATTTTGTAAGAATGGGATTTGGGTTGCTCTACTGTCCAGTTTCTGTCTGTTCTTGGAGTTGTCCTTGGAGGCCAAGAAGAAAGGACCAAGTACCTCTTAGGAATGTTAGAACAGAAATAGCTGGCCTACTTGGGAAACAGGTTGCAACTCTAAAAGCTAGTCTTGGGTAGTAAGGTATGTTAGACTAGCATCTATCCACAAATTCCTCCTTCTGGTGTGGGGTTGGGAGTAGATTTTGAATTCATGAAGTTGTAGACTGAGCAAGTGATATCCAGAAGATCCACTTTGGAGAATCTGGGAGGTACAGTAGAGAAGTATAGGGTTGAGCTGCATGCCCCATACTGAAGTCTAAGGAAGGAAAAGAAAACCCATATTATCTTGGTTGATGAAGACTGAAATGGCCAGCTGGGAATAGTGGGGTAAGGGAGAATTCTTGTACATGGGTATCTCTGGCATTTTGTCAGAAACACAATTTACATGATTCTGAGTTACCCAGAATACGAGTTGGACATAAAACCTTCCTTTGAGTTATAGTTCACTGAGGAAGCTGGGGAATCTCTCAGATGGCATCAAGAATCCTGTATTGGGAAGCCCAGAATAACATGTATAATACTGGATTTGTGAGGAGTGCTTTCAAGAGAAGACAGTATAAACTTCCTATTCTACCACTTGAAAGCAGTGATTCAGTGGCGTTTGTTGAATACCTACTATATGCCATGCATTGTTCTAGGCACTGGAAATACAACTGTGAATAAAACCAGTGAAGTGCCCCTGCTTTCATGGAGTTTCCATACTGGTGGCGGGAGTGATGGTATGAGATAGATAATGAAGAGCTATACAAATAAATATATAATATCAGCTAGGCCATAGTTAAGGGAAATCTTACATTGTATCTAGGGAGTTAGGAGAAGTTCTCTCCAAGAAGAGGACATTTGAACAGAGACCTTAGGGAGTGAGCAGCTGAGAAAGAGTGTCAGAGGGAACAGCAAGTGCAAAAGCCCTAAGGTGAAAGTGAGTTTGTCATGTCTCAGGAATAAGAGGTCCCTGTGGTTGGGGTGTGGTGAGAGAGAAGCAGGGAGAGGTGGAAGGTGAGTTGAGAGAGTTGGTCAAGGGTGTGTAGCGTCTTCTTTGGCTTTCATTCTAAGTGTAATGGAAAACCTTTGGAGGGCTGTGAGCTGGGGATGGCAAGATGTGATTTACAAGGATTAAGTTCTTTTACCTGGGAGTACTATACCATACCCCTGACAGTGGCAAGAGGGGAAACAATAAGAAAGAAAAGAGAAAAAAGAAAAGAAGGAAGGAAGACAAATGGTCAATGCCCTTATGGAACTTAAATGCATATAGTGGAATAGTAACAGAAGATTTATTAACTGACCATCTATCTCATACAAAGTGTAAGGTATTTTATATGTAAATGAATAAAGAGGTTGAAATAATGGCTCCTTGGGGAAGTTAAACAGGGACAATTTCAAGTAATTGGTGAGTTCTAAGAAAATGTTAAAGGAAGGAAAGGCTGGGAAAGAAAGCACTGGGAGGAGCCCAAGGGCATTTCAGGCAGAGTGAACCCGTAAGTGTATTTTAACAGTTCTCTGAGCCAGACTTATAAATATGTGTCAGCCAAGGCCTAAAAATTCTTATGCAGCCTCATGAAATTCAGTTTAAAAACTTTTTGACTACAGGGATGCTTTCCCGTTGCTTAAGTCCCTGAACAGATTTACTTAATTTCATTTCAGGGGCAAATTAGTTATATAGACATGGGTTGATACTCTTTTCAGGGGAGTGTTTTTGAAGTTTGAAATCCATACTGTACTGGAGCCCTCTAAGGTTCATAAACAGAGTAAGTGGAATGTTCCAAGTTCTGTGCCAAATATGTCCACATTTTCACTTTTCTGAGTTTATAAGTGCTGTTTCCTTGAGAAAGTACAAGACTGTATTTTTCTTCACATATAGCTGCATTTCAGTGAAATACTTCTTGGCCTTCAGAATAAGACCTTGTGCCTGAAAAATAAAGACATGTCTATGTTATAAATGAAAAGGAAATGAAAAGGATCTCACAATTATATAAACTATGATTTGAATGTTTTAATAGTTTGCTACATGGTATAAGAAAAATCAGAAACCAATTTGCACTGTCACTAATTATTATGCTTAGAAGTCCACACAAGGACATTGTTTCAGTTTGCTTAGAATAACGAAACCTCATCCATATAATGGTTAAGGAAAATAGTAGTTTAAAACATTCCAGCCAGATGTTGAGTGCTAATGAACTGCAGCAGTATGGCCTCTGAAAAGATGGTAAATCCAGAATACAATCTTTGAAAAGAATCTCTTAATTAAGTGTTGAACATGGACTGAAGCCACGTGCGCAGGAAGCTATAGTGTTAGCTCTGGGTGGCCTGTGTTTAAATGTGTTTTAAGTTTTTAGTTAATAATGTCAATACAAAACCATTCACGTAGTTTTGTCAATTAAAGGAGATCCTCTGGTTGTATTCTTTTTTAGGAGTAGGATTGGAGACTGAATCATTTATTTAATGATTTTGAGTAGTTTGGATTCACTTGGGTGATGTGACTAAGCTATTTGATTGCAGATTACAATCCCTGCTTTGCAGACATTGTTTGGGTCACTTCTGGTTATTTTTCCGTTTCCTTTTCTGGGCTAAATACATGTTTACCTTTAGCATAAACGAAGGCAAACAAGAATAATTAGGGAACAGCAGATTTGAGGAGTATGGGTCACTGTTTGCAAGTGGTTTCAAATGAAACCACTGTTGCTACAAATTGATATGTATGCCTGGCTGTGTTTTGAACTTTTGTTGTGATCCTTAAATCATTATTACTCAGTGACTGTGTTTCAAGGCCTCCAGATTTTGACTTGCACCCCACAGTAAGTTAAGTATGATACAGTATTTAAAGAATTAACTGGAACAGTGCAAGTGATGTTAAGTACTACACATATGTGCATAGCCTTTACCTACTACATCAGTTGTGTGCATTGAAAATAACTTAAAGATGAAAATACAAGGATAGATAACCCCCCTACCAAATTCAGAAATGTTTCTCATTTATTTTCATGCATTTCTGTTTCACAGAGGTGATGGTAACCATCTTGGTCAAGAGTTACCCATGCTGACTCCCAGACTAATATTTGGTAGAGTAAGGCAGACAATAAAAGGCTGACTTAACTTTGTCCCTTCTTTGGCCAATTCGCTTTGTAACTTGTGATAACTTCCCCTTGCCTCAGTTTCTGTTTCTAAAATGAGGGTGAGAATAGTTCTTCCTTTAACTTCACAAGGATGACTCTGTTAAACTGGCTTAATACCTGCAGTTCTCTGATCTTCCTGATAGGAGATTTTGATGAAGTTCAGGGAAAGAGTTTAGCAAGAAAAGATGCAAGGTAGGAAAAGAAATTAGTAGTCAGGGAAGTTTTTGTAATTGTATGAAGTCTTGTTGAGTGTATTGGTGGTGTAAAAAGTAAAGTAGAGGTTCCTCTTCCAAGAGACTCTCCTCCCCGTCTAATTAGGAATAAATAGTAACTTCTCTTAGAAGCAAAATTTATTCAAAGAGCTGTGCTAACATTCTTAAATATCTGCTAGCTCTAATGAAGAAATCAATGTACTTTATGTTCTGTACTCCCACAATTTAGCCTAAATATTTGCCCTGGCATGCTTATACTGGTCCAAGCGGGCATTAGGTCATAGCCTGTTCCTCTTCCTTATTTTGGAGGTGTTTTTACCTTTCTCAGCATTCCACAAGTTATTTCCTCCTTCCTTTGTTCTTGTCTGCCTGTGCCTCTTTTAAAAAGTTGTCAGTTGCTAGCCAATCAGGACAAATACAGAATGTGAGGTCCCGTTCTAGCCAGTGGAAACTGGATATAGCAGTAGGGTGGACGCGTCAGGTTATGAATGACTCTGTCTCCTTTGTTCGGTGTACTCTTGTGGCAAAACTGCTGGCGAGTGTACCCTTTCTGCAGAAAGTAAAAATGGCCTTGCTGAGGAAATTAAATTTATGTTCAAGTGTTATTTCTTTGTGGCACTGGAAAACAAGCATTTCTAACAGTGGTCATGGGAAGAGTAAGGAGCCAAATCATATTGTGTGGAGAAGAAAGTGATTCAAAGAGAAAAGGTTGATAAATGAGACTGGTTAAAGCAGGCACTGAGGTATTGGAGACACAAAGATTTGGAGGTTATTACTGCAAAATATGACTTTAAAGTTTTATGTTAGAATTTTCGTGAGAGTAAAAGATGTCTTTTTAAAAAAATTACTATTAAGCACCCAGATGTTTTATGCACATCACCTCTAACTTTGTGGCAGTCTTGTAAATAAGTTTTACTACTATTTCAATTTTGTAGAGGAAAACATGAGGCCCAGAGAATTTATATAATGTCACCAAAGACAAATCACATGTAAGTGGAGTTGTCTGGATTCCAGCTCACATATTTTTGATCCAAAATAGATACTTTTCTACTCAGCCATGCTGCTACTATCACAGACATAGGGAACACCCTGGAGATGAGGTCCAACCCTAACACTCTGTGATCCTTCTGATGTCCTAAAAGAGAGGGAAGTAAATTATAAATTTTCATGTATATAATTAATGTGAATTGGATTTTTAAAATAAATCGACAGATTTTATACTTTGTCAAGGTAATAATGATTTTTTTTTTTGAAATCCTACTATATCCAAAGCAAAGGGTTGAATTCTCAGGATATAGGAAAACCTAGGTATAGTCTTTGGGCCTTAGACGTTTATAATTTCAGTAGGGAGATTAGATTAACATAAAAATGGAAAAGTCATGTAAAAGTAGCATATACAAATTCTTCCAAAGAATATGAAAACAAAGAACACTTCCAAACTTGTATTATGAGGCCAGTAAAACCTTGCTGCCAAACCAAATGTGATACCTTGATACCAAATCTGACAAGGACATTACAAGAAAAGAGAATTACAGGTCAATCTCTCTCATGACATTGGATGCAAAAAATTCTGAACAAAGTGTTCACAAATTTAATCTGGTAGTATGATAGGCTAATACATAGTGGCCAAGATGAGTTTATTCTAAGAATTTAAGGTTGGTTTATCATTTAAAAATCAATCAGTGTTATTGACCATATTAACAATAAAACGTGTCATCTTGATATATAAAGGAAATAATTTGATAAGATTTAACATGCTCACCATCATACCCAGCTAATTTTTTGTATTTTTAGTAGAGACAGAGTTTCACCATATTGGCCAGGCTGGTCTCAAACTCCTGACCTCAAGTGATCCACCCGCCTCTGCCTCCCAAAGTGCTGGGATTACAGGCATGAGGCACCACACCTGGCATATATATATATATATATAAATTTGCTGGGTGTTTTACAAAAAGGGGATACATAGGTATATAGTACATTGGATAGAGTATTTCTGGAAGGATTCATTAAAAATCTTCAACAGTGGTTGATCCTAGGGTTGAAGAAAGTCTTGCTATTTTTTATGTTTAGGAAGTTTAGGACATAGAGAAAAGCATATAAAGCATAAAAATAAAGCTCAAAAATTAGCGGGTGTGGTGGCGGGTGCCTGTAATCCCAGCTATCAGGAGGCTGAAGCAGGAGAATCGCTTGAACCCGTGAAGCAGAGGTTGCAGTGAGCCAAGATCACGCCATTGCACTCCAGTTAGGGCGACAGAGTAAGACTTCGTCTCAAAAAAAAAAAAAAATACACACAGACACACACACACACACACACACACACACACACACAATTTTCCCCTTTGCTTTGCTTTTTCACTTAAAACCATAAATATGGGAATCATTCCATGTCAGCACATCTACATATACTGAATTCTCTTTTATGGCTGCCTTGTTTTCTAATATATGGTCATACTATAATGCCCAATTATAGATTTTGGTGTGATGGCAATGTTCTAAAATTGGCCCGATTACTGGACACTTCAGTTATTTCCAGGGTTTTGTATAACATCAGTTTTAATACTTAATAATATTTCTTTATAAGGATATGCTATAATTTATTTAACTAGACCTGTATGATGGAAATGTAGGTGGTTTTCAGGTTTCCACTATTATAAAGAAGGCTCTGATGAAATTCTTGTGGGCAATGATTTTCATACTTGTTCACTTTTTTTTCTTAGCATAAATCCCAGAACATAAAGTTATTGGGTTAAAAGATGATAATTTTAACTTTTGAAATACACTGCCCAATCTGGAAAGATTTTACCAGCAATGCAACAACATTGCATGAGAGGATTTATTTCCCCACTACTAAAGTTCTATCAATCTTTCTAATCTTTCCTAATCTGAAAGATGTTGTCATGGCCATTTCTGTAATTATTAGATAGTTTAATTAGATAGTTTAGATGTTTAATCTTTTCCATGTCTTTTATTGGTCACTTGCTTTTTTTGATTTGGCTGTATATCAACTCAACTCATTTTCTCCTGGAGTATTTATCAATCATCTTATTACTTTATAAGAACTCTTTATATGCTAACCATTCATCTATTATATGCTGCAAGTATTTATCCCTACTCAAACTCATTTTCTGTTTGAATTCTTTTTAACTAACAATTGTGAAGCAAAAGTCGCTTTAGTCATATTTAATCACATATAGCATAGGATCATTGTATGTGCATTCAATTTTATCTTCCTTGAGTTGAAAATACACCACAATCTCTCATTTCATTTTGAAGTACTTGGACACAGGGAGCCTTATAGACTCAGGGATTTTATTTGGGATCTCTCAGGAGTAAGCCACCTTCTCCACTAAATGGATCCCAGGGCTCTCTTGTCTACTACATGTGTGACCTTTTATCTTTAGAAGCTTACTCAGAGGAACCAAAACTGTGACTGATTTGTATTGTAAGCAGGAATATTTTTTCTTTTCTTTTCTTTTTTTTATAGTGAAAGCAAGTTTATTAAGAAAGGAATGAAAGAATCACTACTCCATAGACAGAGCAGCCAGCAGGAATATGTTTTCCAATAGCATTTGTGCAGTAAGAGATACACTTTTGAATCATGAATAATGTAAATTAGCATCTGTTTAGCACTTGGAAAGTTTCAAAGAACTGTACCATCATCCGTATGGTAGGCCGTTTAACTCTGTTAAGTGAGGTACAACTGCCAACTTCTTAAACCACAGCCCTGCCTCTCAGAGACTCCCTGAAGCCTAGTTATAGGAGTGTTTACTTAGGACTCTAGACTTTATGTTATATCAAAGAGATATGGAAGATTTCACTTTTATAACAACGTTGTCCCCATTTCATCTTTGGACCTTAAAACACCAAGCATCATCATCATCATCATCATCAACAACAACATAACAACTACACAGAATTGTCGAGGGGCACAGTCACTGGGTGGATAGGCTTCATTCAGCCCTTCTGGATCTTGGGGCAGCCACTGGTATTGACAATAGGGATGAATTTTCAATCTTGAAGGACATATAAATTCGTTAAGAATAAAAGAAGTGCAGTTAGTCTGGCAAATTGTAAATAACCTTAAAACTTTTCTCCCTAAAGAGAGATGATTGTATCACTTTCTTATGAGCATCTTTACAATGCCTGACATAAAGGAGGCAAGTAATTGGTTTGGATTGAATTAGCGAACTACCTTCATCTATAAAACAGCCATTTTCCCCTAGTGTTAGTACTATATTTGGATGAATTAAAGAAAATCATAAAATGAATACTTCTCTCCAAAGAAAGCAGTATCTTTTCCTAGTAGGATGCATTGATTTTTACTATGAAAGGTGGGACTTAAAAATAGATTTGGTTTGAATTCTGGCTTTGTTACTCTCCAGGTTTATAATCAGGGGAAATCTGTTACTGTTTCTGGATCTCAGTTTCCTCATTAGTAAGATAAGAAAATTTAGACTACTAAATCTTTGAGGTCCCTTTTAGCATTAAGATTCTGTGCTCTAAGAGATGAAGAAATTCTTAAGACTATAATTTTTTGAAGAGTTGGAAAACAATTAAAGTTATGTTTATATCTAAATTTTCTAATGGATTTTTCAAGATTCTTGATCCTAATGACAAGAAAATTGTAATTGGAAACAAAGCAAAAAAAAACTGGACAGCTATATCCACATTTTGACAAAACTGGAACACTCTGGATTAGGTACTTGTTATAATGTGATAATGTAACATGACTCTCCTAGTATTGCCCATTAAGAGTTTCATCCCTAGAAAGATACCTGCTGCCTTTCTTTTTATCTTGCTCATATTTATTTTGCTTAATAAACTTAACAATCAGGAATTTATTGGATAAAATAAACCTTATAATCTCAATGCCCACTAGATGGAGATACTGGGGCAAACACTTGAATTGACGATGTGTATTTTTACTTCTGAGGTATGCTCTTAGTTTTAATGAAAATAAATGAATAAGTAAAAAAAGGTAAAGAAAAAGAACAAAAAAGTGGGGGTGAGGACTGAGAATGAAACCTAGTCTCCAGTGGCTCTAATGAAAGCTGCAAATACTATAAATCATTGTGAAACATTTTGAAGCTGTACTTCATATTTCTTGCAATTATGCTATTAACCTAATTTGCAAATATCCATACTATGAAATGATTGTATTCAACTGATTATCTTTGAAAAATCTAGTAATAACTCATAAGAAAGTACCATTTATCAAATTTGCCTCTTTTTCAAATTCCAGTTTTAGGGTTAGTCTTTATAGATGTAATTTTTATTTTCCCATTCGAGGACTTTTTCCTATTAAATTTTTAGAAGTTCACTCTCTTAGAAGCACATTGAATAATCTATATGTATTAATACTTTTTCAGGTTGGGAAGCATTTTAGCAAGCATATTGTGACTTTCAATTCAGTCATTCTAAGGCCTTTGATGATTTTGAAAATGAGATTGGGGTTCAAATTCTAGGTTATAATGCTAAGGAGTGAGACTAGGAAAATAATATGTTTATGGAAGATTTTAGTGAAGCCAGTGCCTACATTATTTACTACAGTATAGAATAATCTAGGCATATACAAATAATGTAATAATATTTTATCTATATATTCCTCAAATGAATGACCAAGAAAAAGAAATATTTTACAATTTAATTTTTCCTTGGTTACTAATATATCAAATGCTTTAGAAGTACTATTGGAGATTTAGAATTTAGATGAATGGATATAACTTCTTGATTTTAAAACTAGTAGAATTGGTAAGGGATCAGGAGACAGGAAAGCAACTTGGCCTCATCGTAAAGACTGAAACATGGAATTAAAAGGAGATTATTTTAGTTCAGCAATCCACGGGATGTTATGGTGGGAAAAGCATGGCCTCTGGAGTCCACCAGACCTTAGACTCCTGACTTAGTTCCTCAAGGGTTGTGTGAACTTGATCACATTTCTTAAGCTCTCTAAACCTGTTTCTTTGTCTGTAAAATTGGAATAATGTTTACTCAGTAATGTTACAAGGATTAATGTGCATAAAGTACAGGGCCTAACTTATAATAAGTTGTAATGATCATTATTATTATCATCACATTATAATAATGATGATGATAATAATAGTATTAACAATTTATAATTCGCATTTTGAATGGCATGAACCTGGGAGGCGGAACTTGCTTTCAATCTCAGCTTTTCAGTGAGCCAAGATTGCGCCACTGCATTCCAGCCTGGGCGACAGAGCAAGACTCCGTCTCAACAACAACAACAAAAAAACAATTTATAATCTCATTTCAGCTGTTGAAAGGTAGATTTTTCTCTGCAGGTAAGGAATTCTTGGTCACTGAAAATGATTAAACTAGTTTCACCTGATGCTTTTTTGTTTTCCTTCTAACCCTGAAATCCAGGGTACCATGAACTGCAAATGGATTAGCATAGTAAAAAGAACTTTACATTTCATTTCTTTATTAAACAATGTTTATTGGAGCAGGCACTGTTCTAGAATTAAGGTGGAGTGGGAAAGTAGACAAAGAGCTTATGTTTTGAATGGGGGAGACATATATAAGAGAAAAGTAAATAGGCAAGATACTTTCACATAGAGTTAGTTTATGTAAGGAAAAGGAAGCCTAGTAATGATGGAGAATGACTTCAGGAAAGGCTACTTCAAGTTATAAGCACAAAGAAAGTAAGAAAAGTTTGAAGAGAAAATATCACCAATGAAAACAGTAACCAATTATTGGTAAAACTGAGTATTGTGCATAGCTAATAACATGAGAATGTAGGAAATGACATTTAAGTGAATATTAAACATTTAACTATTAGTTATTTTGAAATTTTCTTCACTGATAATGTCCACCTGGCCGGTTTTCAAAGTTTTCCTCTTAAGGGGACTGGTAATGCTCCTTGGATGTAGTCTTCTCGATTCTCCTGACCCAGTGCCATCTTGTTGGTACGCAGCCATGGTACAGTGGAGTCCTCCAAGGCCCTGGTGGTGGTGGGCTTCTCCCTTCTTTGTGTGGGGTATCTGAGGTTAGTAAAAGTAGAGTCAATGGGAATGGCAACCTCAAGGGCAGCCTTCTTTGGGTAAGGATCTTCTAGTGGATTTCCAAACTTTGCTTTGTCATGTTTCCTTTCCAGTTTTCCTGGGAGTTCCACTTGGAGCTGAACACTGGGGACAAAAGTATCATTTCCCTTTCCCAGCCTGGGGAATCAAACATGGTCATTATTAGATTATAGCATTAACATCCAGGGAAAGAAACACAATTAGAGAAGAAATTATGCCTATTGTGTATGCCAATCAAATTATTACTTAGTATTTGAAAGATCTGACTTGCTGTTATAAAATACTGGATTGTGAAGCTACTCTTCTGGAGCTGGCCTGAGAAAGTTCCGCCTCTTTGACACTTGTTACAGTTAGGCATATAAATACTGCCAGTTGCCTTGAGTTACTTTTTATGATCAAATCTTATTCTATAGTCCAGTGTGTAAAATTTATGCTTTTTACCCTTCTCTCAGGACTTCGTCATTTTTCTGTATTGTAATTTCACTGTTATATGGCAAGGGACCCCACTATAAATGACTAAAAAGGGTTAACATAAAAGCCGGAGTTCCTATTGTTTTTCTTGTTAATTTTCTTAAAAATAAATCTTTTAAAGAATAAATCCTTCATAGCAGAAAGGATTTGTTGTCCAGGTGTACAAATGGTAAAATTGGCATTTGCCAATGTTTCCTTTCACATGTGTAGACTATTCACACAGTCAGATTGGCAATCAGACATGGTAAAATAATTTACCTTGGGAAAGTCTTTATCTGTAATTAAGCTATTTCCCATGGAACATTATAACTTCTTGGAGCAATAGTGGAAGCAGGAGTAGGATCCCCTTTTGTTTCGCTTTGGGAAAGGACAGGAAAAGTTTATACAATTCATACTTTAGGAACCCAGGTTGTGCTGTTTACACCCAGGTGCCCTGCTTTGTGTCAATACCAGTCTGGACTTACTAAGGACAGCATAGGAGGAGATTGGCCTTTTTTGGTATCACTTTGAAATGATAGATTTTTTTTTTTTTTTGAGACGGAATTTCGCTCTTGTCGCCCAGGCTGGAGTGCAATGGCGTAGTCTCGCCTCACTGTAACCTCCATTTCCTGGGTTCAAGCGATTCTCCTGCCTCAGCCACTCGAGTAGCTGGGATTACAGGCATGCACACGATGCCTGACTAATTTTTGTAGTTTTAGTGGAGATGGGGTTTCACCATGTTGGTCAGGCTGCTCTCGAAGTTCTTACCTCAGGTGATCCACCCACCTTGGCCTCCCAAAGTGCTGGGATTACAGGCGTGAGCCACCAGGCCTAGCCCTCAAATGATAGATTTTAATGAGTGCCACTCAGATTACTCTTTGACCAATATGCCGATTTAATTCTTTTAAGCATGCAAATGAAATACAATTGTTTCAAAGATCTTGGGTAATATCTCACATAAGAAAACATTCTGGGCTGTTAACCAGTTGTTAATTTTGACTGTGTTTATTTAAATTAAAGGGAAGCAAGACCCTGTGGAATTTATTTATGACCATCAAAGACCATAAATCTCTTATATTTTAAGTAAGTTACAGGGAAAGTAAAATTGGTGATGGGTCCTATGGTTACAAAGATATTCAGAGATTATCTGATTATTTCTTCTTCTGATAAAATTGTGTTATTGCTTTGTAAAATATAAGCAAAAATCTAAGCAATCAGGACTCTTTATGCTGTCAAGACCTTTTCATTGTAATGAAAGTACTCCTTTTTATTTTTATAATTTAATTTGTATTTATGTTTATTTTCATGACAAAATGTTTTAATTCTCATCAGGTTTTATAAATAATTCTTCAAATAATGTCACTGTGGTTTAAATTTGGTGATAAAGGAAGAAATTTATTGGAAAAATTTAAAACATGTAGATTTTTTTAGGGATAGTTCACAGAAACCTATGTGTTAATGCAGGATGCTTTTATATTTAGAAGTTTCCATTGATTTTCTTCAATTATTTGGGATAATATTGTTACCTATTGACAGCAATGTTACGTCTCTCTCTCACACATGATTAGATGTATTGTTAATGTACCACTTAAAATTTTTTTTCCAACTTTTAATTATGAGAAAATTTCAAAAGTATAGAAGAGGCAAGAATAGGCAATCAACATGTATGTCTTTAACATAGATCTGTGGAAATATTTTGCCACATTTGCTTTATCTTTCTCTCTACTTTTTTTTCTGAGCCATTTGGGAACTAATTGCAGACATCACCTTGAGTACATCAATATTCATCCCCTCAGAGCAAGGCATTCTTTAACATGCCACACTATCTCATTGGAACATTTAACATTGATTTAATATTATTATCTAATATGCAGTTCATATTCAAATTTTCCAATTGTCTCAATAGTAATGTCTTAGAACTTCTTTTTCTTGTTCTTTTTCTTTCTTTTAAATTTTTCAGATTGAGAATTTACTTATTCAAGACAATTGAATACATTCTGGATCAGAAAAATTAAAGAGAAAGGAATTAAATACTACTTACAATAATACTCGGTTTTACCAATAATTGGATTTAATTAATATCATCTTTGCATTTAGTTTTTTTTTTTTTTCATTTTTTTTAGTTTATTTTAGAACAGGTCCCCAACATTTTTTTGTCTTTTATGACACTGACAATTTTGAAGAGTCTAGGCCAAATGTTTTTGTTCACATTTCCTGAATTTGGATTTGTCAGACTGTTGCCTTATTATTAGATTGAGACTAAGGTTTTTTCCCCCCGAGAATACTATATAGGTGATGGATGTCCTTCCTGGTGAATTGCATCACATGGTTTCTGTTTCTCCAATTGTACTTAACATTATTTAATACACAGAGATAGGTAAAGATCTGCTGCCTATCAAAATAATGCCATAGTTTAGGTATGTCATATGAATTTCCTTTTATAAAGGCAGAGTTTTTGTTAATAAAAGTTCTTATAAAAGTGTATTAAAAGTGATGATAGAGACTATAGCATAGTCTTCTATTACATTTTAATAAATATAATAATGCATATTTATCCAATGAGTGAAAAATACCGATGACTTAAAAATCACAAATTCTCAACTTTGTCAACGAATTTCAGTTCTTCATTATTGCACTGCTATTTAAGTCTGTTCACGTTCTTCGTTGTTTTGTTTAGGAATAACTTGGAATAAACTAGGAATAACTTGGGATAAACTGTTTGAAATGTCTAACATAAAAATAACCAAAGCAGATGTAATTTTAAACTGCCACTGTGTATATAGGGTTACATTATTTCACTTGCAGTCACTTAGGGTTTGTATATATCACATTTCAGTATAATGACATGGGCAGGCTCCAAAGAAAATACCAGGCAACGCAAATTTGGTTTGACTAACAAATATTTACATGTCTTTGTGTCTGTAATTATTGTAATCTTTTAAGGGGTTTATGCTACACAGGCTTAATTCTCTGGAGCTCTGTGTTAGATTAAAAGAGGCTGATCAGTAGTATATATAACTGTAAAAATGATACTGTAGCCCATCTACATAAATTGGTATAAGCCAGAGCTTCTGCAGGGAACAGGTGGACTTAAGAGAGCCCTGACATGGGCAGATAGCTGCCTTTCATGTGCATGCTTTCTTATGTGTTTTAGCCTTTTCTTTCTTTCTGGATGGGTGGTGGTGATGGAACCATCATTTGATTGTTATTTGATTTTTTCAGGTTTCTCTAGTCATGTAGTTAGCACAATAGAAGAAAGAAAAGATAAACAGTGTAGTCCTTTCCTCATCTATAGGAGGCAGACAGATAGTTGTATTGCTAGTACTGATCCATTCACGTATATTTGCTTACTCAGTACCATCCATGTCAGTTTGCAAGCTTTAGCCAGATGTAATTGTTTAAATAAATTATCCCCTGTTGCCCCCTTGATTAAAGCTCCTTGGCCTGTAAGATGTCAATATCCTGTTAACTTTTAACTTCACTATAGCACTTCTCACTTTGTATTGCAAAGATGTTTCCCTCTAGACCATCATGGGGTTTTCAAGCATAGAGACTATTTATTTTTTAAATGTTTGGATCCCCATAGACTCAAATCACAACTGATTTAGATCAGGCAGTATGGTGCCTAACTGAATTAATTTAAAAAATGTAATATAATTTGCAACATGATAATTTCCTGGTGATGACATAAATAATTATTTGAGTTTTAACTTGAGATTCTATCAATTTTACAATTTTGTTTAATCCAGAGGATTTATTCATTTATCCACATTTACTGAGGAGTTATTATGCTCCAGGCAGGGTTGATCCACTGGTCTCTCTCCTGCCTCTCTTATGGCTGATGTCTATTGTAATTTGTTGGTGTCTCTACCAACACTAGCTGATGACTGTCATTCTTAGTTTTAGGCATTTGTGCTAGGTGCTGGGTTCCCCCTAGTTGCTAATAGGCTTTGTCTGTTATATACATAAATAAATCCCATAAATTTAAGCATGTGAATTAGTAAAGCTGTCATAGTAACAGTACTAGTAAAGACTGTTCCTCTTGGATATCACACTTGAACTTGCTGAATTTTTTCACCTGTCTCTTACATTCTCACGTGAAGGAGTTATTACACAGGGAGGTAGTAAAGGAACAACAGAGGCAAGAAAATGGGATGCACTTCTATAATACATAATTGGCTAGCCAAAATGGAAATGTTTCTAAAGGCATGAATATCTCTTGATGCATGTGGAAAATTCCCTTTTATCCCTAATTGTGTTCTTTAATGTAAAGAATAGGCATTACATAGCTATTGTTACTAGTAAAGTTAGAGTTTTTGTTTATCAGAAATTTAAGATCAATTAAATATCTTCTAATTACAGTGTCATAGTTAAAAATTATAAATATTGACTGAATCCAATGGCAGTGAGAATACAGTTTTCAAGTGTGAGTTTTAGCACTGAGGGCTGGTTCATGAGCTGGATGTTCCCAAAGCCATGGGTAGAAGTGGGAAACACAGCAGAACATCTTAAATGGGTGAAACTAGATTTCTTAATAACCCTAGGTTTTTCCTGATCTCATTAGAAATGATTATATGTTCCTTAAAATTTTTTTAGCTGTAAATGCAGTATATTCTATTGTATAAGATTAGGGGTTATTTTATTTAATTTTAATTATAATTATAATTAATAAAATAAAATTTTATTTAATTAGAAATTAAAGAAAATTATCCATAATCTTATACAACCAAATATTGGACTCACGGTCACCTTAAGTATTGTGAGGAAAATAAAATCTTTGTATCTACAAATATTACAACTCAAAGAGACTACATTTAGCTCATATGTTGATTCAATTAACAATTTTTAATAACATATCTATTTTGTGTCAGGCACTGTTCTTGGCACTGGGGTAGAGCAATTACTAAAATGCAGTGTCTGCTCTCATGGAGCTTACATTTAAGTGGGGAAAGAAGGGTGATAGAAAATAAATAAGTGAAAAGATAACCTAAAGTGGTAAAAGCCTTGAAGAAAAAGCAGGGTTTGAGATGGAGAGTGGCAGGGGGTATTAGTATATTTTAAGGAAGTGAGGGAAGGTCTGTCTGATGAGGTAACATTTGAGCAGAGATTTTAGGATAAGAGCATTCCAGACTGTAGGAATGGTAGATATAAAGATCCTGAAGTGGTGGGATATTGATGCACTAACTATATGTATGCTAGGCTTTTAAAATCTTAACAGTGACACAATGAAGTAGGTAATTATTATAATTTGCATTTTGCAGAGGAGGAAACTTACATGCTTTAACTGCTGTGCTATACACGCACGTGATGTAATAGAGCAGAGAATTAAAGTATGAAACTCAGATCCCAGGAGGCCAGGAAAAGTTCCCCAGAGGAGTTGCTTCTTGAATTTAGTTGTAGTGAAAGAGCAAGTAGAAAGTTTAGAATTCCAGTCTGTTTTCTCCTGTCACTATATCCCCAGAAGCACATTTATTTGGAAGCACATATATATATACTAAAAATTGATAAGCCATAGAGAAGACCATCATAGACCTCAGGGAAGATAAAGTGAGTAGTTCCATTTTTTTTAACTGAATGGAACAAAGTGTTTAACATTGTTTGAATGTTTGAATATTCTTTGGGCTTCTGTGAAGATAAAATATTCCAAAATCACATGTAAGTTTTTAAGATTCTTGCTAGCAAGGAAAAATAGCCCACTCAAGCCAACTTCATTAAAAAGGAATGTTTGCTTTAAGTAGGTGTCCTAAAATGCAAAGGAGGGTATGTCAGTTAGCTTTTGCTGTGTAACAAATTTTTTCAAAATATAGTGGCTTAAGACAACCACCACTTGGACTGGGTTCAACTTGACAATAATTCTATCTATTTTGACTGGACTCATTAAGACATCTGATCTCAGCTGCTGGTCAGGTTGACAGTTGTGCTTCTGGATTGGCTGGCTGTCAGCCGACATGATAGGAGGACTTGGGCCACATGTCTGTCATCCTCCAGGCTAGTCCAGGCTTATCTAAATGGAGATCTCCAGCTTCCAGGAACAGGTAGAGGGCAAACTCCAATGTACAAGTGCTTTTCAAGTTTCTGTTTATGTCTCATATGCATCTATCAAAATTGAGCAAAGCAAGTTTTATCACAGATCTCCATCTGAGTGGAGAAACAGATCTCATCTTTTGATGGGAGGAGCTACAAAGTCACATTGCAAGGGAACGGAAACAGAGAAGGGAAGAATTTGTGGTCATTTTGCAGTCTAATATAATGGAGCTGGGTTTCAGGAATGCACAGAAACCAGAAACCTACGTGTTGCTAAGACTGCCTCTCTCACTTGTCTTGCTCTCTGTTTTGCTTGTCTGTTTCATTCTTCTTAATCTTCAGACCAGCTTCATCTACTTCTCAGGTCTCCATTTTAGAAAATATGGCTGCTGACAGCTTCTATGATCATATGAGATAGACATAGATCACTTAAAACTGACTCTTTCCCTATTGGGAAAATTTTTCTGAGGAAGGAACTCTAGAAGGGAATCTGGTTAGTGTCTTCAGTCAGGTACCCACTCCTGGATCTATGAACTGTGATAAAGCATTTTGTTGGGTGGATGGGAGATTGGGGGGATTACAGTGTGTGAATCTGGCAATTATGAGTTATATTGTTATAACCTTGTGGCATTAATAGTTGTAGGTAGAGTGCTAAGAAAGAGAAAAAAGAGTTCAGTGTCCCCAGAAAAGTGTGGAGATGGGAAGAGGGTGGCTAGACATCTCACATGGGTCCATTACGGTGAGTTTTATAACTATTGTATTAATTTCAGGGGATTGAGAGTAGTGGCTGGGACCTTGGAGGAACAACAGATGATGAACTAAAAACCAGTATGGAAGGGAGGAACTTGAGCAAAGTAAAGGGGTAAAGGGTGTTAAAGAAAAAATATTCAATGATGCTTGTTAAAGCATGGCAAAGCAGGCTTTCTTAAGGACCATTGTGACGAGATTTTGCAATGGGAGAGAGAAGTTGGGCTCAACTCTGAATACAGCATGACCAAGTGGGAAGCTATAGCCAAGGAGCAGGGTGGGAGCCAGTGAATGAGAAATTAAACAGCAGGAGTAATGAGGATTCCAGCTAACCTGACCTAAAAGGATTCTTGCTTAATGCAGGCCAAGCTGATCAGTCATTACCTGGGGGATGGTGGAAGATGAGGAACCTGATCAGATATCAAGGGTGATCGGATATTGAGGGTGGGGTGTTCTCACTAACCTGATTTAGCAGGGTGAACAGATAGGGCTAGTAGCTGGTTCAGGAGCATGACTAAAGTTTGGTGAAGCAAAGAATCTTTGTCAAGGTCTTCTGTCTCCAGAGTCTCAGTCCAATGGGGAATCCCTTCAATAGTGGCAGCAGTGTTTCTAGTAACAGACTGGGAAACCTGTTTGGGAATGTCTTGGATGGTTTCATCACTTAAACCCTTTTTCTTCTACACATAATGCCATTTCTGTGATAACATGTTATTTCTATTTTAGTGGAATTTTCTAGTTCTTTATTTCCTCCTTTTCATGTTGTTCATATTATAGATGTTTTGATAGTTATTGGCACATTTTTCTTGAATAAATCAGAAAAATGGAAAGAAGTAAAATTACCTCTTTCATATTTTTATCAAAGAAGGAAGTTGGAAAATATTGACTATAATGAATTTTCTGGATTTTTTTGTTCTGTATCTCAGCACATAAACATATAAAGAAGAATGAGATTTTTCTATTGTAAAACTCTAAATGTAGAGAAGAAAGTGATATTTCACTCTCCAAGATGTGCCAATGTCATATAATGACTGCATAGTTCCAGGGTTTTAATTTGGTGCATATTCATTTATTAGGGGAAGATTTTTGTCTCTGAATATGGTGGGTTAGCAAGGAAATGGGGAGTTGACATTGTATACTCATTTGTTCATTCATTTAGTCAGCATTCATTTATCAACACATAGTTTAGGCATTAGAGATACAAGGTGAACAGAATGCCTCCTCCCCTCATGGAGCTTAGACTAATGGAGGAAGACTAATATTAAACAAACATACTCAAATATCTATACACAGATTGTGATAAATGTTATGAAGGAAACAGATTATGAGAGAGAACAGGGAGAACCCAATTTAAATGGGGAAGGGAGGTTTTGGGAAAGGCTTTGTGGTGTCAGTTGAGACGTAGAAGCTGAGTTGCAGGTGCAAGCCAAATATTACTCATTTTTTAAAGTCACTATGTCATATGTCAATGTAAAATGCAGAGTGTTCTAGAGTGCTTTGCAGAGCTAAAACTTCAGCTATAGAAATAAGTAATATATCCTCTGAAATACGTGGATAGAAAGAATCATGAAGTGAAGAGAGAAAGTGAGCAGAGCTGCAGTCTGAGGCACAGGTGGTGTAAGGACAGTGGCTGATGTTGCGGGCTGCTGTTTGGTCCATTGGCAATGAGCCCATTATCCACCTTGCAAAGCAGCCAGCCAGGGTTCTATCCTTACTGGTATATCTTGAAATGATCTTTTTCTCCCCTTCTTCTGCTGTCTCTCTTTAGACAATGTTAGCGTCTTTTGTTCCATGGATTGGCAGTGTATAAAGTGGATTTATTTTCTAGCAAATTACCTTACCAATTGGGTACATCTCCTGGTCTATGTTAGTTTTTGTTCCATTAGAAATTACTTCCCTCTCTGTTGAGCCCTTCTACCAATAGTGTGCTAAACTAAATGACATTTTTATATTTACATCCAAGATAGTGATTATACAACATCATCTGCAATATTGTTTCTATTTTTAAGTCTTTTGTTAAGCATAGTATTTATAACATTTATAATTTGGGGGAGTGTCAGGAGTAACTATACCTAGGTACTCAAGGAATGAAAATCTAGAGAAAGAGATTACAATCATTTACTTTTCAAAGGATAAGTTTTCTAGGTCAGTTTTTTGCCTTATGGATTAGACTGTACTTGGGCTGTGATTTGTAATTAGATTGTTCATGAACATTATTGGTTGTCAGCACTTCTTTTGGTTCTCCCACGGCCTGTAGCTTAGACCCGCAAATATATATTTAAAAAGTGCTATACAAGACATCAAATGAATCTGTCCCTAAGGTGTTCTTCCATATGGTATATTGTGCAGTGCAAGGTCAGGGTCCTGGTAGATTGCATGGAGGGTGAAGGTGAACTCTTGTGGTAGCCTCAACTTAGCATAGGCCTCACAAACATCGTTTTGAGTAGAGTTGTGCCCAAGAATCCACATGTTGGAAGACAGGACAAAATGGAAATTCTCTACTGTTTCATGAAGTTTTCCTTTTACTTCCCTCTCCTGTTTTGCAAAGAGCAAGGAATTTAACCCTTTTGTTTCAGCATTTCTACATTCATTTTCATCTTTTGTAGAACAGAATATTTATAAATTTTTAAAATTTGGAGGAGGACAAGGAAGTGTAGTTTCCCTAGGAATTGAAGTTAAGAGACTGCTGTCTCTGAACCCCAGAACTCAGGGGCCCTCTCCCTATGTGCATTTTTATTCCAGTCACCTCCCAACTTGAGATATTAATAGGAAATCATTTTCTAGCCTCTGTTACCATAGTGATCTCACTGCTTCACAAATTAGCCCTTCTCATTCTTGGACCACTCTAGTCATTGGAAAGATTTTCCTTCTATTGAATCAAACTCTACCCTTTCTACCCATGTATCCCCAATTGTCTCCTTTTGATATTAGAATCCTTTGAAGTTTGAAGGAACTGCTTGTGGGTCCTCTTACTCTTTCTGTAAGCCACACGTCCAGTGTTGTTTCAACTATTCCTCATGGAATATGGCTACTGGACCTCCTCACCATTCTTACTCCCCCTTCTTAGAGTGTACTCTTGTTTATCATTGCTACCTTAATATAACTATTTCTCCCGTCTGCTATGTCTCAATTTTTTATTCTACTTGTACCAAGTGCCTACTTTCTTTATGTTTAAAGTGTCTAGGAATTATACAACCCAAAATATTCAATGAGGTTAATAAATTAGAAGTAGAAAACTAGGACAAAAGAAAGAAGAATAAAAACATATCAACTGTTAATTACTTAAAGTAGTTGTTTTGTTTAATCTTACTGAGATTCCTGGAGGCCAAGGTAAAAAGGGCAATATTAAGTTATAGAGGTCTCATGATCAGAATAGAGGAATCATTCCAGTTCTTCAGAAGAGGCAGTATTTTCCCTGGGGGTGCTAAATTCTGAAGTGCATTTCCCACATGGATTCTTTAGAGCACATAAAATATAATGAAAATCACCTCTGCAATGTCTGAAAACAAATGCAAAAGTGGTGTTCACATGACTGTTTCTTACAATGACCTTCAGTAGATGCTCTGAGCATAACATTTGAGCACAATGCAGTGAAATCAATTTATTTCATGTAGCAACTCTTGGAACACCCTCATCATTTCCTGACCCTAAAGATGCTTCCCACTACATGTCAAAGTGTTTGCGAATTAACTACTGTATACATAAAACCCTTTCCCCAAGGCAAATATGTACACTGAGTTACGTATTTGGTTGATTCAGATGATGATTCATAGAGGTTCTTTCTTTCTCTTTGGTTTGTGTCTATATCTGTATGATCAGATCCATATTAGGAAAATTAGCAAGTATTCTCATAGTTATTATTATGCTAGGGAAAGAAATAACTAGTCATCGAATGCCCCCTCTTCTTTCTTTCTCTAGGACAGTGCAGATTGGTTTGCCACTAGAAGTCCTGTAGTTAGGACCTCAAGGGTGGGACAGGACTGTTCTGCTCACAACACAGTATGAGGAACCCTTCCTCCATGGGAAGGAACGTGCAATTCCAGGACATGCTTGCCAAACCACAGAGATCGTAAGCCTGCCGCCTATCCATTGTTATCATTATTTAGCATTTTTAGAAGGTCAGAGCCAAAGTAAGTATTCTGCCAGCCAAAGGAGCGACATCAGCCTTTACCACAGGCATTGGAGGCCCCGTTGGTATTTAGTAGCAGTGACTCGGGCCCTGTTATTGTCTGATTCCTTCAGGCTGGCCAGGCTGCTGCCTCCTGGTGGCTTTCCCCAACAACTGTTTTTTTAGGCAGTTTTTTTCCTCCCCTCTTCTCCTCTTCCCAGTAGTAGTTACTTTGGTATGTGTTTGCTGACTATTCCCTCCAACTCCCACCCTGTGTTTTTTAAGAATTTAAACAGTGAAAGGGATTCAGTCAATTGTGCTAGAGGGAGATAAGTATGGAGGGAAGGCTTTGGGGGCTTCTGAATTTTGGGTTCCTGGTCTACTCCCGAAACCTTTCCCTGAGAGATAAAGTATAGTATTATGCTTAAAAGCATAGAACCAAGACTCTGAGCTCAAATTCTGGCTTTGCCATTTACTAGCTGAATGATCTTGGGCAGTTTACTCAACCTCTGTATGCTTCAGTTTCTTCATTATAAAATGGATTTGAAACTCCCTCCCTCACAGATTTGAAACTAGATAGAACACAAAAAGTGCTTAGAACAGTGTCTGAGGCATTGTGTTAGCTGGCATTACTATTATCGGGCTATAGAAATCATACCAAGATATTAGCCTTATATTGAGATCACTCTGGGTTGTGAAACAATGAAGAACATTGGGGTCTTTGGGAGGCAAGTATTTGGGAATTGTGTTTGGAGATGGATAATGGCAAAGCCCTCCAAGCCTCAAACCATCCAGCAAGGTACACGTTTTTTAACTTGAAGAGAAAATGGAGGAACATTGTGATGAATCGGAAATGTCTGCTTCCTATAACTTACAGTCAACTTCATTGTTTATTCTAATGAAAAGGAGTTTCAGTCCTGATATGCATAAATTGTGCTCCGTTGGCTCACCAGGGCCCAATTTTGGGCACAGCCTCTGTTTCGTGAAGGAGAATGACAAGGTAGCTTGGTGGACTTTGGAGCCAGGCCTTTCTGGCTTTGAATCTTAGGTCAATTTATTGACCTTTTTGAGTCTCAATTTCCTTCTCTATGAAATAGAGAAGTTACAATTCTATAAAACCTTATAATTATTTTTCTGGGTTGTTTTGTAAATTAAATAAGATGTACAAAATACCCTGCACAGTGTCTAGCCTTAGAAGACATTTGGTATTTGTCAGCTTTCTTCACTTTTTTATTAATATTATTTCCCAATTTGTTTAATTTATCAAGAAAGTCTTGTCATGTAGGAAGTCATTTAAAGAGCTGTTTCAGATTTAATGTGCATGCAGATCACCTGGGGATCTTGTTAAGCAGCAGATTCTGATTCAGTAGGTCTGGGATGGAGCATGAGATTGTACACGTTTAGCCTGTTCCTGGTGACACCAATGCTGTGTGTGAAGGCCGCACTTGGAGTAGCAGAGTATACTGTACTCTTTTGTCCCTTTGCATCTCATTATTACCTTTTAGATTCATGTTAATATTTTAACAGTTTTACCACACACATTTGCATATCCAGAATCATCATCTGGAGAAACATCCAAGTTTGTACATTGTTAGGTACTAATAAGATTCCTCCTCATCCAGTACAGGCCGTGATGATTGAGGTCTAGAAGAAACCTATCATAGACATTTCCCCAGGATTCCCGTGGGCCTAGGATCCCACAGTGTTTGAATAAAATACTTTGCTCCAGCCTCATTGTTGAAGGCCCCTTCTTAGAATCTGGGTCCCTCTGTGACTTAGATTGCAGGTCAGTTAGGTTAAGGAATTGGTCTTTGTCTTTCTCTTGTTGACGAGTCTGGAGGGAGCCACTGGAAGACTGCATTTCTGCCCTCACTGAGCACCTGAGATATTTTTAGAGCCACATGTCCCAACTACTAGCTTTCTCCAGGTTCATTAGATCATGTTCTCTCCACTGTACACAGATAGGAGAGTGTACTTTTGTTCTTTTGTGATACACACTTTCTGAGCCCATTGAGCTTTTATAGGAACATACGAATATCCAGTCCTAGCTGTGTGTGAAAAAGCATGAGTGCTTAACGCAAACTCTGTGGTGTTTCTACATTTTTGCAGATTTCTTAGATTAACTTTGGAGAAACCTCCTCACTGTTGTTTTTTTCTAGTTTCTGCTTGTTTTGATATTTAAACTCCTTCCTTTCTTTCCTGTATTATTTACAGGAACTTTTCAGCCTGAACCATCAGGGTCATTTGCATCTGCTATGCCCGTTTTGGGAATTGGCTGTCTTTGTCCTCAGGCAACTTTTCTTGAAGTAAAAAATGGAAAAGTTACTAATTCCTTTGTGTTACATCTCTTTGAGTTAGAAATGTGAAGAAGAAATAATAGCCTCCTTCTTGAAAAAAATATACTAGAACAGGCTTTTTTCTTTTTCTTTTTTCTTTTCCTTACAAAGTGTCCATAAGTTAGAGCTTGGTCATCAGCCATGTTTCAAAACAAAGCAAGTCTGCTTCAGTCTCTTTAGAGTTATCTTAGTGCCATTTCATGGAGAATTTCTCTGTCCTGGCTGGGCTCTACCTAATATGTTTGCCAGCTTGGGGAAGAATTTGAAAATAGCCCCAGGTAAGAACTCAGAAATTTTGAAAGTTAGGGTGGAGAAGGATTATAGGGAGAGAAAATAGAGAAAATATTTGAGGTAAAGTCAGGGGAGCCATTAATGTTTTTACCTTGTGTAGATGAAACAGTCAGGGCTGTAACAGAAAACAGATGGCACACTCAATACGAAAGGACAGTTTATTTCACTGGGACTGTTTACAAAGATGTGGGTTTAGGGGACACCCAGGACTAGTTGTAGCTGTGCTGTTACTGCCCTTGGGCCTGAAGGTACACTTGAGACCTGACTTCACTCGCCCTCCCTTCCCCACTTCCTGCCAGAGTCCTCTGTTAGAAGAACCTAATGGGAAGCAGAGAGCACTGGAGCCTGTTGATGCACAATTATGCGTTGCTTAACAATGGAGTTATGGACTGAGAAATGCACTGTTAGGTGATTTAGTCATTGTGTCAACATCACAGAGTGTACTAACACAAACCTAGATGGTGTAGCCTACTACACACCTAGTCTATATGGTACAGCTTATTGCTTCTAGGCTATAGAACTAGTGAAGCATATTACTGTACTGAATACTATAGGCAGTTGTAACAAAATGGTAAATATTTGTGTATCTAAACATAAAAAAGGTAAAAATATGGTTTAAAAGAAAAAATGGTACAGTTATATTGGGCATTTATCATGAATGGAGCTTGCAGGACTGGCAGTTGCTCTGGGTGAGTCTGTGAGTGGTGAGTGAATGTGAAGGCCCAGGACATGACTGTACACTACTGTAGACTTTACCAACACTGTACACGTAGGCTACACTAAATTTATACAAAAATGTTTTCCTTCAGTAATAAACTAACCTTAGCTTGCTGTAACTTTCTTACTTTATAAACTTAAAAAAAAAAGTTTTGACTCTTGTAATAACACTTAGCTTAAAACATAAACACATTGTATAACTGTACAAAATGTTTCTTTATATCCTTATTCTATGAACTCTTTTCTATTTTTAAAAATTTTAATTTTTTTAACTTTTTAAACTTTTAATTTTTTTGTTAAAAACTAAAACAGAGTCAGGATCATCAATATCACTGTATTCCACCTCCACATCTTTCCTACTGGAAGGTCTTCAGGGGCAATAACATGCGTGGAGCTGTCATCTCCTGTGATAACAGTGCCTTCTTCTGGCATACCTCCCAAAAACCTGTCTTGAGACTGTTTTACAGTTAACTTTTTTTTTTAATAAGTAGGAGTATGCTCTATCATAATGATAAAAAGTATAATAAATATGTGCATCAGTAGCATAGCCATTTATTACCATTATCAAGTGTTATGTACTGTGCATAATCATATGTACTACACTTTTATATGACTGGCAGTGCAGTAGGTTTGTTTACGTCAACATCACCACAGATGTAATGTGATGTTACAACTGCTCTGAGCTATGGTGTCACTAGGTGATAGGAATTGTTCAGCTCCATTTTACTCTTAGGAGACCACTCCAAAATGTTTTTGTGCAGCACATGACTGTAGTTCATCCTGGGCAGCCTTCTGGGATAGCAGGATGAACACAAGTGGACAGATCTGGAGAGGCAACCAGAAGCTGTCTGGCACTCTAGATTTACATTTTCTTTTGGAAGACTTGTTCACCTAAAGACACTATCAATATTGTGTGCTCCTTGAGGGCAGACACTGGCTTATTCACTTATCTGTTAGGTCACTATTTAAATGATTGTTGAATGAATGAATGGGTCTGTTTATTTCTTTCCTTTCTCTTGACTTACACTTATGGCAGCCGACTATAACAGTGTAATGTTGTCTTGGTTAGAGCCTTGTGTTCTGAATAGTTAGGCTTCCCTTAGGCATGGTTACCTAACTCAGAGAAACATTCCTTCCAGTGTAATTCAACTTTTAACAGTCCCATTAGTAAAACTGCTAAACAAAAACAGGTCACTGTATTAATATCTTGAGTCTTTTTGTATCCTTATTATTGTTATTTTTGTGGATATCCAGGTTTAGCGAAGCATAACATTCATAAATATTTAGCCCTTCTCAGTTCTAATCAGTTAGATTTAATTAGATTCTCTATTAAATTGAACCCTGTTATTTCATTTCTCCCCTTACCTGGAGTTCCGGTGGTGTGCAGATGGACAAACTGTTTCATTTAGGAAGCCCACAGGCCTTTTGTTTCCTTCCCAGGCTGCTTCAAGAGAACCACACAAAGGACTAAAGTAGCTTCATTAACTATCTTCAGTAGCTTTAAAAGATCTGTAAATAATGTCAGGTTTCTCCTAACTGTCCAGAGGGCAGAAGTCTGAATAGATACAAGCCTATTGATTACACACTTGGGAAAAGTTTCCCATGCAGTCAAATTGTCTTCCATAATGATTCTCAGTCATTAGGATTTTGAAGGAAGGGATAGAGAGCAGAATGTTTTAGGGGCATTCAGATTCTTTAAATTCTATCTCCCTGAACACTTAAAAAATGGTCTTATATTCTGTAGTAATTATAATTTGTCTTTACTTTTGGCTTGGGACTTAGCTGCTTTCTTGTGTAAATCAGATGATTCCTTATTCATCACGTAAAGATAACAACAACTGTGTAGTACTTTAGAGCACTATGAGGTGCTTTTATTTGAAGTTTTAAACTTTAGTTTCTTGGATCATTACAATAATACTATGGCTAGGGAGGTGGGTATTTTTCTCCTTATTACAGATAGGAGGTAATATATGGTGGTGGTTAAGATTATGGGTGCTGAAGTCAGATAATTTGAGTTTGAATCATATCTTTAATAATTACTAGCCTAGTCTCAACTAATAAACCCACTCAGTTTCCTAATCTGTAAACCGCAGAGACCTAGTTTATAGCTGTATCAGTCCATTATCACACTGCTATGAAGAAATACTTGACTGAGTAATTTATAAAGGAAAGAGATACAATTGACTGACAGTTCCACATTGCTGGGGCGGCCTCAGGAAATTTATGATCATGGCAGAAGGCAAAAGAGAAGCAGGTGCTTTCTTCACAGGGCAGCAGGGCGGAGTGAGTGCAAGCAGGGGAAATGCCAGACACTTATAAAATCATCAGATCTCCTGAGACTCACTCACTCTCATGAGAACAGCATGGGGGAAACCAACCCTGTGATCCAATTACCTCCACCTGGTCCTGCCCTTGACACGTGGGGATTATGGGGATTACAATTCAAGATGAACTTTTGGGTGGGGGCACAGCCAAACCATATCAATAGGGTTGTGTGAGAAATAAATAATTCAGGCAAAGCAATTAGAACACTACCTAGCACATAAGTGCTCAATAAACCTTAACTACTAAAACCATTAGCATTGTTAATAGAATATGAATAAATGGAAAAAATAATTACTAAGCATAAACTTGTCAAACTTCTCAATGTTCTGTTTTTTTCCTCTTAAGAGGGAAGATACTTAAATTTTGGTGAATCTCATTTGTCTTTTCATATCCCTTTGAGGGAGTGAAAAATAGATTGCATCATCTCCATTTTGCAGGGAGTAGTTGAAGTCCAGTGAGAAACGAATACGGCTTTGGAGTCAGACAGATGAGGTTCAAATCCTGGCTCTTCCACTTCTGGTTATATATCTCTAAACTCCATTTTTTTCAACTCTATAATGGGGATAAGCAGAACATTGTTTGGAGGTTTGAAGGAGATAATGCTTACAAAAGAAATATTGCAAGGTACTGAGTATACTTACCACATACTGTCACTCAGTAAATGTGGCTGTTATTGCTGTTGAGGGGAGGGGACTTTTGACACTGGCCCAGGGTCACAGTTAGATGGGCACCCAGGTTCCATCATCTCTTACGTAATGATGAATGTACTGCTTCATCTGGGTATGTTGTTTCTCTACATTTTAAATCCAAGTGTTTTGATCTTTTGGTTCCTAATTTATTTTTAATGTACATATTATGGACACTGGCTCTGTGTGTCAGCAGGCCGTGAACAATGCCTATTGCATCAAAATCCTAAGTTTACCTCAAGTCACAAGTCAAAGGTAATGTTAGTGAATCCACATGACCAACAAGGAATGTGACACTTGCAGAATCTGTCAGATGGTGTTTGGGCAACTATTCTCAGAAATTGAAAGCAGCAGGTGTTTATTAATATTTACTATGTGTTTGGCATTATGTGAAGTAAGGGACACAAAAGAAACACCGTACTTTATTCATCTCTCACAACAAACAGATGTGATAGAAACGTGAAACAAGGAACAATAATAACACTGTGATTCAGCTCATATTAAGTGGGCTCTGATCTAGATCCTGCATGGACTCTCACAGACATGTAGATAAAAAGACAGGTAGATCCACACTTAAAGCGTAGTCAATACATGATAATAGAGTTATTAACAGGGAGTGCTGAGGAGGGGTTATGTGGTATGTGTGCATTTGGGTGGTGGTGCAGGTTCCACAGCAAGGTGCTGCTTGAATTGTTGACTAGTTGGGAATGCTGGGTAGGGAGGTATTGAGTGAAGAGAATAGAAAATCATATCATAAAGACAATGGGATGTGAAAGAGCCTGGGGTGGTAAAGAACAGCATTTGTTTAGTATCCCTCATGGCTGGAACTTAGGGTTTACAGGAGGAGTGGTGGGAGAGCAGGCTGGAGAAGTGCACTAGGGTTAAGTCATTAGAGACCTTGTGTACCATGCTGAGGACTATGAGCATTAAGGTGTTGACAACCAAGCAGGCAAGAGATGATTATATCAGTGTTTCAGAATAATTATTCTAGAAACATCATATAGTAAAACAGAAATAAGGGCCTGAGTAAAGTCTTACAAGAAAGAAAAACTGAATAGATGAATGAATGAATAGTAGTGTATTAGATGATACTAACTATAAATGCTTTAGGAGTTTAGAAAAAGGGGACACCATGATGGGAATAATATTTGAAGAAGACTCCATAATGAAGAAAGATTGTTTTGTTTTTTTAGAAGGGGTCTCACTCTGTCACCAGGTTGGAGTGCAGTGGTGCAATCTCAGCTCACTGCAACCTCCGCCGCCCAGGTTCAAGCGATTCTCCTGCTTCAGCCTCCTGAGTAGCTGGGACTATAGGTGTGCACCACCACACCCACCTAATTTTTATATTTTTCATAGAGACAGAGTTTCACCATGTTGGCCAGGATGGTCTTGATCTCTTGACCTCGTGATCCACCAACCTTGGCCTCCCAAAGTGCTGGGATTACAGGTGTAAGCCACAGTGCCCGGCCATGAAGAAAGATTTGAGTGGTCAGCCCAGGGATTTATCTATAGTACCTAGCCAATAAACTGGATATTGAACAAAAGTACAATTTATACAGGAGAGAAGACAGGAAGTAATACCAAGTTGCATAACATGTGTGAAATGGTCAAAGAGACAAATCTAACTGGATAAGAATGGTAAATGATACAATTTCATGTGCATAATGTTCCAGATTTTGGAAGCCTTCGAAATGCCTGGTTGAGGGGTTTAGATTTATTTCTTAATCAATAGGAAACCGTGAAAGATTATTAAACATATTTCAAGATTTTCAGTTTGGATTAGAACTGTGTGCATCTATTGGGTCTCTTCATCTTGGTTGGAGGAAGATGAGTCTGATGAGATGACACCAGTTCTGATTCTTACATTTAATGGAAATGCCAGAGAGACTTCATTAATTTTGGGCAGGAAAATACAGTTTAGTGTCCCCACTTTGGTTATGGGTAGGCTGTGGAATAGTTCACTGTTGGGAGACAAAGGAAGCTGAGGCAAAAATGAATGATTGCCTGTATGAGATTTTCAGTGATATCAGTCTAGGGAAGGATAGAGTAAATAGAAAGATGGTAGAAACTGCTTGCTCTGTGGCGACTTTTAGGGATGACAACAACGTAGCGTGCACAGTCAATATCTTATTTCATACCCATAGCAGACATTGTTAATTGATTTTGGTATGTTTTCCTATAGTCTGGAGCCCTTTTTAATGCAGTGCTCCAGGCAGGCTACTATTAGTTGATCAGAGTTGGCACTGAAATTCAAACCTATTTGTCATGCCTGTAGTAAGAAATGAATGAGAAATGAGTTATGACTACTCACAGTACAAATCAGTTTTTACCTTTCCAGGTGGAACTTGCAGAAATCTGTGCCAAGAGTGAGCGTTACATTGGTACTGAAGGAGGAGGCATGGACCAATCTATATCATTTCTTGCAGAAGAAGGAACTGTAGGTAGCATTCCAAATAGGAACCATTTGGAAATTCCTAGTGGGAAAATTTACATGGAGAGGAAGGCCCTGAGAGCCTCAGGATGCTTGGTTATGGACAGCCTCCTATATTAGGCTCTATTGTAGGATATTATTTCCCAGCTGCTTGTAACTCAAGGCTGCCACCAGTTAACCTACTCTATTTCATGTTGATTGCCTTTCTTTTACACTTCCAGAATGATACCTCAGGTCTCTTTTTCTCATGTGTCTAGCTTTTTCCCTTCTTCTATTTTTCTTCATTGTTAAGATAAGCTTTTTCAATTCCCTATTTATTAGAACCTCATTTCCCGCTCCTGTCCTAAATCACTTCATCTCATGGCATTTTTATAATCTCATGTTGGTTTTAAACCCAAATCATAGTTCTCTTACCACATATATTCATAGTCCCTCTTTTTATAATTTACCCTTTGGTATCATTTTTCTTTGTCAACATTTTTGGGGCTTCAGTGGTGGGAAAAAGAATGTTGACAGTAAGCCAGGAATGAATTCCTTAGCTGGATCCCACTTCCCCTTGGCTATCAATTCCTTTAGGCAGAGCAGAGGTTTGAGTTGTTGCCCATAAGCTGCTCATTTCCAAAATAGAGCAAACATTTCTTTAAAACATTTTCTTAGTTTTTCATCAGATTCCTACAGGCTTGGCTATTTTCCAAGAACACCTGGATTCCTTCTTATTAAGAATATTTGTTATTGATTCCCCTAAGCCAAAGACATGAGGCATGAGGAAATTTGTTTTAATACTAAGAAAATACTTTGGGTGTTTTGGATGAGACTCAACAGGCAGACATGAGGGCCAGAGTCCTGATATTAATGTAAGTTAGCTATAAAATCTGAACACAGTCCAAGTTCTTTGGGCTTACAAAACACTTGACCATCTGACCCCTGCTTTACCCCTCTATCCTAACCTCTTACCACTTCTCACCCCTCAAACTGTAAGCCCCAAACCAAATTTCCATGCCCGTAGCTCCATTAACATCCCATGTTGTTTTTTGCTCCAGGACTTGCCTAAGTTCTTCCCTCTTCTTGACATGCTTTTTGAGGAAAGAAACCCTCTGTCTGCCCTACTTTTGCTCATCTTTTAGGACTCAGTTTAGATTTCTCTTTTTCAACTGGGTGGAGCCTACACTAGGCTATATCTGATCGGATGCTTCAGCTATGTGTCCATATAGCATCTGTGCTTTGCTACCATTGTAACACAACTTGGAAATGTATTTGTCTGTCTACTAGACTGTCTTTCCCACTTGACTATAGGCTCTATGAGAGGAGTGACAGTGTCTTTCTTGTTCACTGTTGTATTTCCAGTGCCTAGTACAGCACCTGGAGGTCAATAAGTAATATTTGAATGAATGAATGCATTTTTGAGAAAATGCTTTGTTAAGATAAATAAATACATAAACACTTGAACATTTTCTGCATTCTAATAAATTATATTTCTCCTTTCATTTTTCTTCTAACAGGCCAAGTTGATAGAATTTAGTCCTCTGAGGGCAACTGATGTAAAACTCCCAAGTGGAGCAGTGTTTGTGATTGCCAACAGTTGTGTGGAGATGAATAAGGCAGCAACTTCTCATTTCAATATCAGGGTGATGGAGTGTCGGCTGGCTGCAAAGGTATGAACTTGGCAAGCTAGCGAAACTTGAAGTAAGGTTTTTCTTGTCTTTATTTTCATTGTTCTCTATTACTTTATCTCTTTCCCCAAATTTTCGGTCAACATTCTGACTGCAGCAACATTCCAACTGAAGGTCTTTGGGTACAGAGAAATCTGATTTCTAACTCAGAAGACAGATGAACCAGTTGAGTCTTCTAGGGTGGCACTGGGAAGAAAAGGGCAGCTTATATATGTGAAGCAGAGTTATGGGTTAGGTCTATGGGTGGAGAAAGACAATTGATAGGAATGACCACAGCTGGTCTTGTTTCCTCAACAAAAGTGATGGCAGCCTCACCCCTTCTGGTCCTCTAAGATGCAGTTTTTGTATTGGGTTATCATTCGTCACTCCAAAAATACAGGATTGGTGCAGTCCCCCCACACCCAGTACCCAGGAAGAAGATTTAACACAAACCAGCAGGGAGTCTTGGAAGTCTCTCTTTAGAAAACCCCCACAGTTAAACCTTAAATCTATTTAGGTAGTTTTCATTGGGTAGCTATTATAGTTCTAGCAGCATGAAGATATACAAAGGGGCATAGGACATGGGACTAGAGAGAGTGGACAGTAGAGTTGAGTTCAAGTTGAGGGATTATGAAACAGGAAATGGTTAATATGTGATCACATAGTAAGTAATCCAGTGATCCAAAAAGTGACACAGGAATTGAATGTTATAAATAATCCAGAATAGCTCATAATATGACTAGAAAGTTGGAGAGAGGACTGAGGCTGGAGGCTAGGAAGTGGATTCTGGGTCAGGAGCTCCACTGTGTTTTCTTCCACTCTTGCTTTGATCTCCTGATGGATACTGATAGATATCACCTAAGACTTACCAACCTTTACCAGGTCCTAAATACAGCCTGAAATCTATTTTCTCAGTAGTAATAATTTCAGAACTTCTTTTTTTTTTTTTTTTTTTTTTTTTTTGAGGCGGAGTCTCGCTCTGTCGCCCGGACTGGAGTGCAGTGGCCAGATCTCAGCTCACTGCAAGCTCCGCCTCCCGGGTTTACGCCATTCTCCTGCCTCAGCCTCCCGAGTAGCTGGGACTACAGGCGCCCGCCACCTCGCCCGGCTAGTTTTTTGTATTTTTAGTAGAGACGGGGTTTCACCATGTTAGCCAGGATGGTCTCGATCTCCTGACCTCGTGATCCGCCCGTCTCGGCCTCCCAAAGTGCTGGGATTACAGGCTTGAGCCACCGCGCCCGGCCAATTTCAGAACTTCTTTACTTCTCTCAAACACCCATTACTTGATTCAGCCTAACTTCCAAAAGTGATCTTCTCCCATATTTCATGTTGGAAATAGATGTGGTCACATAGACTTTGGCTTCCTGCCATCATATCTGCATGTCTCTCTATATCTGCATCTCCTGTCAAAGCCAGCCCTTCCGTGTGTGGCTGCAGGGAACTCACTCCGTCTTTAACCTGTTGCTCACCTCTATTTCTCTACTAAATCCTTTCTATCAGACTCTACCTATTCTAGTATTTTGTGTTAGAAAAGTCTACCCTAAGCCTCACAATTCTCTCCATCTACTATTTCTATTTCTACTTTTTCATTCTCTTCACAGCTAAACTTCTCAAAAATTGCTTTATATGTGTTATCTTTACTCCTCTACCTCCCTCTTATTCCTTAATTTACTAAAATCTCACTTCTGCCTTCTCCATAATATTGAATTTGCTCTTTCTTAGGCCACCAAAGATTTTTTCATTGGTAAATCCAGTGGACCCTTTTCAGTCTTCATCTTATTTCTCATTGTTATTTCTTACCTTTCAACAGAGTTAACCAGTCTTTCCCTTTTGAAACATTCTCTTCCTTTGGTTTCCAGTATACTTCACTTCCATTTTTTCCCCCTTATATTTTTGTTGCTATTTCTTTTGGGTTTTAGCCATTCCCCCCACTGACCCGCCCTGGGCAGGGATGAAGAGATGGCAGGAATTCACTCCTCCTCCCACAGATGTTTAAATTTGGTGTTCTTCAAGGCCTTGGCCTTGGTCTTCTTCTTTCTAGTGGTCTTTCTTCTGTTGGTCTCATGCCCTCAGCTTCAACTTCCATCTCTATGATGATGACTTCCTAATAAACATCTTCAACTAAGGCTTTCTTGGCTGAGCTCCAAACCTCTATATCCAATGCCTTATTGACCATCTTTACTTGAATGAATCATAGACCTCTCAAACTGAGCATGTTGAAATTGAACTCAATCTTTCCCATACCGTATATTTTTCCATGGGTCTCATCATCAGTTATTGACTATCACATTAGCCTTCTCACTGTTCCTTAAATTCATGCTCATCTCTTTCCCAATCATTCTTTAAATAACAGCATGACAGTTTAGAAATTTAAATCTGAGCAATTTAAATTCCCCTGCTTCACACCTTTCAAAAGCTTCCTATTTCGTTGGAGTAAAGTAAAAAGTCCATATCACCACCTGGAGAGCCACCATATCTGAGACCTGTGCACCTCATCCTCTTCATCTCTTAGCATCACCTGCTTTCCTTACACTCCAGCCATGAGACTCACTCTTATTTCAGAGACTTTGCACCTGCCCAGGACATTCTTCCTTCAGCCCTCTTTGAAGTCTTAGTCTAAATGTCCCTCAAGGAAGCCTTCCCTGACTTGCTTAATCCTGGACTAAGTTAGAGCCCCCTTTATATTTCGAAGCACTTTATTTTTCAGTTATGGCACTTATCACAATCATTTATTCAATGTCTGTCTCTTCTTTCAGATTCAGTTTTACCTGAGAGCTGAGGTGGTATTTGTCTTGTTAACTCTTATATCCCTAATGCTTGATGTGGTGCTTAAGCTGAAGAGACGCAGGATAAACATTTGTTGAACAGATGAATGACTACTCCCTGCATCACCTGCTCTGTACTTTATTTTGCACAATTTCGCAGTTTTTTACAAGTACCTATTATATGCTCAGCACTGGACTAGATCCTGTGGAGGTGTGTAAAGTGTAGTTTTCCCTTGTTACTGACTTAGCACTTCTCCTCTTACTTCTATCCTCTGAGGTTGGGAAATTCAGGAAATTAGAGATATACTGAGCCAGGAAAATAAAGCTTTTTGTTTCTGGAATATTTGGAGGGTATACATTTTTTGAAAAATTATGATTTAAATGTTTTATTTTTTAAATTTACTTATTAAGATAATGTCTAAAAATAATGTAATAGAAGTGCTTTAATGTTGAACTCTTCATAGTATTTGATCAGCGCATATGTGTAGAGAAACAGTGCTGTAAACTTTTTAATATCAAAGGTTCAATGAACTTCTTTTTCTTTTACGACACACTTCCTTTTTCAGAAGATGGAAGAAATTAGTGTCTTATTTGTTTGAGGGCTTAGTCTTGTTGACCTTTCATCTTGAGGTTGATGAGTAAGTGTTGCCTTCCTAAGGAGACCTCAAACATACACAACATTGTTTTCAAAGTTTTATCACGAAATTAGATATCCTCTACCAGATCCATAGGTGAGCTGAAATAAGTATTAGACATGTAAAATCAGTTCATGTTGTGACTACTCTCCCAAAGATACAAGAAGAAAATGATGGATGAAATTGTGGTGCTGAGTCTCTGTTGTAAAAGTTATTGGGATGGGGGAATGTTTTTTGAGAGTTAACTAGAAAAAGGGCATCTCCTTTGGAAGCAGTAGTAGCTGAAGATCTTAATCCACTGCAGAACCTCCTGTTCTTGAGGATGTTTTCTCAGTTTAACTGCATAACCCCATATGCATTTTAGAGGTACTTTGGTCAGCAAAATTGGCATCTGAATTTGGCTTTTTGCTACACACTCCTCCCAATTGACGTAGATAAACACATTGTTTTAAATACTATGAATTTTTCTCTTTTACAATGTGGAAGAAAGAAAAATGAAAGACTTTATCAAGATGGAAAATGTTTCTAAATCATGTTGCTGCAAATCACTAAAATCCCAGGTTTCATACAAAAGGGAAATGAAGATAAAACTGCTAATGTGCACTTTACTCAGAGATATTGATATTAGGAATATGCTTTTGCTTAGGAATATAGACTGGAATTCTAAGCATATTTTCTTTGCAATATGGTTCTATTCTTCCATTTTTGGCAACATGTGAATGAATATAATTTTTGTTTGAAGATGGTCTCATTAAATAAAGAAATAAACTCTCATGTAAAAATATTTTTTAAAAAAGCTTATCTCAGTCTGAGCAAGCTTTCTGTTTTCCAGCAATAATAATGAAGTGTCAGTTGAAGAATGGCCAGGTCAAGATAGTTTTGAAAATGAGACTGATCAGCTAGGGCTCCACATGGCAAAGTTGTAATGAATAACATTTATTTTTCCTTTCTTCCTATTTTTCTCAGATCTTTTTTGGAAAAAGAGTACTTTTCTTTCTTTCTTTTTTTTTTTTTTATCAAGTTAACACAGAGAAGTACACTAAACCAATAAAGACCATTTTTCTTTGTTTTGCCTTAATGCTAGCAATTTCTTCTGTTCTCAACTTCTGTCTCACCTTGCTTCTCTGTCTCTATCTCTGTCTCTTTCTCTCTGTCTACCAGCTTTCAAAAGCTAATTGATGCAAATTCATAAAAAGTCAGAGCCTTGTAGAGCATTTGACTAAAATTAAACTTTTTTCAAAGCAAACTCAATAGAGATTTATAATTACTACTTGTATAAATGATATTTTAATAAAGCACATTTTTATGATAAAGTAGCCAGGGATCTTTAGTAGGTACAAAATTTTTCATCGTTTACACATATTTGGGGCTTAAATGTTTCCAGAAGTGCTTTCCTTATACAGTATCCCTTAGTCATATTGAATAATAAAATGTGTGATGTGCACAGTAAGTATTATGGGAAGTCAAGTAGGGAAGAGAAATTATACTGTTGCTTTTTGCATACCCTGAGCTCCTTGTGACAACATGAGAAGCAGTGAAGGAGAGAGTTTCATATGATCCTCTGACACTTCAAGGAAAATTTACAGTGATTCTTTACAAGGCCTGTCTGGTCAGGGTCCATCAGTCACAAGTTTTTAGTTCCTGTCACTTAGTAGTCAGTATGAAACTTATTCTTTGTCTGGTGATAGAATGTGAGGAGAAGTTGGCATAAGATTCTCATGGTTTTGGCATTTCCTTGAATTTGAGCAGAGAAAAATTAAATACTCAAGAACGTAGCCAATTTCACTCAGCCAGTTGATTCAATAGTGCATACTCTGCCAAGACTCTATCATGGAGTATTCAGGCAATGGTGAGTCCAAGCTGCATGGCAGAGGACATACATACTGGGGAATAGGGGTAATGTGTTTAGTGGAACCAGACTGTGGCAGGACCTTCAGTGCTATGTTCAGGCTTACCCAGGCTTGGCTTTGAAAGCAGTGGTTGTTATACGTATTTTAGAAATATTAATATGGTAGCAGGAGCTTTTGCCTTGGTTGAAGAGAAGTAGGTACTAGAGTATCAGTGAGGATGGGATAAAAAGGGAGAGATATGAGAGAAACTCTGACTAGACCTAGTAAGGGTTGGGTACAGGTTCTCTATGATTCGATTTTTGTTTTCCTTCTGGCATATACTTCATTACTTTGAGGAAGTTTTCCTTGACTGCCTTCTGGCCTCAGTTAGGTTAAACACTCTTTTATGTGCCCTTACCATGTCATGTATTTTTCTGTTATAGCAGTTTATCACAATTAGATTAAGTTCTTTATGTTAAATGTAGTTTTAATTTAACCTCTGTCTTTTCTGGTGGACTGTGAGCTGCACGTGGTCAGGAGCCATGTATGCCTTACTCACTGCTGTCTGCCTGGGGCCTGGAAAGTAATAGGCACTCAGTAAACACTCATTGGGAGCAGATGCACATGAATGAAAGAAATGAAGAAAAAGCTTTGAGTCAATAAGGGCTGCAGCTTCAAGACACAATGGTTGGTGAAAAGCATAGTGCCGCCATTGATAGGTTTTGAGAAGGTAGGATGGACTAGAAGTTGACCAAAAAGTAGGAGATGATGAGAGTTCTTAATGAATATCTTAACACTTTCTCTACCATACCCTCTTACCAGAAGACCCAGGGAGTCTCAGACCAAGAGCAGAGGGCTTAGTATTTTTGTTTGTGTCTGGGACAACCTGAAAGTGCTAAGGAGTTAATATCCTTGAGAACCGCCTCAATCAGTGATAACTGGGAGTTATTGGGTAAATACTTTGGCTTTCTTGCCCATGGTAGGACAGGACTGAGCTTAACACATACAGGTTCCAGAAGACCTGTGATTTGAAGCTCAGCAGGCCCACACTCACCTGCCAACATCAGTATACCTCATATTGACTTCTCTTCCTGTCTCACTTTCCATTCCTCTATTAATGTTTCTTAGGATCACCTTCCCCTCAAATTCTTACCCTCAAATTTTTGTCACAGGGTCTGCATCTGAGAGAAACCAACCTAAAACAGAGTTTTAGCACTATTTATCAGTGCCTCTTTCCATGACTGTGGACAAAGCACTTGTTGCCTGCTTTCTTGTCCACAGATCATGGAACAGAGCTCAGGAACCTCTCAGAAGTGGTATCTGATATGAATACTTAATGTTTGCCATGGTGAAAAGAAAATGGTGAATGTGGACAAAGAACTGCCTTCTCTTATTTCCCCACCCTACTACTGAGTGAGAAAGTTGTGGCAAAATAACCCATAGCCCTGACTCATAGCCCTGCTTCACCAATGTGAAGGAGGTCAGTCACCTGGGCCACAAGTGCCTTCATGAAGCTCTGTCTTTGAGCAACGTTGATCTTATCCACCCATTTCCTTCATCTGCAAGTCATCTTTCTGTTTTCCAAGCCAAATTTCAAAGAGCTTAAGAGGCTTTTCTGTTTGACTCCCTCAATGTAGTATAATTCAATAGCTCATGGACTGTGCAGCTGTCATTGGGGGCATATGGTAGATTTCATCCTTAATTGAAATACACACCAAATTGGTTGTGTGGATTCTCAGCTGAGGGCTCACTGGACAACTCATGTCACAGTAAAGTGGGATATTGCTGGAGTGAATGTGAACTGTATGTTAGTGCCTCAATCTGCAGAAAAGCACATCGGGAGGCTGCCTTTGAAAACTGAATCTTGTGGGCTGCAGCCATCTCTTGCAGACTTTCTCCCCACACATCACTGGCCCAGTTTTCTTGGATCAAGTGCCTGGGACAATGTGACTGGTTCCAGAGAGAATGGGAATGGGAACTTGGAGATCAAAAACTTCTTAGAAAGAGCCCACTGTCATCTCTTGGGGGCAGTTCTCTGATGTTTTTCTTTTTTTGTTTGGAAGGAACCCATTTATCAAAGTGTTTTTAAATTACTGGAATGTTCACGTCTAGCACAGATCTAGGTTTGTGTTTTGAAATGCGTTTCTAAGACTTGATCAGTGATTTGAACTCATATGGGTAACATGATATAGTCATCATCCATAACCTCATTGAGAATGTGGCCTAGGGGAAGCAAGAAAGAGTTATAAGACCTGGATTCAGTTTCCAACTCTGTTATTAACTAGTTGAGTTACTTTGTTTTTTTGAGACAGAGTCTCACTTCATCACCCAGGCTGGAGCATAGTGACCCCATCTCCACTCACTGCAACTCTGCCTCCTGGGTTCAAACGATTTTCATTCCTCAGCCTCTTTTGAGTAGCTGGGATGACAGGCACATGCCACCATGCCCAGCTAATTTTTGTATTTTTAGTAGAGACGAGGTTTCGCCATGTTGGTCAGGCTTGCCTTGAACTCATGACCTCAAGTGATCTGTCCACCTCAGCCTTCCAAAGCTGGGATTAATGAGGCCACAACACCTGGCCTTGTTAAGTGACTTTGGACAAGTCACTTATTATTATTATTGTTTTTGGAGACGGAGTTTCGCTCTTGTTGCCCAGGATGGAGTGCAATGGCATGATCTCAGCTCACTGCAACCTCCGCTTCCTGGGTTCAAGTGTTTCTTCTACCTCAGCCTTCCGAGTAGCTGGGATTACAGGCATGCACCACCACGCTCAGCTAATTTTTGTATTATTAGTAGAGATGGGGTTTCACCATGTTGGCCAGGCTGGTCTTGAACTCCTGACCTCAAGTGATCCACTTGCCTTGGCTACCCAAAGTGCTGGGATTACAGGCTTGAGCCACCGCACCCGGCCTACTATTATTTTCTAAATAGAGTAGTAATAGCTGTCTCACGGGATTATTGAAGATTATAAGAAATATGGGGCATATTTTAGACTATATTGCACTATTATTTTTGTTAGCTTCATTGCTTATCTCAGTTGGATTGTGGATGTGTTGCCAGAAAGCATCATTGTAGGAGATCATTGACTTCAGCTCTTTTAAAATGAATATATATTTATTCTTTTGTATTATGTATATCTTTTTAAGTTTTCTCAAATTATTTTTGGAATACATTGGAATATAGAACATGAATGAGTGAATGAAATGAATGAATGAATGAATGAATGAATGAATGAATTGGTCAGTCTGTGGAGCTATCAACCCAGTACTGCTAAGGAACTAAATGTGCTAAGCAAACAGGTCGGAAGAAGTCTTAGCTCATTTTTTTTTTTTTTTTTTTTTTTAATGACACCACGTTCCATGAAATAATTGAACCGAAAATCATAGTTCTGTTGTTTTGTTTCCCAGTTTGGCCTTAAAATCATTAACTCATTTCAAATATACAAGCCAGGGTTTTAAAAAGAGGATTAAATTAATATAAGAACTTCTGTTATTAACATTCTTCAGAAGTCAGTGGCTGTAACCAGAGTACAATAGTCTTTTGGTAAACCCCGCTTCCTGTCAAAAAGAAAGAAAATCATCAACATAATGGAAGAGTAAATCAGATGCACATTTTCTTGAAGACTGATTTCCCCTTCTCTTGTTTCTTTTTGCTGTTTAAACTGCCCCTCTGTCCTCACACCCAGGCCATGAATATTGTAGACTTCAGGATGAGAGAAATCTTCCCTGTTTTGATCGCCACCTACTCTGATATTGTTTGGGGAGAATGACAGAAATATATTCTGGATTGGGGTTCCCATGGGTGGTTACAGATTTGGTTTGTACTTAACCTTCACCATCAGATTGAGGAGATGCCTCAGGATGCAGTTAGAAGCCAAACTCTTTTTCTTGAGGGTAGAGGAATATACAACTCTACTACCACCAGTGACCTAATGAAGTGCTTCACATAAGGTCACCAAGGAGGTTTTCATTTCAAATTTATGACTTTACCCCAAATACCCATATAATGCCATTTTCAAAGAGACATATAGTAAACAGGAAGTACCCTAACTGGACGTACAGTATCCTTTCAGGACCCAGGTCACATGAGATGTAAGTAGTTTTCTCTTGACTTCCTAGGGAGGAATGCAGTAGGCATGAACTGAATAGGGATAAAAGAGTAAAATTATTCAAAGAAATAGCCCCGAGGGAAAGTGGTGACAGGCCAAAAAAAAAAAAAAAAAAAAAAAATCAGTGAGGGATTAGTTGAGTGTATGTGCATGTGTGTGTGTGTGTTTCAGGACAAATACTTAACTAGTCAGTGAGTGTCATACAAACATGTTTAATTCCAGGCATCTGAAGCCAGTATGCATTTCCAAGTAATGGTGGGAAATTTAGAGAGGTTGAGTGGAAAACAACAACAACAACAAAAAACAGCTTGAAGTTGAATCTGGCTAATTAAAATAGTACATATCAAATTCTGAAATAAAAATTGACCATTATCTCGGTTTGAATTTGCAGCTCCTGGCTAAATACAAAAACTTGCAATGGGACAACGTACTGCGGCTGGAGGAGGTGCAGGCTAAACTAGGGATTAGTCTAGAAGAAATGTTGTTGGTCACAGAAGATGCCCTTCATCCTGAACCCTATAACCCCGAGGAGATCTGTAGGTGTCTGGGAATTAGCCTGGAGGAACTCCGAACCCAAATCCTGAGTCCAAACACTCAAGGTGGTGAGTTGGCTGCAGAAAGTAAGATACAGGTTATTCCCTCACAGCTGGAAGGTTTCAACTTCTCCACTGGTTTTAGAGCATACTTGAGGGAATTTGGAAACTGTGTTTCAGCAAGCTTAGTTATTTAGAATCTTAGCTTCATAAATGTATTCATTCATTCATTCATTTTCATTCATTCATTCATTCATTCATTCATTCATTCATTCATTCATCACTATGCTGGGTAGGTAAGAGTGAATGAGACATGATTCCTGTCTTCCAGGGGCTTATAATTCAGTAAGCTTCTCTTTTTTATCTTTTTTTTTCCCTTATCCATTTTTTTCTGGTCATTATGCTACTTGTATAAAAAATGGACTAGGTTAGAGTACTGCTCTAACTCTGTGAAACAATGCTCAGAACACTATGAAGTGTTCACTTCTTAGGTTGAAACTTGTGGCCCACTTTAGTGTGGAAGCTTATTTCTATTTGTGGTCTGCTTTCAGTTAACTTTATTTTTATACCAGTAACATCAGAAACTGAGATGAAGGCCAGGTAAATGTTGCAGGCACAGGATGGAGTCTTGGACTGGCTGTTCCTCTTAGACTAAAGGTTATCGAATGGTGAGAAATCAGTACTGGGGGCAAGGACATCTAGTTAAGATCCAGTTGCCCTTAGCGGAGGGTTATGGGGGATAAGTAGGAGATTAACACAAACATCAGCCTCAGGGCCCCATTTCTGTCTCATTCAGTTCAGTTCTATAACTGATTGTTGAGTTGCTACTGTGGATTTACCTACAAAGTAATTTCTTAAAGGTTTCATGTACTGAAAACTTTGGGATGAGATAAGGGAATCATTTGGAAGCAGGGATTGGGTTTTAGCTTCTAACACTGTCGATCCAATTTAATTTGATGAAGCTTGATTGAGTCTTTAGAACCAGTATAAGCAAACTATGGCCTACTGGCCAAATCAGGCCTGCCATCTGTTTTTATGAAATAAACTTTTACTAGAACATGGCCATGTATTAGCTGTGGCTGCCTTTGCGCTGTAAGAGTTGAGTAGTTGCGATAGAGATTGAATAGTCCACAAAACCTAAAATATTTAATATCTGGTTCTTTGCAGAAAATGTTTCCTGGCTCTCATTCCAGAAAGGCAGTAGACTAAAGTTTACGTCAGTTTTGCCATGAAAATAGGCATAACAGGGATGCTTCTCTTATAAGAATAATCTGTATAATGTGCTAAGAATAATGCTTGGTAGTGGAGGTACTAATAGAGTGGTGATGGAGTTGTCTTTGGGTCTAGGGAGACCAGAAAACAAAGAACACAAAGCCAGCTTAAGGCTGGGTGCAGGGGCTCACGCCTGTAATTCCAGCACTTTGGGAGGCCGAGGTGGGTGGATCACTTGAGGCCAGGAGTTTGAGACCAGCCTGGCCAACGTAGTAAAACCCTGTCTCTACCAGAAACACAAAAATAAGCCAGGCATGGTGGCAAGCACCTGTAATCCCAGCTACTCAGGTGACTGAGGCATGAGAATTTTTTGAATCCAGGAAACAGAGGTTGCAGTGAGCTGACATTGTGCCACTGCACTCCAGGGTGAGACACTGTCTCAAATAAATAAATAAGTAAATAAATAAGCAAGCCAGTCAGCTTAACTAAGGAGTCAGCAACTAGCCAAAAATTAAATAATAAATAGGTATTTCCTAGGTAGGCAAACAGTCAGAAAGAATTCCAGTCTGACCAAACAGTAGATACAGAGGCAGAAAGAAGTGAGAGAACATTATATGTCCAGAGAACTACAGATAGTTGAGTGTTTCTTGAAAACAATGTACACAGTAGAGAATGATATGGTATCAGGCCAAGGTTGTAGACAGACCCAGATCACCAAAGGGCTTATTAAATAATTGTGTGTGTGTGTGTTGTATAGGTAATGTGGGAGGTAATCTATTTATTGAATGAAGAAGTTGGGTAAGGTATTGGATAGGGAGAGGTTCAGGGGAATAGCCTTTCTCCTTTGATCTAAGATAGTGATTTCTTTAACAAATATGTATTGACTTCTGTGGACTGGAAATTGTGCTAGATGTTGGGATGCAAAGATAAGCAGGACACAGTCTCTACTTTATAGTGACTTAGTGTCTAATTGGGGGAGAGTGCCATACAACAATCACAATAAATAATACCTGCTATAATAAAGGTATTTATCAAGAACCCTAAAAGTATGGACGGAAAAGTGGCTCAGGTCCTGTAGATGGTGGTTCCATTTTGAGCTGCATCCTTAGAGAAAGTTATGAATGTCCTAGACTTAGAGAGATGACCAGCCATTCCAGGCAGAGAGTAGAGCTTGAATGAAGACAAAGTAGCACAAGGAGTGGAGTATTGGAGAACATGCACCAAGAGGTATTGTGTGCAGTATGAGTTGGAGGACAAAAAGACTGCCTAAAAGGATGCCAATTAGGGAACTATTGCTCTATACTCTATACTGAATGAGAAGAGCCTGAAGTAGGGTAGATTGCTCAACTGGTAGATTCTCAAGACTGTAAAATGGAATTCAGTTGCATTTGGCAATTGCTGGTATCTAGGAGTGAAGGAAAGAAGAAGGGGAAGAAGGAAGGGAAGGAGGGAGAGGAAGAAGGAAGGAAGGAAGGGAAGAAGAAAAGAAATATAAGGTAAATAGGTCCAAGGTATGGATAACTGGGAATGTTAGGAAATTATAGTGTCGAAGTGATTTTGGCAGTAAGATGACAAGCTCGTTTCTCTCTCTCTATAGATAGATAGATAGACAGATCTATCTATCATTGAATTTGTCTGGTGTGATAGCAAGATATCTAAATAGAGATGTAAAACAGGTAAAGATCCAAATGATATAGTAATTAGATTTGGGAGTTATTGTTGAAAAGGTGAGAAAGTCTTAATAGACATTGAAAATGTTGACTGTCAAATGATCTTAAGAGTCATTTCATGGTGTCACTTAGTTCAGAAGCCTTCAGAGGCTTACCATTACCTAATTGCCTGAACTCTTCTAATCCTGTCTTAACTACGTTCTGTCCTGTGTCCCTTTGGAGCCCATATGTGCCCGTGTGGACAGTGTTACCTTGGTTGGGCCATTCCACTTACTAATTGGAAGCTTCGTCTTCCCTCTGGGCTTTTAATCCTAAACACCACTGTGCTTTTATAAATGAATTTTCTCCCTTTTCTGAAATGCAGTTTTTACCTGTCTTAAAAGCTTAATGTAATTCTTATCTTTTGCTTATACTTCTTAATCCACAACCTATTATCTTTCTCTGTATCCATCTTCCTTTCTTTCTACATCTGCCTGTATTTCCTTCCCTTCTTTTAGAATTTTTTTGAATAAGTAAATTTCCCAGAATGCTTTGGAAAATACAAAGAGCAATTTGCTTATCATACAACATGTATTTCTGTCTCTCTGCCTCTCTTTCTATGTATATATTCATAAGCTCTTCCCCCTGAAGAATAGTGACTTCACAGTTTTTATGAAAATGAGGCATGCTTCATCTTCTTTTTTTCCAGAACTTTTTTTTCTTTTTGAACTTAATTTTAGGTTCAGGGCATACACATGTAGGTTTCTTACATGTATAAATTGCATGTTTCTGGGGTTTGGTGTACACATGATTTTGTCACCCAGGTAGTGAACATAGTATCCAAAGAGTAGTTTTTTGACTCTCACTCTCCTCCCACTCACCATCCTCAGTTAGGCTCTGGTGTGTATTTTTCCTCTCTTTGTCACCATATGTACTCAGTGTTTACCTCCCACTTACAATTAAGAACATATGGTATTTTTTCTGTTCCTGCATTAATTTCTTTAGGATAATGTCCTCCAGCTGCATCCATGTTGCTACATAGGACATTATTTCACTCCTTTTTATGGCAGCATAGTATTCCACAGTGTATTTGCACCAGATTGTCTTTATCCAGTCAACCATTGGGTATCTAGTTTGATTCCATGTCTTTGCTATTGTGAATAGTGCTGCAGTGAATATATAAGTGCTTGTGTGTGTGTGTGTGTGTGTTTTTTTTTTTTTTTTTTTTTTTTTTTTTTTTTTTTTTTGACAAGAGTCTCACTCTGTTGCCTGGACTGGTATGCAGTGGTGTGATCTTGGCTCACTGCAGCCTCTGCCTCCCTGGTTCAAGAGATTCTCCTGCCTCAGCCTCCTGAGTAGCCAGGATTACAGGCACCCGCCATGACGCCCAGCTAATTTTTTGTATTTTTAGTAGAGATAGGGTTTCACCATGTTGGCCAGGCTGGTCTCAAACTCCTGACCTCGTGATTCGCCCGCCTTGGCCTCCCAAAGTGTTGGGATTACAGGCGTGAGCCACCACACCCGACCACATGTGTCTTTTTGGTAGAATGATTTATATTCATCTGGGTATATACCCAGTAATGGGATTGCTGAGTTGAATGGTAAGTTTTAATGGAATGGAATGTTTTAAGTTCTGTGAGAAATCTCCAAACTGTTTTCCACAATGGCTGAATTAATTTACATTCTCACCAGCAGTGTATAAGCATTCCCTTTTCTTGGCAAACTTGGCAACATCTGTTATTTTATGACTTTAGTAATAGCCATTCTGACTGGTGTGAGATGATATCTCATTATGGTTTTAATTTGCATTTCTGTAATGATTAGTGATGTTGAACTTTTTTTTATATGCTTGTTGGCCATGTGTATGTCTTCTTTTGAGAAGTATCTGTCCATGTCCTTTGCCCATTTTTTAATGAAGTTATTTGTTTCTTGCTTGTTGATTTGTTTATAATTTTTATAGATTCTGGATATTAGACATTTGTAAGATGCATAGTTTGCAAAAATTTTATCCTATTCTATAGGTTGTCTGTTTACTCTGTTGACAGTTTCTTTTGCTGTACAGAAGCTCTTTAGTTTAGGTCCCACTTGTCAATTTTTGTTTTTGTTGCAGTTGCTTTTGGAGATTTCATCATGAAATCTTTGTCAAGGTCTATGTTCAGAACTGAATATACTGGCTTTTTTTTTTTCTAGGATTTTTATAGTTTTAAGTCTTACATTTAAGTTTTTAATCTATCTTGAGTTGATTTTTGTATATGGTAAAAGGAAGGGGTCCAGTTTCCATTATCTGTGTATGAATAGCCAGTTATCTCAGTACCATTTATTGAACAGGGAGTCATTTCTCCATTGCTTATTTTTGTTGACTTTGTCAAAGATCAGATGGCTGTAGGTGTATGGATTTATTTCTGAGTTTTCTATTCTGTTGCATCAGTCTATGTGTCTGTTGTTTTACTAGACATCAGTCTATATATCTGTTGTTTCATGCTGTTTGGGTTACTGTAGCCTGGTAGTATAGTTTAAAGTTGAGTGGTGTAATGACTCTATTCTTTCTCCTTAGGATTGCTTTGGCTATTTGGGCCCGTTTTTGATTTGAGTTTTTGAATTTTTTTTCTAATTCTGTGAGAAATGACATTGGTAGTTTGATAGGAAAAGCATTGAATCTGTAAATTGCTTTGGGCAGTGTGGCCATTTTGATAATATTGATTCTTCCAACCCATGATCATGGAGTGTTTTCCTGTTTGTTTGTGTTGTCTCTGATTTCTTTCAGCCATGTTTTGTAATTCTTCTTGGAGAGATCTTTCACTTCCTTGGTTAGCTATATTCCTAAGTATTTCATTCTTTTTGTGGCTATTGTGAATGGTATTGTGTTCTTGATTTGGCTCTTAGCTTGGACATTACTGGTGTATAAAAATACTGCTGATTTTTGTACATGGATTTTGTATTCTGAAACTTTACTGAAGTTATTTGTCAGTTCCACAAGCCTTTGGGCAGAGACTATGGGGTTTTCTAGCTATAGTATCATATTGTCAGTGTAGAGAGGGAGTTTGACTTCCTATTTTCCTACTTGGATGCCTTTTCTTTCTTTCTCTTGCCTGATTGCTGTGGCTAGGACCTCCAATACTATGTTGAATAGGTAAGAATGAGCATCCTTTTTTGTTCTGGTTCTCAGGGGAATGTCTCTAGCTTTTGCCTGTTCAGTATGATGTTGACTGTGGGTTTGTTATAGATGGCTCTCATTATTTTGAGGTATGTTCTTTTGATGCCCAGTTTGTTGGTAGTTTTTAACATAAAAAGTTCTTGAATTTTATTGAAAGTCTTTTTATTTTTATTGAGATGATCATATGGTTTTTGTTTTTAATTCTGTTTATGTGGCAGATCACACTTATTGATTCGCCTATGTTGAACTAACCTTGCATCCAAGGAATGAAGGCTGCTTGATTGTGGTGGACTTGCTTTGTGATGCGCTGCTGGATTCAGTTTCCTAGTTTTTGCTGAGTAGTTTTGCATCTATATTCATCAGGGATATTGACCTGAAGTTTTCTTTTTTTGTTGTGTCTTTGCCAGGTTTTGGTATCAGAATCATGCTGGCCTCATAGAATGAGTTAGGCAGGTGTCCCTCCTCTTCAATTTTTGGAAATAATTCCAGTAGGATTGGTAACAAGTCTTCTTTATATGTTTGGTAGAATTTGACTGTGAATCCATCTGCTCCAGGGGTTTTTCTGGTTGGTATGTTTTTTATTGCGGATTCAATTTTAGAACTTTTTATTTGTCTGTTCAGGAATTCAGTTTCTTCCTGGTTCAGTCTTGGGAGGTTTTAGAGTTCCAGGAGTTTATCCATTTCTTTTAGGTTTTCTAGTTTGAGTGCACAGAGGTGTCTGCTATAGTGTCTGAGGGTTTTTTGTATTTCTCTGAGGTCAGTGGCAATATCACCTTTGTCGTTTCTGATTATGTTTATTTGGATCTTCTCCCTTTTTTCTTTATTAATCTAGGCAGCAGTCTGTCAATCTTACTTATTCATTCAAAGAACTAGTTTTGGTTTTGTTGATCTTTTGTGTGGATTTTTATGTCTCAATTTCATTTGGTTCAGCTCTGATTTTGGTTGTTTACTTTCTTCTGCTAGCTTTGTGGTTGGTTTGCTATTGCTTTCCTAGTTCCTTTAGGTGTGATGTTTGGTTATTAATTTGAGATCTTTTTAATGTTTTGATGTAGGTGTTTAGTGCTATAAACTTTTCTCTTAACACTACATTAGCTGTGTCTTACAAATTCTGATATATTTTTGTTTTCATTAGTTTTACAGAATTAATTTCATTGCCTTAATATCCTTCTTTACCTAAAAGTTATTCAGGAGCAAGTTGTTTAGTTTTCATGGAATCGTATGGTTTTGAGAAATCTTCTTGGTATTGCATTCTTCTTTGATTATTTATTTATTTATGTATTGTGATATAGTCTGAGAGCATGATTGTTATGTTTTCTTTTTTATTTGTTGAGAATTACTTTATGGCTGGGCATGTGGTCAGTCTTATAATACATGCCATGTGCAGATGAGAAGAATGTATATTCTGTTGTTGGGTGGAGTATTCTGTAGATATCTGTTAGGTCCATTTGGTCAAGTGCTGAGTTTAAGTCCCTAATATCTTTGTTAGTTTTCTGCCTGGATGATCTGAGTAGGGTGTTAATGTCTCCCACTATTATTGTTTGGTTATCTAAGTCTCTTTGTGGGTCTCTAAGAACTTGGTTTTGTAAACCTGGGTGCTCTAATGTTGGGTGAATATATATTTAGGACAGTTAAGTCATCTTGCTGAATTGAACCCTTTATCATTATGTAATGCCCATTTTTGACCTTTTTGATCATTGTTAGCTTAAAGTCTGTTTTGTCTGAAATAAGAATAGCAACCCCTGCTGTTTTGTCTTCTCTTTGCTTGACAGATCTTTCTCCATCCCTTTAGTTTGAGCCTACAGGTGTCATTGCATGTGAGATGAGTCTCTTGAAGACAGCACGCAATTGGTTCTTGCTTCTTTATCCAACTCATCACTCTGTGTCTTTTAAGTGGGGCATTTAGCCTGTTTAAATTCCAAGCTAATATTGACATGTGAGGGTCTGATCTTGTCATTGCTTTGTTAGCTGGTTTTTTTGTAGAATTGATTATATAATTGCTTTATAGTTGATATCATTTGGCTATGTCCCCACCCAAACCTTATCTTGAATTGTAGTTCCCATAATCACAACATGTCATGGGAGAGATCCTGGGAGGTAATTGAATCATGGGGCCAGTTATCCTCATGCTGCTGTTTTCATGATTGTGAGTGAGTTCTCTTGAGAACTGATGGTTTTATAAGGGGCTTTTCCACCATTCACTTGGCACTTCTCCTTGCTGCCACCATGTGAAGAAGGACATTTTGCTTCTCATTCCGCCATGATTGTAAGTTCCTGAGGCTTCCCCAGTCATGCAGAACTATGTCAATTAAACCTCTTTCCTTTATAAATTGCTCAGTCTCTGGTATGTCCTTATTGGCAGCATGAGAATGGACTAATACAATAGTGTTGGTGGGCTGTGTACTTAAGTGTGTTTTGTGGTGGAAGGTACCAGTTTTTTGTTTCCATGTTTAACACTTCCTTAAGGATCTTTTGTAAGGCAGCTCTGATGGTCATGAATTCCCTTAGCCTTTGCTGGTCTTAAAAGGATTTTATTTCCTCTTCACTTACAAAACTTAGTTTGTCTGGATATGAAACTCTTGGTTGGAATTTCTTTTTTTTAAGGATGTTGACCTTGAGGTGACAGTGTAGGGAGAGATGTTCAAATCAAGCTGTGGCTTGAAGCTTCTGTTAAACCAGCCAGACTTCCAAAGGCCCATGTGCAGTTCTTATTTTCTGTTTCCAAATTTCTAATAATTAGATATAGAAATGCTCAGTGGCCATTCAAATTAAACACACACAAAGCAAAATCCTTCAATGCTTTAGATGTTGTTTAGAAATTGTCTAGGAATAGTTTCAGGATTATTTGCCAGGCCTTACCCACAGGTAGGAATTGTCTAAGGGTATGGTAGAGTGGTCTGGAGTCTTGGAGCCTCAGGGGCCAGACGTAATTGGGAGGGATGTTTCCCATGGTGTGACCCAAGAGGAAAATGTGAAGCTGTGGCCAGGGTGAGGAGAGATAGGCATGTGTATCACGCATATAACTCAGGAACACACATTGGAGGACAGAAGAATTTGTGAGGAAGTAAATAGGCAGTAAAGTAGAGAGAATGGGTCAGGTGGTTTAGATTCTAGCTTTTAAAAAAAAGGAATTTGTTGGGAGCATTTCTTTTGGGAGTGTCCAAACTGCTCTGGGTTGGGGTGGCCCAGCTGCTTAGCCACACTGTGCTGGGGTAGACCCAAATTTCATTACTTCTGTTACCAACTTTGCCTGTGACCACATGCTGACAAAGTGCTGGTCAGTTCCTGACTCATTTGTTTGTCTTGTATGATCTCCAGAGTCATGGGTGATAATCATGGTTTTTAATAAAGAACAAAGCCCTGACATAGATTGCTCTTTAGGAAGACACTTAGAGTCAATTTTAAAGAAAAAAAGAACAAAACAACTTGTTATACCTTTTATAGTTCCCACATGACCCTTTACACATACCATCTAATTTGAATCTCACACCAACCCTGGGGCACAGGGTTATCAGCATGAAGAGACTGAGGTGAGAGAATTTAGTGATTTGTCAGGACCACATGGGTGGTATGAGCTGGAGCCAGATCCCAAATCCTAGTCTTCTAACTTAATCCAATACTTTTTCTGCCATCACTTTTTAAATTCTGGCACACTTACAAGCTGCCCTTAGCAATCCTGCACCAATTACGGGAGGTGATATCTAATTTTGACTTTGCTTGGCTCTAATTTTTTCTTGAAACTAAGCAGTAGTGATAAAGATAGGTAGCTTTATGTCCAAAGAGTTTCTTTTATGGCTATTTCCCATTCTAGTGTTTTGGCCTTACAAGAGATAAGACTGTGGCATCTAGAAGCCTGCTTTATTTAAGGAACAACTCAACTTGGCCATAATATGCATAAGCTGTTGTGTTCTAGAAGAGCCATGAGAAGTGCTATGGAATTTTCACATTTAATAAAAATGCAGTTCTCATAGATTATCTTGGTTAAGTCTAAGAAGAGTAGTTTGTTTTTATCTAATAAAAAGTATAAAGGTGCTTTACAATGTAAAATGGGTCAGTTGTTTAGTAATTTAAATGTCCATTAAGGGTTTTCAATTTTGAAGAAAATTGATTTAAATGTGGCTTATAAGCTGTCAAGCAGTAAAAACTCTGTGATCTCAACAGATTCCATTGTTCTTCTTGTAAATGTTTTGGAAGAAAAGTTTTCCATAAAGGGAGATGAAACTCCAAAGGAAATTATAGACCCTTCTAGAGTTTACAGATGTTGGTTGAACAGAAATCCTTAAAATCTGTGAGATGGACTTCTAATGAGAAAGCCAATAAAATGGGTGCTTTGGTTTTGTCTGTTGTTTCCGTTTTTATAAGATGAAATAATAGACTGTTGTAAAATAAAGTAAAAAAGAATAAATTAAATGATAATGATTTTTCTTCCACACAAAAGATATTATGCTTTAAGTTGTTTTGGAAGTCAAGTTTGCAGAAAATTTGCTTTCATTAGTCCTTTTTTGTTTCTCTCTCTGCCTGGTCACTTCTTTTTGCCCATCAGCTTCTGTTGACTTCTCAGTTGTCTGGCTATGGAGGACAGGTTCATGCCAGGAGTAAAGGTTCCTACCTTGTTTCCTCGCAAAAAAAAAAATGGCCTTACCTGATATCGTAGATAACCGGGGAATTCCACTTCCTCTTTCAGATGTGTGCATGATATGTCCCTATTCATTGGTTCACCTTCCCCCTTCAAAACTAAAAATGAATGTGAACATACCTTATTAAGTAGGATATTTAAAGGCACGGCATCATAAAACTTTCAACTTCTGTAGGAAGAGCCTAGGATAAGTGTTGGAATCACACCAGTGATTTGTGTTGTGTGTTGGTCAGCTTCTCAGCCACTGGTAGGTAGGTCAGTACTCACAGTGTGCCTCTTGTCCCACAAGGCTAATGGTGGCATGGTTCTGGCTTCTGAGGCCAGCAGAAAAGTAACAATGTAACTGAACTGCCGTGGCACCAGTTGCTCCTATGTAGACCTTTGAAGCATGAAAAACACATGTATCTCATCATTCTTAGTATATTTACTTATTTGCTCATTCTCCCTGTATGTACCTGGTTTCCTGACCCTGCTAACTATCTTCTTCACCACAGCTGCCTCCTTGGCCTTGGCATCACTGACCCCCTTGGTCTCCTCAGCTCTGACCACCACCTTGGTCCAGCCTTGCGGGCCTCTTTGTTTCTGACCCTGTATTTCCTATACACCTCCTCAGCCCCAGCTGCTTCTTTGGCTGTAGGTCTTGCTGGTCTTCTCATTTGTGGCTGCCCCAAGGGGAAGCAAGGGAAGAAAAGGAAAGGAAAATGTATAATTTCTAAACTTGTAAATATATGTATTTAAGTCTAAGGAAATGTTACCCAGTATGCCCTTTGCTTAAATTTATCATGGATGTATCTCTGTCTTTCAGGAGTGAAATTATCAAAGGATCAGCTGTGACGATATTAGATACTATGTTTTGAGTAGAATGAGGCTTCTGCAGATATAAGGACATCTCATTGTCTCCTCTGTCACTCCTCTGCTGGTTTGGAAACATCTATAGGAAAGCATCTTCCATAGTCATCATCTACCTAAGAGGCCAACATCTTGCCATCCTATTTTCCTTTTTTGCTACTTATGCTTTCATTTTTACATTTTGTAGGTTTCCGCATAAGTAAATGTTCTCTTTGTATACAAAGCAGCTTTTCTTATGGTGAAATTCATTTATTTTGGTCAAAGTGATTCTCCTGTATTGGTAAGTTCAAACTGATTGTGCTTTAGTAACAAATAATTTCAAAGTCTCAGTGGCTTGACCAAACAAAAGTGTATTTCTTACTCACTCTGTATATCTGACATAAGTCAGCGACAGAATTCATTCATCTAAGACACTTATGGAGCTAGGCTCAGAGGGCTCCATCTCAACACGTTTGTCCACAATCATTGTGGCAGGAGGAAAGTAATGTTGTTAATTGCTCTCTGGCTCTTAACGATGAGCATCACCCCGATGCTCATTCGATTGGCCAAAGCAAGTCAGATGGATGTGATGAACTTCAGTGAGGGTGAGGAAGTACAGTCTTAATATGTGTGAGGAGAGCTGGAATATTTGGAAGCAGCCTGACGACAACTGTGCTTTCCCAGGTTGAGTGGCTATGAGTCTCATCCCATCAAATCTTGGTGAACCAATGAGAACCAATTTACTTTCTCATATACAAATATGAAGTTGACATTTTTTCCAAACATCTGGGACAATGAATATTGCTCTTGATCAAATTTCAAGTTATTTTCATTTAAGAATTAGACAAACATACTGTGATCTCTTTTTATGTTGCACATTTCTCTTATACTGGCATTTTATCTGCACGTGATCTGGTGAAAGCTTACTTGGTAATGATGGCTTGTCACTTTCTTCCCTGTCTTGCAGAATTCATGTTCTCTTCAGGAGCCAGTCATTCAAGAAAACGTCTCCTTCTGTTTATTAGTTGTTCAATTTCTGTAGTCCTCTTTCAAAGTACTTAGCTTCAGGTGGAAGAAAGTTTCCTAATAGTTTCTAAATTAGAAATTGTATGCTACTTTCTACCTACTGTGCCATTTGTTTCCATGAGAATCAGCTGAGGTGAATAACTGTGAATGGATCTAGTGGCTTTTAGCAGGTTATTGCCAAATATCAATAGTAATGACAACAAAAATAATGACCTATTATATGTGTATAGACACTAACAGTTTAACTATATGAGATCTGACTTGATCATCATTCATGCTGCAGGTTTCAGATGAAAATATGACAGGCCACCACTCTATATTCAGGGTAGAGATGCTCCATAGTTTTTTAGAAAATGTTTGAGGAAGATGGTTTCTTGTTTTGTCTTTAGAAAGGATTAGAATGGGAGAGACCGCAAAGATTAACACCCTTTGTCCATTAGGACTTCTCTAATACTGGGAAACCCTTATTCTGTCAAGGCCCGCTGATGGAACAGTAAAAAAAGACCAGAGACCACCTACATCGGAAAGCAATATAATTTAGTCTTTTAATGAGAAGTTATAAAATATTCCAAGAAGAAGCAATATAAAAGTCTACTTAATTAACACAAGAAATAGCAAGATATATGCTTCATTTATCTTATTTTAGCCTAAAAAGTGAAGGGGGACAGAGAGGATGAAGATCACAATGGAAAGAATCATATGAATAAAGAAAACAGGAAAAAGAATCTGATAAAGGGGGGAAGGTTGCTTATGGAAAAGCACATAAACACAAATGCAGAGAAACTACAAACAAACACACCTGTGTGCATTCACTTCCCAACTGGCTTCCGGAGAACTGCATAAGCACATTTGCAATCATGGAGTGCTGTGAAATAGCAGCATCTTGATTTATTCTTTCAGGGTATTGCCAGTTGTAGCATAAACACCTTGAGAATAGGGACATCTCTAGATGTTTGTGAAAGTGAAAGATTTTTATCTTCTTAATGCTGCACAGCATTTTGGAAAGTTCAGGTATAGTGCAGGTGTATTGTCCTTCAATACTTGCCTTGAGGAAATTCAGAGAAGGGCCACATTTGGCACATGATTCAGAGCTCCCTCACTTTCAGTCCCTAGATGGCTCTTCCTGTTCTGCTCCAGCGCCTGCCTTCCAAAAGCAAATTCCGGACAACAGCCTATGTAATCTAGTAGGGTCATTTCACATGCCAGATAACAAACTGTTGATGTAATCTGGTCACCTCCTGCTTTTTCATCATATGAAATAAATAACATAAGTAAATAGAGGTAGATTTTTATTCCTTTATCAGCAAATGTTTGACTGAGAACCAACTATTTAAGCACTGTGCTAGGTACTGTGTATTAGAATCAGCAAGGCCAGCATAATCCTTATTCTTACTTAATATTGTGGGAAGACAACATTAAAACAATAACTAAAGTGTCCTAATAGAAATATGCTACTTATTTCACAGGTAGGCACTAATTTTTCTTTTGCCTCTCTTTCATCCCTTTTTATTCCCTTATATATTTTTCCTGTAATTCAATTAATAGAAGAAATCTAGGACAAGATCTTATTCCCTTTCATGTAAAAATACCAGGCCAGGCCAGCTCTAGGCAAGCATGACCACTGTTTCTCATAGTCCTTCTTGCAGCTCTGCATTGACCAAGATTCCCTCTTAACTCTCTAAGCTCCTTTTCAAATGGCTTGAAATTGTTTCCTCTTTTCATGTTTTCCAAGAATACAGTTTTAGGAAAGTTCTGGAAAATTAATGGGAAAGTAATTCCCTCAAGAGAATGAGACACAAAAATATGGCTCATCCAGGGAGCAGCTTCAGATTCTTCCCTTGCTAATAGGATGAGAGCAAAATGATGTGTATTGAGAACCTGCCATATTCAAGACACTCTATTAGGTTCCAAAGGGGCTATAAAGATATGAAGAGGGCACAGTCCCTGCCCTTCTAAAGCAATATATGGTAACTATAATTAGAAAGGACCACAAAGTAATTAAAGTGTGCCGAGGTGGGAGGTATGGATGCCTCTGACTTATGTTTTTTGAGAGTTTTGTAAAAGAGGTGGCATCCAGGCTGATACTGAAAGAGATGTGGGGATTGCAGAATCAGACTGGGTAGGAGGCTGATGCAGTGTCTTCATTCTGGGACTCTGCTTGCTGCCAGTGGACAGGCAATGATGGTGCAGGGCAGGCATCTCAAGTCAACAGGGAGAGGATAGTGTCACAACCATACCATTTGGGGGACTGTTGATGTGTCTTGATGAATTGAAATGTGGGGGCTTTAATTTGTTGGGCAATGGAAAAATATGCTAGATTTTGATGCAATGAAATATTCACAAATGCCACAATCAAAATGGCACTTCGGGAAGTTTGTCATGGTATGTATGAGCAGGTTGATTAGAGGGGAGAAGGATACCAGTTAGAAGGTAGTGCAATGGTACAGACATGGGATGGTAAGAATCCATACTACAAAGGTAGAGGGTAGAATGGAAAGAAGAGAGTGATGGGCTCTGTCTTGTAACGTGAATGACTCTGGACTTATTTACAGGAGCTTAGCATATGCCAGCGTGTAAAATGCAGGTGAAGGTGACTACAGTGGAGTGAGGCAAAGGGTTTGATCAGAGGAGTAACATGTACTACGGAACAGACCTTGAAGGCGCTTACTACTTTGGAAATCTGAGAAAGGGAGGTCATAAACACGAGGAGCACTGTTACTCTCCATAACACAGTTTTATGCTGTTGATTTTCAAATATTCACAAATGCTTTTTGGAATGTACTTTTCCATGGATTAGTGTGTTTTATGTTGAAAGTGCATTTTTTTTTTTTTCACCAGTGGGTTTGCTTTTAAAATCAGGTAAAGATATTTTCCCTTTAAATGTAAAATGCTAATTTAATTTAGTCTTTGCTGCATGGGAATGGGATACTAACATGGGTGAAAACAGCAGTTTATTTTATGTGGGTTTGACCATTTCAGAAGTTTAACATTTTTAAAAAATAGTATTACTAGGAAAATAAATTTGAAACCACATTCCAACTTCAATGAGGATTATTCAAGTGTTTTTCAATTATATTGCTTAAATGCTCCAAAGAGTCTTTGCCTCAGAGCACAGAGTCCTTATTGTAACTTTGCTGCAAAGGAAAACAGGACTCTGTTCTGGGTTCTGAAGTGGTTTTCCTCATCCACCTCTGGATTGCTCTTCTTGGAGACCAACTCTTGGTTTAGCCTAGTGGAGCTTTCTATTTGTTAGAGAAATTGACCAGTAATGTGTAGTTATATGATTGTGCACAGCCAGCTACAGCCACAACTACTTTTCGCCCCTCACTCAGTGGGAAAATATTCTGGGGTATGAAAGTCTCAGAAAGATTAATTATATACTTACATGATAAAGATTTCCAATTATCTCAGACCAGCATATTTATTCTTTATGATTAATTATCCCAAGATAGTCTTCATTTAAGGTAATAAAATATTCTTAAAATACTTACTACTTTTTAGCTTGATAGCTGAAAACAAATGCTCTGCATTCTTCTGTATTTACAAACCTTTATGCAGTTTGGTGATATGAGGCTACGTGGAGAAAGTTACTGCATAAAGAATGAGGGAGATGATGGTCCAGCTCTCCCTTGCAGTCATCAGACTGACGTCCAGAACTGCATTCAGGCCTGGGAACCACCCTTCAAGAAGGGCATACACAGACTAACGTGTATTTGGAAGAATAAACAGGTGAAGGAGACTGGAAATTCAATCATGTTGGAACTTGGAAGGTTGCTCTGGAGAGAAGACTCAAATAGTTGTGGTATTTCACTGCTGCAGGGGGCAGGTAGCAGCTGCCAGTTTTGGCTACCTAGCATCTGGGCCCTTTTCCATCTCAGGGAAATCTGCTATGTGTATGTTGGTGATGGGGAGGGTCTTGCCTTCTATGGTAGAAGTTGAAGGGTCAGATTTGTCTCTTTTGAGTCACTTGACACTTGCATGTGGACAAGGGTACTAGGCTGCTTCTGGTGTCCGGGCACGTGTTTATGGCTGGAGCTTTGAGTCTAACAGGCATACGTCAGTTGATAAAGTGTCTAAATTCCAATGTCACATCCAGACTGCTCTTGTGGAATGATGTTGGCAGTTCTTCACTGGCTGCTTCCCTTAGCTTCTAACCTCTTCCCACCTGGTTTCACGTTCTAATAGAGAATGGAAATATCTAATCCTAAAAGATTTTGTGAGCTTCTTAGTATCTTCAAAATAAGTTTCTTTTTTGCTTGAGGTAGTTGGTGTAGGTTTCTGTTGTTCACAAACAAGAATCCTGACTGATATAATTACTAAAAACATAATGATTTCTTATTTCTAACTGGAATTATTTTATTTTTTACTATTTAGTGAATTTTTTCTTTAATTTTTAGTTAACATGATAATTGTACATATTTATAGGGTACAGAGTGATATTTCAATACAGGTATACAAATGTGTAATGATCAAATCAAGATAATTAGGCTATACATCACCTCAAACATTTAGCATGGCTTTGTGTTGGGAACATTCAGAATCCTCTTTTCTAGTTGCTTGTTTTTTGTTTTCGTTTTTGTTTTTGAGATGGAGTTTCGTTCTTGTTGCCCAGGCTGGAGTGCAGTGGCATGATCTTGGCTCACCGTAACCTCTGCCTCCTGGGTTCAAGCAATTCTTATGCCTCAGCCTCCTGAGTAGCTGAGATTATAGGCATGCGCCACCACTCCCTGGCTAATTTTGTATTTTTAGTAGAGACGGGTTTCTCCATGTTGGTCAGGCTGGTCTCAAACTCCCGACCTCAGGTGATCCACCCAAAGTGCTGGGATTACAGGCATGAGCCACCATGCCCGGCCTCTTCTAGTGTTTTTGAACATGTATAATAAATTATTGTTAACTGTAGTCACTCTACAGTGCTATAGGACACTATAACTTATTCCTCCTATCTAGCTACAATTTTGTAACCATTCTCTTCTACCTGCCTTCCCCCACTACCCTTCCTAGCCTCTAATAACTATAATTCTATTCTCTACTTCCATGAGCTTAGTTATTTTTAGCTCCTGCAGATGGGTGAGATCATGTGGTTTTTTAAATCTCTCTGCCTGATTTATCTCACATAACATAATGCCTTCTAGGTTTATCCATATTTCTGCTAATGACAGGATTTCATTCTTTTTTTATTGTTCAATAGTATTCTATTGTGTGTACATGCCACATTTTCTTTATTCATTCATCTGTTGGTGAACATTTAGGTTGATCCTATATCTTGGCTATTGTGAATAGTGCTGAAATAAACATGGGGCACAGATACCCTTTGATATACTGATTTTCTTTCTTTTGGATAAATACCCAGTAGTGAGATTGATGAATCATGTAGTTCTATTTTTAGTTTTTTCGGAAACCTCTATACTGTTTTCCATAATGGCTGTACTAATTTACATTCCCACCAACAGTGTAGAAGAGTTCCCTCTTCTCTGCATCCTCACCAGCACTTGTTATTTTTTTGTCTTTTTTGATAGTAGCCATTCTAACTGGGTGAGACGATATCTCATGGTGGTTTTGATTTGCATTTCCCTGATGATTAGTGATGTTAAGCATTTTTTCATATACCTGTCAGCCATTTATATGTCTTCTTTTGAGAAATCTCTATTCAGACCCTTTGCCTATTTTTTAACTGCATTTTTGTTGTTGTTGAGTTGTTTGAGTTCTTTGTATATTCTGGATGTTAGTTCCTTGTTAAAGGAGTAGTTTGCAGGTATTCTCTCCCATTCTGCAGGTCGTCTCTTCACTCTGTTGATAGGTTTCCTTTGCTGTGTAGAATCTTTTTAGTTTCATGTTGTCCTATTTGTTTATTTTTGTTGTTGTCACTGGTGACTTTTGTCGTCTTACCCATAAGATCTTTGCCTATACCAGTGTCCTGACGCATTTCCCCTCTGTTCTAGTAGTTTTATAGTTTTGGTTTTTACATTTAAGTCTTTAATTCATCTTGATTTTTTTATATGGTGAGAGATAGGAGTCTATTTGTCTTCTTCTGCATATAAATATCCAGTTTTCTTAGCACCATTTATTGACAAACATATCCTTTTCTCAATCTAACTGAAATTTTTAACCTGGATTCAACAATAGCTTTATGGAATCTGTGTGTTTGTTGTGTTATATGCAGTATTTTGGTTCTTTGTTCATTCACATGGGGGAGAGGGTACATTGTTTTATTTAATTCTCAAAAGGTTCTAAAATCCTTAAAGGGCCAAGAACCACTTATCTGCAGGATACAATTTAAACATCTTAGCATGACATTCAAAGTTCTCATTATCTGGCCTCAGCCCATTGCTTTGATTTTCTCTCCTGTTACATTCTCTGCTGCTTCTATTTCTTTATCCTCTTTTCATGCTCCAGTAGTCAAAGTACTCTGTGTTCTCTAAAAGCACCTAATGATTTATAGTCTCTACGTCTTTGCTCTTGATGTTCTTTCTGCCCAACCCTTTTCTTTGGTTCTTATCCCACCGTTCCATTGGTTTGCTGAACACCTTGGCCTACCTGATTTCGGCATTGCTGGCAGCCCATGTTAAGCTAGCAGCTTGTATGAGTGCCTCTTCTTTGTAGCCTTTGTGCATTCTCCACAGTCACTGAAGGCAGACGTGTTACCCAGGCATATCTTTGTGGAGAAGTTAACCCTTCTTGGGGGAAACACTCAAACAATGAGAATGTGAGTGGGTCAATGCCCCAGCCTTCCCATTGCCTGTGGGCCAATGGTAGGCACATTCAACATGACTCTTCAGAGAGATCCCTGAGAGATGAGGCCGGGAGCTGTCCACATAGTTAATCTGCTCACTAAGCCCCTTTTTTGGCTTGCTTTCTTTCCTGAATCACTTTTCTTCCTCTTTCACCCCTGCTTCCTAGATTTCTGCTCTCTGCATCCAAGTCTTTATCTCAAGCTCTACTCTCATATGCATCTAGATCCAGACACCCTCTTGACTGTGTGCCTCTATTTTAGCTGTGAGATGCTGCTTTAGCATATCTCGCCCTTTATTGATCTCATTTAATGATTTCTTTCTAGTAGACTATTACTTGTGGAAAGTAAAGAGCTTATCTTATTGTGATGTGAGTGGGCACCATCCAACTGGCTGCCAGTATGGGTAGAACAAAGCAGGTGGAAGAAGATGGGTTTTGCTGAGTCCTCTTGCTCCCTTTCTCTTCCTGTGTCAGATGCTTGCTTCCTCTCCTCCCGCCCTTAGACATCAGATTCTAGGTTCTTCAGCCTTGGATTCTGGGACTTACACCAGCAGCCTTCTGGGGTCCTAGGGCCTTTGGCTTCAGACTGAGGGCTGCACTGTTGGCTTCTCTGGTTTTGAGGTTCTCAGACTTGGACTGAGTCATACTACTGTCCTCTCTCCCTCTCCAGCTTGGAGATAGCCTATCAGGAGACTTCTCCTTGTGATTATATCAGCCAGTTCTCCTTCTTTTATATACCTATATATCCTGTTCGTTCTGTCCCACTGGAGAACCCTGTTTCATACACTTATTCATTATTGGTCCCTAAGCAGGTACATAGTGGACCCTCCACAATGTGTAAAAGGCACGGTGCATGAGAGCTATCTTCAGATATTGGAAGGGTTACCTTGTGTTTACATATGTCTGGGGAACAGAACCAAGACCAAAGAGTAGAGGTTACAGGAAGACAGATTATAATTCAATACATTGTTTATCAGTGCAACTATGGGAGGTGATATTTGATAGTAACAGTAACAGTGGCTCGTTATGGCATGATGACCCACTCAGGGAAGATACATGCCCACTCTTCTGCTGAGAAGTCCTATTATAGAAAGTTTTATAGAACAGGGACCACAAGCACATACCTGCAAGGACCAGCCTGGCATATAAACTAGTGAGGCAGGCTAAGGGTCACATAGTTGGGAATGGTGAGAACTGTGTGGAATAAAGTGTATGTACCCTGTCTCAAAGGGGTAGGTACTCCTCAGCTCCAGTCAACAGTTGCTAGACAGTAATGCAGATCCAGCACTCTCAGACCTTCCGATTTTTCAAAGTAGAAATCCAGATTCTTAGGTAAATCTTCCAGCATAAAGACGTTTGAATCAGGAAGGCATCACCGTGGCTGGCTGTGGCGCATGGGTTGTTAGTTTGTAATCTTTGTATAGTGGATGTAGCCGAGGATGTTAAAACCTCAGATGTGAGGATGGCTTTCTAGAGAGCCAGATTCTAGTCAGCTTGCTCTCTTCAGGTCCATGAACACACTCTGCCTGTTCCCACCTTGGGCCTTGGGCCATTTTCTCTTCACAGCAGGGACGCTGTGTGGCTCAGACCCCTCTCCTGTGACATCTCCCACTGCTGGTCCTTCCCCAGCAAGCCCTGTCTTCTTAGTGCACCTTCAGCATTTCCAGCATTCAGATGTCTGCTGCAATTGCTCACTGTCTATTGGCGTCGTGGTTTGTCTTATCTGAATAAGTTATAAGTCCCCTTAATGCAGAGGTTCTACTTCCTGTGGCTTTCCCATCATTTGGAGCATGGTATTGGGTGCATAGTAGGTGCTCAATAAGAACTGTTGGTTCACTGTTGCTAGATGACTATCATACTCAGTGCTTATGGCATCACTTTTAGCAGAAGATGACATAATAAAGAAGAGGCCACCAGCTCTTGCATGGAGAACTTAAAATTAAATCAGTGAAGCTCTTTCAGATGACTCAGTGCTTTTGGCATTGCTCTTAGCAGACGATGAGGTAATAAAGAAGAGGCCACTAGCTCTTGCATGCAGAGGTTAAATTTAAATCAGTGGGACTCTTTCAGAGATGAAATAGACATGTCCTCTGTCTACTGTTGACCTGCTGTCCTCAGAGCTTAAAATGGTGCTCAGTGTGCCTCACCTGTCAAAGGCTTTCCCTCACCCTTTCCCACCAGAGATCCAACAAAATAACTAATTATGTGTGCCCTGATTTAGATTCCTTGGTTAGAGATGGGTTCTGATCATAAACTATGTAACCATCTTTTAAAGGAAAATGTTAATAGGCAACTCTTTGTTACAAAGATTGCCTAAAAAAAAAAAAAAACTAATTTTAACTGTTTACGATTATCTATTTTTGTATTCTTTCTCTTTTATTTGAAACACATTTTGTTTTAGAAATCTCTTTTTCTCTCACATCTATAAAGCAAAATACAACATAAACAATTCTCAGCCATCTGTGATAATGAGTATTAGGGTATACTATGGGCACTGAAGTTTACTAATTGTCTCCAAACTTTATTTTAGCAAACTTTCCCCACTTTGTGGTGAGGATGCCAGTGGGTATAAATTGTCAAAATAGTATGTCTCCTTTATATTCTGTATTGTACTTGTGTCACTACTGTTTATTTAGCCTAGCTTCAGTGCGGTTTTGTTACAAGGAGAAGGGTCGGAATCATTCATTCAGTAAACATTTATTGAACCCCTACTAAGTGCCAGATCCTATTTTAGCTGCTAGAGATAGTTGTGAAGAAATTAGACATTGGTGGGAGACAACCACAAACCAATGAACAAATAAACACACAGGAAAATATTGGATGGTGATAGGTGTTGGGAGCATAAAACAGAATGGAGAAAATGGGGCTACTCTAGATTGGAGTTGAGTCTTTTTAAAGCTGTGACATCTGAGTCTTGAACCACAAGAAGGAACCAGCCATGTGGAGATCATGGGGAAGAGCATTTCAGGACAACAAAACAGCTACTGCCACAGACCTATCGCAGGAGCCACGTGGTGTGCTGGAAGCACAGCTAGGAGGCCAGTCAGAAGGAATTTAGCCAATAGAATTTATTATACAAGTCAACATTACTAGCAACAAAATGAAATATGTATTTTGCAGTTTAAGTATATATGGCCATGAACATTTAGATTTCAGAATTTGTGCCGTGATTTCATGACTAGATTCAGTGATTATGTAAGATTCACATTGGAGAAAATCAGTGTTCTGAAGACTATGCAGTGCATCCCACTTTGAAGCTTTGGATTTCTCATGAATAGGATAGGCTATTAATAATATTGGAGGAAAGTATCATCTAGTGTTATATTCTTCAATTGAACTGCCTTGAAAGTAATCATGCATAGAATGAACATAGTAAGAAACAGCTTCCTTCATCCTTTAATGTAATAATTGCTCCCAATGATTACAAGAGCTCATAGACAGCTGGAACATCCGGCTATCATGTTAGCTGGACAAGGAAGAAAGCGGTTATGGATAAAGCTTCAGATTTTCTTGCATTTTTTGATATCTGTGTAACAGAGACCTGATGAATTGCCAGTACATAACAAGCCAGAAGCCTGAATCCAGAGAGCATTTGTGACATTCAGCCAACACAGAACTGCTTTCCCACCCAAAGGGTGGTCTCCAAATCTGTTGTGGCTTTTGGCAGGATTTTTATTTCACAATTGAAAACAGATGCCCTTTCTGCCCTTTCCCTTGTTGTCTGAGTTACTACCATTCAGGAGATTGCAAGCCATGGCAATCTCTCATGCACCTTCAGAATGCCCAGCAAGAGTCCTCGTTAGACACTAAGGTATTCAGAAGTCCTGCTGTGAAACACTTCCTCTGCAAGAAGAGAATAGATTCAGGAAGGTGCCAGGATTGTGAAGTTCCGGTAGTCTGGTGGGTATCTTGTGAATGTTTTTTGTCAAAATCAAAGCACCAGTCCTGGGTTTAATAGAAAACATCTCTCTGGATAGTTTCTATTTTAAAATATTTAATCCTAAAAGAAAATATTTAATCCTAAAGAAGTATGTAATCCTAAAGGAAAACCAAAATGTACTCTCCCTAATGGACTGTATTGAGTTTCATTATAGGATATGGCCCTAAAATATGCTTGGATAGGATATTGCAAATCCAGAGTATCAAAAATCAGTAAACTACTAAATTCTTGATTGACTAAAAGAGACTTATTAGACATAACAACTGAATATAATGTGTGGAATTTGTTTGGATCTTGGTGTAAACCAATTGAAATTTGAACTGGTGGACAATTGGGAAAATTTAAATATGGACTTAATATGAGGCAATATTAAGGAACCACTGGTAATTTTGTTAGGTGTGATAATGATATAGTGGTTGTCTAAGAAAATAAGAGTTATAAAGACAGTGCTGTAGAGGGGAAAAAATGAAACCTGAAACTTTAATAAGATTTATTGGTTCATTAGTAGAAATGTAAAAGTGCTTCCGTAAAAGCAATCATAGTTTAGGGGAGAGGAACCTAGAGGCAGACCCAGGAGGAGAGAGTCATGTAGAAAAGGAGATTTTGAAGGATGTTCAATGTCCTTCAGTAGAGGGACGGTGCCAGCTCTAAATGGCTCTGCAAGGGAGGAGCGGGGGGATAAATCCTCCTCACGCTTTTCCCTCCCATCTGTTGCTGATCTTTTCCTGCTCTCAAATCTAGATGGCAGGGGACTCACTGGTGTAGTCTATACAGGTCAGCCTTTGGGGCTGATAGTAGGATGGAAAAGGGCAGAGAGTAGAACTGGGGATGTAAACAAAAGCTACCAGTAACAGCATCTTCTTTATAAAGTAAAACAAATATGGGCGGAATGTTGAAGGACTCTTGGAAGAAGCCCTTCATAGAATTATAAAATGTTAGGGCTGGAAGGATCCTGAGAAGTGACTCTCAACCTCATTTTAGAGGTGAGGAAATAAAAAGGTAGCAATTTGTGTATAGCTAGTTGTCACAGAGCTGTTAAGAAATTACAGACTTTTTGATGTGAACAGACACTTCTCAAAAGAAGATATTTAGGTGGCCAACAAACATGTGAAAAAAAAGCTCATCATCACTGGTCATTAAAGAAATGCAAATCAAAACCACAATGAGATACCATCTCACACCAGTTAGAATGGCAATTATTAAAAAGTCAGGAAGCAACAGATGCTCGAGAGGATGTGGAGAAATAGGAACACTTTTACACTGTTGTTGGGAGTGTAAATTAGTTCAACCATTGTGGAAGACAGTGTGGCAACTCCTCAAGGATCTTGAACTAGAAATACCATTTGACCCAGCCATCCCATTACTGGGTATATACCCAAAGGACTATACATCATTCTACTATAAAGACACATGCACACATATGTTTATTGCGGCACTATTCACAATAGCAAAGACTTGGAACCAATCCATATGTCCATTAATGATAGATTGGATAAAGAAAATATGGCACATATACACCATGGAATACTATGCAGCCATAAAAAAGGATGAGTTCATGTCCTTTACAGGGATGTGGATGAAGCTGGAAACTATCATTCTCAGCAAACTATCACAGGAACAGAAAACCAAACACCACATGTTCTCACTCATAAGTGGGAGTTGAACAATGGACACATGGACACAGGGAAGGGAACATCACACACTGGGGCCTGTCAGTGGTTGGGAGGTAAGGGAGGGATAGCATTAGGAGAAATACCTAATAGAGATGATGAGTTGACGGGTGCAGCAAACCATCATGGCATGCGTATATCTATGTAACAAACCTGCATGTTCTGCACATGTATCCCAGAATTTAAAGTAAAATTAAAAAAATAAATAAGTTATAAACTTCTTGATTTTCAGCCCTGTCTCTTTCCCCTAGGCCTGTGAATTTTCATAAATATTCCAAAATTTTCCCAGACTCACCACACTAGCTAAGCCACTGTTCAATATGGGTGAAAATGGTAAGGAAGTCTAAGTTGTTATTCACAGGAATGTGTAAGCATTATAGACATAGCCATTGCAATAGGGCCATATTTCTGTAGCTGAAATTACAGAGTCATTGTGGGTAATCTGGAAAAAGTACCCATAATGGACCACAGAGATAACTACTATTAACATTTTGGTGCTTTCCTATCAGTTTTTAAAATTAAAATGTACATAAATAATGTATGTGTGTATGGAAAATTAGTAGCAGTTGTACATATAGTTTTGCAGGTTGTTTTTTCACTTAATAATGAATAATTTCCTATATATCAAATTGCCTTAGAATCTGAGTCTTGATAGCAGTAATATTTCAAAAAATGAATATAGCATCATTTTTTAAAGTCCTCTGTTACTAGATACTTGAGTTCTTTCTTCTATGATAAATAATGCTGCAGTGTATATATATACACACATACACACATATATATAGGTATATATATATTATATGTCCCATATAAATAATTGTGTTTATCTGGGATATATATTATTTTTATTAAAAAATTGCCACTGTTAAGAATTTCCAGGGGTCCTTTCTACTGGGGCAGAGTGGAAAGAACATGGCTCTAGGGTCAGGCATCCCTGATCTGTTTAGCTTCCGCCACGTTCTGCATGTGTGACCTTAAGCATGTCAGTTCACTCTATTGAGCCTCCTCCTCTCTGTTAACAGGGATCATACTGTACATCCCTCAGTGCTGTGATGAGAACTATACAAGGTAGTACTTTTTTTTTCGAGATGGAGTCTTGCTCTGTCACCCAGGTTGGAGTGCAATGGCGTGATCTCAGCTTACTGCAACCTCTGCCTCCCAGGTTCAAGCAATTCTCCTGCCTCAGCCTCCCAAATAGCTGAGATTACAGGCACCCACCACCATGCCCAGGTAATTTTTGTATTTTTAGTAGAGACGGGTTTTCACCGTGTTGGTCAGGCTGGTCTTGAACTCCCGACCGCAGGTGATCCACCCGCCTCGGCCTCCCAAAGTGCTGGGTTTACAGATGTGAGCTACTGCACCCGGCCTACACAAAGTAGTACTTTCAAAGTGTCTGGCATGTAGGGTGTACTCAATACATGTTACGTCTCTCTTCATTTGGGATGGATTAGATTGCACATAAGTGTATGCACATGTGTGTTGAGTGAAGTGAAGGAAATATCGTTACAAGATTTTATTCAGTATCAAGAAAAAAGTAAAACTGACTTGCAAATAGACACATTTCAATGGAAAGAATCCTTTCAGTGAAAGAGAGACCTATTACAGTTTAAGATATTGATAATGAAAACAGAAATGAAAGTCTTCAAAAGTGTATTTTTCTTTATACTTGGTTGTCCAGTAACTATTCCCAACCTCCCTCCCCATCTCCTTCCTTCGTCAGTGCTCATCTTCAAACTCTATCAGCGGGCAAAGCATGTGTACAGCGAGGCTGCGCGAGTGCTCCAGTTTAAGAAGATATGTGAAGAAGCACCTGAAAACATGGTCCAGCTGCTGGGAGAGCTGATGAACCAGAGCCACATGAGCTGCCAGGACATGTATGAATGCAGCTGCCCTGAGCTGGACCAGCTGGTGGACATCTGTCGGTGAGGCAGCCTGGTGGGGGCCAAGGGATGCCATCAAATAATATTGTTTAAATAAATGGAAAAAGATGCAACATTTCGTAATCTGTGGGAATGAAGATTGTTCCCCACTTCCTATATGAGGGGTCTCCGATGATATAGAGCTAAACTTGTTCCCTTCTAAATGCCTGTAGGATGAAAGATTTGATACCTGGCTCCATGATTTTATGGGGCTCTGGGTTTGGAGTCAGTTTGGAGTCAGCTCTTTACATCATGGGAAAGACCTTTCCATCTTTGGATGATTAGGCCTTTCAGGATGGTAACTTTGCTCAGAGCTGGGCCCTGTTAACTTTCTCATGATATGTTTTATTATACTGCTGCTCTGCCAGAAACTCCTGTCCAGTGTCCTAGTTAAGTTTAGTAGTTCTACTCAGAAGAAGGGAGAAAACTGACAGAGGATCTCAAGCTTGATGGGAGTGTGTGGGGAGACTGCTGAAGGAATCACCCAGAAAGCCAGCATTTCCTGCTTTCCAGGTTTAGTTTAGGCATTTTGAGGAAATAAGGGCTGAAGAAAGCCCAGGTGATACATGGTTAATTGAGGCAGAAATGTAAAGAGGACAACTCTTTCACAAAGCCTAAACACAGCTTCCCTAAAATTGTGAAAGAATGGGGATAATAGAGTTAGTCGTCTTACCCAGGAAGGAGCTCAGTGACCTGGGGAGAACTGAAACTGGGAGAGCTCTCAAACGCTAGATGTTACTTCACTGTGAGAACACAAGGCCACACTACAATTAGTAACAGAAATGTAATTAACCACTTGGCACTTGTGGCTTGCCTCAGTCATTGCCACACTCCCAGCCTGAGAAGTTTAAACCAAGTAACTCCAGTGATCACAAATGGCCTGGGTAACCCAACTTGTCAAAACACTTGAACACAGCATTGATGAAGATCACTCTGCCGACATGCTTGCTCACTGATGGCCAAAAGCCTTCCCCAGCTTGTTTCATTTTAAGTACTCTTTTCTGAAAATATCAAGGGCCTACTATATGGAAGGGACAAATATTGTTCAGTTCTGGAAATAAGAGGAAGTGGAATTATTTGTGCAGAGATCAGGAAGAACTGTCTTTGCCTGGAAGGAAGTGGGATGGTTTGAATCCCACCTGAAAAACTGTGGAAGGGCATTTGCCAGCTTCCGGGAATTCTCAAATGAACTTTCTCTTCCTAAAGTGGTCAACCTGTACTTGTTCTCATGGAGCTTACATTCTTGTGGCGAAAGAGAGAAATGACCATTAAAAATAATTTGAATGGTAGTGATAAGTGCTATGGAAAAAAGTGAGAAGGAGTCGAGACTACAGGGTTAGGTGGGTACTCTTTCTATGGAGTGGTTGAAGAAGGTCACTCTGAGGAAGAGATATTTGAGCAGAGACCTGAAAGAGGTGAATAAATGAGAACAGCAAGTGCACAGGCCCTGAGGTGGATACTTGGCTGTCAGGTGTGAGGCTGAGCAAGCTCAGCATGGCAGAGGGCCAGGAAGGAAGGAGAGGTAGTAGATGAAGTAAGGGAGGAAGTGGGCAGCCATACCACATAGGCTGTGTAGGCCATTGGAAGGCTTCTAGCTTTGAGAAGAGAAAGGGGGCAATGGAAATGCTAGGCAATTCTATGCCAAATATGCCTGGAAGGAAGACTTTTTTGCTGTGTGGGTAAAAGAAAGAAATCAAGACGACTGGTGGGTTTTTGCCCTGAGAAACTTTCCTTGTGCCTCTAAAAGCCACATTTTTGAAAAGCACTCTTCACCATTGTGGGTTAGAGTTATCTTAGAGTACCATCAAATATTAGATCAGGAAGGGGTCTTAGAGATCCAAGAAGGCACTAAGAGATTAAATAATTTGAGTAAGTTTCACATAATGAGTTCATTGGAAAGCCTGGCTCCCAATCCAGTGATTTTGCCACACCTGCCTCTCCCCTTGGGTTATACTGAGATGTGATTACACTCAAATGTCGGTCATATATATGTGTGTGTATGTGTGTGTTTGTAACCTATTTTCATCTCCTAGCTTTGAAGCTTTATGATGGAGGCCTTTGTTGTCATAGTCTTCAGCCTTTGAACATTAAGCAAAGTCGTGTTGAGCAGGAACGTAATGTGTAGAGTAGGATGAAAAGTGGGCTGGAAGTTAGGAAGGTTGGATTCTGGCTCTCTTTTTATTCTGTGCTCTGTGAGTTGGAACTGTTGCTTCACTTTGTGATCTTCATTGGCTTTTTCTGTTCTAGCAGTCTATAGATCTATACATTTAAAAAATATGGCTCTAGTGGAAAAGTTTATGGCTATGTCTTACGGGGGTTTGGAAGAGTACCTCTTATTTATCTTTTCATTTTATTTGTTTTTGGAAAATCCTTTCTTAATGGCAGCTAAAGTGTTTCATTTTCATTTGCTGTATTAATTTTCTGAGAAAAATTCAGCTCTGTGAAAAACTTAGGAGCTCCATCACTTTTTCATGATTGTTTTGTTTGGACAACTGCTAAGTATCAAAGTTATTTTCTACTTATTCCATAACCATAAAGGGTTCAACTTTTCCATATTGAAAGATTATCTTCTGGCTTGTTGAAGATATTGGCCAGAATAGTTGTCTGGTCCTTAAAGCTTCTTAGATAATTAATTTTTTCTTTTCTGTCACTGTGACCAGCAGATAATATTCTTCAAATGTTTCAGTTGGTTGCAATTTACTGAAAGGTCCTAAGTGGCAGAGCAACCTCAGAGGAGGATAGCCCCAGGGGAGTTAAGCTGATGCAGACATTGATGTCATTCCCTCCTTCAGTCAATACATATTTTCACATGGGTATCTGTGTACCATGGGAAATTGCAGTCTACTGTCCACTTTCAAAAGCTGTGACTTTCTCTTGTAAAGATGTCTGAGAAGCAATGAGGGAAGAAGGAGGGGTCCAGAAGAATGCAGAAATTAGTAGGAGTAAGATAAAGGTTGGATAAAGGATGGTTAAAAAGGATGGGGAAGACAGACGGTGGAAGAGTAGCAGGTAGTAACATGGGGAAAAGTTCAAATAAATGAACAGTGGAGCTACTCATAAGCCCTAGTTCTTTCTGAAACCGTGCGACTGTCTCACTGGGTCAGGCAGAAAAGGTGTTGGACATACTGGAAAGGGTCCTGGCAAGGCCTGGTGTGAGCCACTGGTGCCACAGACACAACCTCTGGCAAAGTACTGCCTTATTTAAAAACCACCACCACCCCCACAATTCCCAGCCACCATTAAAAATGTTAACATCAGTAGGGAAGGTATGACTAAGACTGTGCAGCCTGAGCAGGTTGCTTATCTTCCCCAAATGAGGGAAGAGTAGGGAAGCTGAAATGGGTTCAAGGAGGAGCACTGCCAAAAATAATCTTTACATCACCCTCCCTGGTTCATTTATGGCACTTCAAAATTCCTTTAGTGTTTCCGAAGGGTTTCTTGGAAACTATTTGTATGAAAAGACAACTAATTGAATGAGTGGATTAAGGACTTGAATACCTAGAATACCTAAGGTGCTATACACAAGCAGAAAATCTTAGAGTGATCTGAGCTAGACTGAATTAAAAAGGCATCTCCTAGTTAGCATATAGGACAATGTATAGAACAACTTTGTGACCCAAGTGGGAAGAAGGGGAGTTGGGAAAGAGCACCATTGCTAGCTCTCTTTTTTGGTTGAACCTTTTCCTGCTCTTCAAGAGAAAATCAGTTTAGAATGTAAAGAAAGGAGCAGGGAGGAGGAAGGAAACTATACTTAAAGAGTGGGGCTTTTTAAAAAATTAAATTAATGTTAGAACTTAAATTATATGAAACAAAGTATAATAATGAAGGAAAAAGATAATGTTTGCTGAATTATAAAATATCTTTTGTAACCAAACAAAATGTTAACAGAAAGAAATGACTAAATTTTAAGTAGAATTTACTGGAGAACACAAAACAGTTTTGAAACCAAGTCAGTTATATGTGAGACAGCTCATTCACTATTGGTTCCCTGGTTTTACTTAAGACAAAATAGTTAATGTCTTTTATTTTCATTTTGACACTTGTTGAAATTAGAGAAGATTAATTGCTGCATTATTGCCCAAGCTATTAAGGGAGATGAATGACAAATTTTAGTGGATCAACTATGATTACAAAAGTTAATTTACTTTGTCTTCCTCAGAAGTCTTTCTGCAACGGATTCCATGGTAAGGCTGCTCAGCCTCTCGCACCCATTCTTTGACAAGGTCATAGTGGGGAAGAATGAAGTGCAAATCCATTGTTGCATGCTCTTTCTCCATGACCTTAAGTGCTAATCTGCATACCCTGTCAAAAAAAAAAAAAAAAAAAAAAAAAAAAAAGAGGGAACCAGCCATTTCAACTCCCCTTAGGGCTTCACTTCTCTTTGGGCCTCTTTGACTTATGAATATATATGCCATTTGCAGGACCCAAACCCACTGCTCTTCAATAGCCTTTAAGTAGCTTACATTTCTGAAGTAGACTTGCGGGCATATTTTCTTATCCTTTCTCATTTGAACACTGAAGGCTGTGGTTTCTTGACTCTAAAGCAATTTGAAGGTACAGTGTCTAGCCTGGCTGTAAAAATCATAGAAACTGCTAGAAGGTCCCTTACCTGTGATTCTTGCCATTTCCCAGAGAACAGAAGCTAGAAGTCTTCCCAAGTAAAAAATACACTGCTGACTGCTTATATTACATATAATTTTTTTAATATTTTAAGGGAAATATTGTAGTCCAGCAGCCATTTATTAGAACCTATTAAATTCCTAGAATTGTGCTGGGCTAGGTTCAGAGAGATAGATGTGACCTGTTCCTAAATTCAAGATTTCCTGAAATAATTTATTTCATATCAATTTGTATCATATGTATTTACTTATTTAGAAAGAAATGACACAGAATTTAAATACGAGGCATAATTTCTTACCTTCCGTCTTTCTCAAGTGTGTAGTGCAGTTGGGTCTCTCTGGATCTCCTCCCCACCCTCTCCATTGCTCTGTATCTTGCAACTTAGCACTTTATGGTCGAATTAGTTCACTTAAAAGTAGGAAATTTGACTTTGGCTATTTTGGGTGCCTGGACAGTTAATTCTGTGAATACACAAGGATCAAAGAGAACATTCCTCATAATCTCCATCCCTCGTCTGCCCTAGCCTTTGCCATCATGCTTTATAAAGCAGAGGCTGCCTCTGTTGCTTTAATAAACCCTTCCACATTATTCCCAATCATGCTTTATAAAGCAGAGGCTGCCTTTGTTGCTTTAACAAACCCTTCCACATTATTCCCAATCCAGTCATCACAGTGATCAAAGTGGGATCTGAGAGATTTTAGGGTTTTGGGTTCTGTAATTCTTGTATTGCCTCTCTGATATGCAATAGCTCGGAAGATAAATCTTTCATGTTTTCTTGTTCTTCCAGAAAAAGGCGCAAACATGAAAAGTTCACTAAACACCCTTGGTTCACTTACTTTTCTTTCTTTATTTAAAGTGTATAGTGGTCTCCTAACTTTTGGTCTTAGAATTTCTATGGCATATGCCAAAGGGCCTATTAAGTACCAGCAGGGAACACTGCAGACAGACCTTTCTGCCTTTGTAAGTGTATATAGCTTGGCAGGCTGCTGACCAGCTGCTGGGGCAGCCCTGACTTGTGATCAGATATGCCACTGACTCGGGGGCAGAAGGCTATTTATAATAGCACTTACCATTCTTGATTTGGGAAATTTGAGCCCTAGTGATTTCAGACCATGTGATGGATGCAGTTGAGTCCATTTTCATCTGTAGCAGGCAGGGTGGTGACAGAGCAGCTCTGGAGACTCAGTAGTGAATATCTTGACCTACAAAGACTTCCAGCTTCTGCTCCCTGGAAACTGGTAAAAGTCTCAGGAAAATAGACCTCGGGCCCAATTCCTATAGGTTTTACAGCCAGATTAAAAACAATACTCTCAGTTTGCTTTGGGTTCAATTTTGAAAAACCACAACTTCCAAAAATTGTTCAAATGAGAAAGTATAATAAAATATGCCTTTTAGAAGTTGGACTGAAGACCCTTAAAGACTTGATAACTTGAATGCAGCAAAATGGCATATTTTGCATCTTAGAAAATCAAATAAGAAGGCACAGTGTTCTTCTTTAGACCATGTCATGGCTGGCTTTAATGCCCATATTTTAGGGTCTTCCAGAGACACTTGAGTGACACCTCAGTTTTCCACAGTAAGAGTCTGATGTGACTGCATATGGCAACCATTTTTTTAAATCCAACAAACTGCAAACAGGCTCTTTGCCAACCTAGGAATTTAGAATAATCCAAGGATCCCAAGGTCAGAGAAATTTTTTAGCCTGGATGATGGGATTTCAGGCTTAGTTCAGCTACTGGGCCATAAGCTGAATGTTTAAGGGATAGGAGGAGATCAGTGATATTTATTTGTTTGTAAGCATTTTTTTCTTTCTTAAATACGTATTTTCATTTGAAAAGCATATTTTAATATATATAATAAAGCAGGTGATAAAAAGAAATCAACTGAGAAGAATCATTGATGGTAAAATCAATTACTGACATGCAGTAATTCTGATGTTCTAGGGTAGAGGTAGTATTCTATTGATACGTCCAGGAAGTAAAGTATCTCATTTAGATTGAAAAAAAGAGACAAAATTGTACTAAATTAATCAGAGAGCCTTTAATCCACTAATAATTTGGAGTGGATTTTATTAAGAAGAATTAATTATAAGTACATGTTAACTTTCTTGTCAGGATAAACTGCATCTTTTAAAGCTAAGTGATCTGTGTACATTGTGATAGGGCCTTTCACTTTGGTTAAAATCTTACGTTTGAAACTGTGCCTGGTTTACAGTAACTAAAATTAACTCTTGCTGTGTGGTCCTTTATATAGTTGTTGCCATCCCAATCAGATACATCTCATCTGATGTCAAATTCTGAGTCCAGTAATCAGACCAGCTCTAGAAGGCACAGGGAAGGTGGTGTGGAACTCTAGGGACTGCCATCCTCTTTGTGGAAAGGTTTGCTTAATTTTCCATTAGAGAGTCAACCAATCACCCACCCAACCTGGAGTTCAACAACAAGCTTTTTGTTGATAAGTTTATTCAGTGAACTAGGCTATCTGTTCTAGGGGACTGATTCTTCTTTGTGAAATAGCCCGGACTTAAGAATGCAGCTGAAATAGCCACTGGGGAAAACTTGTATAAGACTGTACATTTTAAATTTTGATTTGCCCTCATTTGGAGTGACTTTCTGATTCAGGGTTGCCTACATTTCTTTTACCATTGCCTGTTTTATTTTAACACCTCCTTCCTGATTTACCTGTAAGCTTGCTATACAACTCTTCAAGTGGCTGCTTTATGGAATCAATATTACAGTGGGTTATTGCCAGTCATGAAATGGGAGGAGTACTGTTGACTTACTACTTGGAGTCAAAACCAGGGACTAGATTTAGATACAATGAAAAAATTCCAAATCACTCTCTGAAACAGTATAAATGTCTTAATGTCCTAAAACGTTTGATGACACCTAAAAACCCCTCATGTATTTTCTTCTTAGAACTTAGGCTATGTGTTCTACAAACATCAAGCAAATCACTTGCATTTTCATTTATAGGTTCTAATTTTTTTTTTTCTCATTGTTTTAGGAAGTTTGGGGCTCAAGGGTCACGACTTACTGGAGCAGGATGGGGAGGCTGCACAGTATCAATAGTACCTGCGGACAAGCTGCCCAGCTTCCTAGCAAATGTGCACAAAGCTTATTACCAGAGGAGTGATGGAAGCTTAGCACCAGAGAAGCAGAGTTTGTTTGCTACCAAACCTGGAGGCGGGGCTTTGGTTTTCCTTGAGGCCTGAAAAAATGTAAAAAATCTCAGAGAAACTATTTAGGACACTTAGGAATTGGCAGGACTTTCTATGCCACAGTAAATTAATCTTCTTTCTGTTTTGTATTATGATGAATGGTTGCTATTATATCAAGATATATTTTCAAAGAAATGATTGAAAGCTCTCTATGCTTCACAATGATTATTTTTCCATCTTAAAATATGGTTTTACTATTAAGAGTCAAGATCATGCTTGGACAGATCTTTTAAGAATAATTTACTGAGATTTATTCATTTGAAGATTTTAAAGATGAATGGTAAAACACACTCTTAAACTGATTACACTTGAATTAAATATATTGTTACAATTAAACTGATACCATTGAATTGTATGCATTATTCTTGAATAGAGTTCATTTCCGGTTTCTCTTAGTACTCTTCTTCCTCAAAGTTGTAGTTCTCTGTTGATGATGATGATGACGACGACAGTGATGCCACACATTCTCTCTCAATTTCAGCTTCAGAACGCTATAAAAAATACATGATTAAAGTTTCACAGATTTTCTTGGACATTGTATAATGGAATGTGAGATTTCTCCATTTATCAAGAGAGTAAGGATTTTTTTTTTCTGACAAAAGGAGGATATGGGAAGAAAATTCAGACTCATTTGAATATTTTTAAACCATGTGATATCATTTAAATAACCACTTTCAATTCTTTTGGCCCTGAGCTATCACCATTACTTAACAGAAAAACTTAGATAAAAAACACTTTAAGTCTCTTCTATTCACATTGAAATAAAGAATTATCTAGATGATAATTCAGATAATTCAGTTTGTTCATAGAACTTACCTTCTTATCACTCTTTTTCTACTACTTTTTCTCAAATACCTCTCTAATTCAAGAGGCACTTCCAAGAAATCCCACACATTCCTTATATCCCTTTTTTGTTTATCTAGCAAAGCTTGTTTGTATATACGCACCCCAGTATAAAGCAGGTATGCAGGTATGTGGGTGAAAGTGACTATGAAAAGACTTAATGAATTCTGGGATTTGTAATGGTATTGATGGGTACCTCTGTATGTATATCAAGAGTGGGCAGAAATGTTTGGCTAGTGATGGCAAATGACTGGCTTTCTCTCGTGGATGGACTATAGGAAGCACTTTCTGAGTTACGTAATGATTTGGACCAAAAAGTATTTTGCTGAAATACTCAGGTAACTGAGATAGCAATGGTTTTATGGCATGAATTATCCAGAAATATCACAATTACTTATGATTCTGTGATTTCATTAGCTCATAATGTTTAACTCACAGATTGGGCATCACCCTCTAGAATTTCAGTTTAAGGGAGGCCTGCGCAAAGCTGGTTTTATTTCTTAAAGGATAACAGTCATACATAGAATACTAGGAAAGCTGATATTCTATTTTAAAATAAACTTCTGATGCATTTTCATTCTTAGCAGAAAGGTAAATGCTTGAGAAAGCTTGAGTCAAATTTGTTAAAAGAATTTTGAGTTCTATAAACCCAAAAATCCAAAACCTGAATTTATTTAAATTTATAATCCTTTATTTTTTAATACTGTGCCATTTTCCACAAAGGATTTGTGGTTGGTATATAATTCTTTAAAGATACTTGGATCAGTGTAACAAAATAAAAAAGGCGCCTGTCATTGCTTTGCTGTTCCATTTAAAATTTTCACTAGGTGATTTCTTCTTCACAAAAGGTGAGTAAAAATTTCCAATGTGCACTCTTCTTTGGGGGACACACATGGTCATCTAAGCGAGGGATCTATTCTATATGTGTTTTGATTTCTCTCTTGAAAAAAAGAACTATGTTTCAGTCTTACCATCACTATGTGGTATTCTAGACATTATGAGAGATGCTAAACTTACCTGGAAGGGATAGGGCCGGGGCCATTAGAAGAAAGATCATGCAGTAAATGGAATTTGAGGATGGCCCTAAAGGATGAGTAGAGTTTAAAAGCTGTGGAGTGCACACTGCAGATGAGCAAAGCCTATGGGTACAGACCGACATGGTGCATGTAGGAGGCTCAGTGAGAGTGAAGGGTTTGCTTTGGTATGTAGTGAAGAATAAGATTGACTTCACTGGCTGGAGTTAGCTTTTGAAGAGTCAAATCCAGGCAACATTTAGATCAGGGGTTATAGCCCAGCAGCCCACGGGCCACATCTGGTCTGCAGATGTATATAGTTTGACCCAAAGAATGATAAAAACTTGGGCTCCAAATCAGGAGATTGTACAAGCAGTATCAGATATTCTGGATTACTCAGAATCTGGATTACTGAGTGGCGGAATATCTGATACTACTTGTCCTACATTTCTGCAGGGCATCAATGAACTAGGGCTGAGATAGTAGCTGTCTTGTTAGATAAGGCACGGCTTTCCAGTGTGCTACAGTTTCCACAACTGCTTGAATAATAATTTCCCTGACACTCAAATCATTTACCATTTACCAGCTGGGGTCACTTGCCCTTTATCAGCACACTTGCACTGTTGTTTTCCTATTCTAATTAGGTATTGCTCTGTGCCCATGTCTCTATCAATAGTAGGGAAGATAGACCAAAAAAAAAAAAGCGGGGGGGGGGGGGGGAGAATGAATATTTTCGTGTGTGGATGTAAAAAATAGTCTTTAGCTGGGAGTGGTGGCATGTGCCTGCTGTCCCAGCTACTCGGGAGGCTGAGACAGGAGGATCACTTGAGCTGAGGACCTCAAGGCTGCAGCACTGCACTCCAGCCTGGGTGACAGGTGACAGAGTGAGACCCTGTTTCAACAACAAAAAAATAAAAAGAATAGTCCTGTTTGCTTATTATACTGTCCTATTTGTATATTATACAACACCCAGGTGTTTCACTACTTTCTCACTTTTCTGCCCCATGTAGGAATTTGATTTGACCCATTTTTGACATTATACTAGCAGCCAATGGGATTGCTCTAGATTTTTGAGTGGAAGCCTTGACATGCTGAAAATAAAAGGCTCTCTTCTATTCCTGACCTCCAATTGTCCAACTTTCAGACATATTGTACACTAGTCTCTACGTGTTCTTGTCTGTTGGGAGGGAAGAGGCCCTTCAGACTTAACAAGACTGCCCGTAGGTAAAGAGAAGCGAAAGAGAAGATGATAAGGAAAATCAGAAAGATGGAACAGGCTCCTTTCTTTCCTTTCTTTCTCATACTTGAGTCCTATTTAGAACCTTATCATATTCTGCCTTGGGTTTCCATTAATTGAGGGCAGGTTCCACCCATATAACACAGCTGTTGGTACCCAATATGATTTTGTTGAATTATTAATGAAAAACAAAATACAGCTTCAAACATCAGTGATTATTAGTTTGTAATTCTAACTGCATTTGGAGCTTTTCAGTTACATAAACTGTTCCTGGTCAGAAGCTGGAAATGGGGAACGTGAACGTGAGTTGTCACTAAATATGTAAAACAGAGATTTTCTTACATGTGCATGTGGATGATTAAATGACAAGAATGTATCCTCTTCTGCCACTGTAATTTGGATGTGCCACCATACATTCTTATGAAATATTGTCCAGTCTATATAAAAAATAGAAGCTAGAGAGAGAATTCTCAATTATTTTCAGAAAGAAAACATACCAGTTCATGTAGGAACTTCTCAAAGTCCTGTTTCACTTCGTGAGGTTTCTTGGTAGCCTTTGCTTGGAGTCTAATAATGGAATAAAGAAAATCAGTAACCAAACTAATTGTCCTTATACTGACACCATCTAATAAGCAACATTTACTAAGAATTTAATATACTGGGCATTTGCCAAGCACTTTATATATATTAATTCAATTACCCTTAAAACTTCTGAAGTAGGTACTACTATTGTCCTATTTTATAAATGAGAAAACAGGGTTAGATAGGTTCAGACACCCACCCCCGCTGCATGTGCGTGCACGCACACACACACACACACACACACAGCAGTCATACACCTAGCAAGGAGACAGTCTGAACCCAAGCATTGTGACTGAAGCCTTCAATTCCACCCACTGTGTGGTTCTCACCCCAGCAGTGGCACATCCTCTTCAGTTAGATGGTTCACATAGTATTGCTTTAACTGATTCCACTTATGAGGCTCTAGCCCAGACTTTTAAGGAGTGACAGTGGGGAGAGAAGAGTAAAAGAGACTGGCAAGGGTGAGATACAGGGAAGAAAGGGAGATGGAAAAGGCCAGTGGGTGAGAGGGCTTACTAGACTGTAAGCTCATTGTGAGCAGGGATCCAGGAATCTCATCGTTATCTATCACCAAGTATTCATTCAAGAAATATTTATGAAGGACTTGAATGGTTGAATTCAGGAAGCAGCAGGAACCTTTCCAGAGATCTAAGAATGAGGGGAGAAGCAATGGTAGCTAGGCAAGGAAGGATAGAAACTTGAGACAAGGAGAAACATTAGTAAAAGTAACACAGATGAGAGAAAGAGAAATGGAATAAAGGATACATAAGACTATTAATTTCACTGGCAATTTTCAAGTGAAATACTTAACAACTATTTTTCCATGAAGTTGGCAGGAAGTAAAATTTTCTGCAAATCCCAAATACACGTTGCTGAAGCAGCCAGTTTAGATGAGCTATTTAACTCCTTGCCAGGCCTATCCGAGGTGTCTTCAGCGTTTAGACCAGGGCACCCCTGAAGGCAGCGTGGGATTACTTAGTCGGAGGTTCTCTTGCATTTGTGCTCTGTGACTGGCACATGCCCCCTCACTCATTCTCTCTCTGCTTATTTTGTCTTCCCAAGCTGGGTTTCCTCCTCACTGATTGCTCTTTAGGCCTCACATTTTTCCTTCCATGCTTGTCTCAAATCTGGCTCTTACGGTGTCGATTCTTAGTAACACCTTCTTAGAATCTCCTTGAACTGCACAGTATCCTTAGAATCTGTCTCATTTCACTAAGTTAAAATCACTCCCTCTTCCAAGTCACTCTTCTAGTTTACAATCTCCCCTCTTAAAAAAAATAAGTTTTATTGAGATATATGTTACATACCATAAAATTGACCCATTAAAGTGTATGTACAGTTCAGTGGTTTTAGTATATTCATGAAGTTTTATAACATTACTAATCCTCCCTCTTTCTGATTGCCTTTCCTCTCGTGAATATCTCTTTTCAAGATTACAAATGGAAGCTCATACACTGTGCCTATAACTTTAACAAGCACGTGGGATTTATATATCCAAATACATATTTTTCAACAATGTGCCATTGCATTAAACATATTTGAATACTTCTTGTGAGTTACTCTGAAAATTGTCCTACATTCTTCCACATATTCTCAGTGGTGAAAACTCTTGTCCTGTGTGGGTTGATCTTTGGAAACTTGTAAGAGTCACCTGGAATGGAACCTTATAACAGGTGTTGTGAAGCAGAAAACTGGGTGATAAAAAGTTTTTGGTGAAAAGTGAGATAAGATCCTAAAGTAGTGGGTTTAATTTTCTCATGTGACTGGAAAACTAGTTTGTAAGTTCTAATAGTATTTAGAAGTATGAAGTGTGACTGGCACAAAGTTAGAGTCTCCCTAGGGGGCTTGTTTGAAGGCTGGACTTGTCTGATACTTCTTATTCTGCACGTGCTTGTGGGTGTGTTTTAAGAAGTAGGTTAATCTCAATACTTTATAGTTTTTCTTCTTATGGTTTAATTTATAAAATAAATAAATGAGTCCCTTCATTGAGGAAAAATGTTTATATGCATAGGGGAAGAAGGGAAATAAAAAACTAGCCCAAGAGAGACCAGCTAAATCGGTTGTTTTTCCAGTTTACAACTTTCATAGGATGGGGCACGTTTATTGGTTTATTTTGAAAAGGACTTGAGCTTAAGTCCTATGGCTGGAGAGGAAAAAGTAGATGATGATAATGTTTAGCGATTAATTAAATTATCAGAGTAGATTATTTTGTGATTAAAGAAACTAGAAAACTTTTTTTGCAGTTTTGTGGTTTTACGTAACATCTTTTCAATTAAAGATGATCTTAAGCACTACCAAGTTGAATAAGAGACAAACCTATCAAGCTCCTTGTCAATTCTTTCCTGCTGCCATTTTAGAAGTTTTATTTCTTCATTAATTCTGAGTTTTTCCCTATAAAGTCAAAATTTGAAGTTAAATTTTAAAATAATGCAGGCATTACTAATTGGAAAAGAATAAATCAATTTACTGATATACATGTGTTAATAAAAGCCCTCGACAAACCAATTCATTCCCTCCCTATGCACTATTTAGTGTAAAGAATCCCTCAGCACATTCCCTCTTACAAACATGTGCCGACGGTATCACCCACCACGCCTGAGGACAGCTGGACTCTACCTTCTGCTACCACGGGGGCCCTCTAGAAAGGTGTCCATCCCTGTTTTTCCCACGAAGTGCAGGAAGTCTAAGGGGTATGTGTGTGTGGATGTACACATGCGTCTGTGGGTGGGTGGGCGGGAGCGAGGGGAATGGGGACCCTTGGAAAATGGGGGTGCAGGCTTTTAGATCTGCCCACTGGATAGGACATAACTGGTGGTCCTCCATTTACCTCTCTTGGAGGTGCTCCTTGGACAGCAGTAGGCACCCAAAAGGGAGGATCATCTTTTCTCCCCCTAAAGGCAATGACATCTCAAGGCAGTAACCTTGATAGCATGGACAGAACTGGACCCTGCCAATTTGTTCTTGTAAAAATTGATGGATATTCTCTCATTAACCCATTCCTAGCTTCCTAGCACCTAAGATTACCATGACTGACCACAAGCAATTATTTCAATTAAGTACAAATAACTGAAAACGTTCCCCCAAGAAAACATTTCAGGAAGGACTTTGCTGTCTTGATTTCCTTGCTTGACACTAGCCCGGCTGCCACCCCAGCTCCAGGGAATTCCTTCTACTGCAGGGAACTTTTCTGCTAGTCTTCCAGGGATTATCTTTGTAAATGGATGATACGCCAATCTCCATTCCCTGGAGCTCTTGCCTCTTTCTGTTGGGGTGCACCCCTCCAGTCACACCAAGCAAAGCTTTCCTTTCTTCTGTCCCTCTCACTTGCCATGGTTCCATGGTCACAACATACACCCTTGACACTTACCTGAAAAGAATCTCTGAGTCTGTAAGATGCTCAGACATGACTCTCATGATTAACATAAGGAACTTAGTTTAGATTATTTCTGTTTCCAGCTCTAAAAAAGTATTATATTTAACAATAGTATAGCATCAACTTACATCCTAAAATCCTTTTGGTTCCTTGCAAATTGTCTTTTTGCCTCCTTTATAACATCACGGTATGTTGGAGCAGGTAGTGTGCTAGGCTTATTATTAAGGAATGATTTTCAATTAGGAACATTTGGGAAGTAAATAGTACCCTTCACAGAGGGACCAAGGGGACTGTGTGACCTTCACTTTTCAGTAATGAAGAGTCTCAAGTATAATCACGAATATTATGTCTGGAGTTACACCCAGAGGACTGAAAGAAGGCAACACCACTTTAAACTTCTCCCATTATCTCAACCATAGCAACCATAGGGCACTATGATTTAATAGTTTCATAAATCCTGTAATTACCTTACCTTTTGTGTGTCTTTGTTTTAAAAGCAGCAACTTGTTAAATGTAAATACTAAAAATCACCAAAATATTAAAAATGTACCAAAATTCATTTTTTTCTTATTTATTTATTTTTGAGACAGGTCTTGCTTTGTCACCCAGGCTGGAGTGTGGTAGCATGATCATAGTTTACTGTGGCCTCAAACTCCTGGGCTCAAAGGAATCCTCCTGCCTCAGCTTCCTAAGTACTTGTAGACAGGATCTGCTCTCTTGCCCAGACTGGTCTTTCACTTCAAACTCCTGGGCTCAAGCAATTCTCCTGCCTTGGCCTCCCAAAATATTTGGATTATAGGCATGAGCCACAACACCCAGCTTTCATTTTCACATATACTGAGAACCTTAAAGACTCTTTACTTCTAAGAGGCTTTGGGGGTAACTGGCAGCATGTGTGGCTGCCTTAGCCTGGTTTCTGCTCTCTGCCCAGAAGAAAGGTGGTAATCAGAATGTCCAAGTATGCTACTAAAGAAGCTGGTTTCCTCTGTCCTGTCTGTTTCTGGTACAGCCTGTGGATATGTCCTAACCTTGGCCTTAACCCATGCCTGATCTGGCAAAGCAGCCACTTCCCTTTTAAAGTGGCAATTGACCAGTATTGGCCAATATTAGCAAGGAGACAAGCTCCTTCGCTTGTGTTAAATGAGGACCTTAGCCTCGGTGTTAACACTAGGAGCTCTTAAACTTCTGCCATCACTAAGATATAGGGGATGAACTGTCCTCTTACAGCCCTGCTCGCATTGTGAAACTTCAGTATTACCTCTTTCTCTGAATGTAGTTTGCCCATTTTTAAAAAAACTTTATTTTCTGTTTCAAGGCTGTTGCTGATGCTCATTTTATGTATTTTTCACTAAGTATTTTATTCATTTATTTGAATAATTTATTTTTCGCTTGGTAAGTACTTTTTAAAAAATAGTTTCAACTTTTATTTTAGATTCAGGAGGTACATGTGCAGGTTTGGTGCATGGGTATATTTCATGATGTTGAGGTTTGGGGTACGAATGATCCTGTCACCCAGGTAGTGCACAGAGAACACGATAGTTTTTCAACACTTGCTCCCCTCCCTTCCCTTCTCTTATAGTATGCAGTGTCTACTGTTGACACCTTTATGTCCATGAGTACCCAATATTTAGCTCCCACTTATAGTGAGAACATGTGGTATTTGGTTTTCTGCTCCTGTGTTATTTACTTAGGATAATGGCCTCCATCTGCATTCATGTTGCTGCAAAGGAAATGAGTTCTTCCTTTATTTATGAACATGTAGAATTCCATGGTGTATATGTATTACATTTCCTTTATCCAGTCTGCCATTGGTGGGGATCTACGTTGATTCCATGTCTTTGCTATTGTGAATAGTGCTGCAATGAATATATGAGTACGTGTCTTTTTGGTAGAATAATTTATTTTTCTTTTGAGTATATACTCAGTAATGGGACTGCTGGGTTGAATGGTAGTTCTGTTTTAAGTTCTTTGAGAAATCTCCAACTACTTTTGACAGTGCCTGAACTAATTTACGTTCCCACCAACAATGTATAAGCATTCCTTTTCTCTGCAGCCCATCAGCATCTGTTGTTTTTTGACTTTTGAATAATAGTCATCCTGACTGGAGTAAGATGATATCTCATTGTGGTTTTCATTTGCATTTCTCTGGCAATGAGTGATGCTAAGCATATTTGCATATGTTTGTTGGACACTTGCATGTCTTTGTTTGAAAAGTGCCTGTTCATATCATTTGCCCACTTTTCTTTTTTTTTTTTTTAGTATTATACTTTAAGTTCTGGGATACATGTGCAGAACATGTAGGTTTGCTACATAGGTATACACGTGTCATGGTAGTTTGCTGCACCCATCAACCCATCATCTACATTAGGTATTTCTCCTAATGCTATCTCTCCCATAGCCCCACTCCCCCGAGAGGCCCTGGTGTGTGATGTTCCCCTCCCTGTGTCCATGTGTTCTCATTGTTCACCTCCCACTTATGAGTGAGAACATGTGGTGTTTGGTTTTTCTGTTCTTGTGTTAGTTTGCTGAGAATGATGGTTTCCAGCTTCATCCATGTCCCTGCAAAGAACATGAACTCATCTTTTTATGGCTGCATAGTATTCCATGGCATATATGTGCCACATTTTCTTTATCCAGTCAATCATTGATGGGCATTTGAGTTGGTTCCAAGTCTTTGCTATTGTGAACAGTGCTGCAATAAACATATGTGTGCATGTGTCTTTACAGTAGAATGATTTAGAATCCTTTGGGTATAGACCCAGTAATGGGATTGCTGGGTCAAATGGCATTTCTAGTTCTAGATCCTTGAGGAATCGCCACATTGTCTTCCATAATGGTCGAACTAATTTACACTACCACCAACAGTGTAAAAGTGTTCCTATTTCTCCACATCCTCTCCAGCATCTGTTGTTTCCTGACTTTTTGATGATCACTATTCTAACTGGCGTGAGATGGTATCTCATTGTAGTTTTGATTTGCATTTCTCTAATGACCAGTGATGATGAGCTTTTTTTCATATGTTTGTTGGCTGCATAAATGTCTTCTTTTGAGAAGTATCTGTTGTTATCTTTTGCCCACTTTTTCATGGGGCTGTTTTCTTCTTGTAAATTTGTTTAAGTTCCTTATGGATTCTGGATATTAGCCCTTTGTCGGATGGATAGATTGCAAAAATCTCCCATTCTGTAGGTTGCCTGTTCACTCTGCTGACAGTTTCTTTTGCTGTGCAAAAGCTCTTTAGTTTAATCAGATCCCATTTATCAATTTTGGCTTTCATTGCCATTGCTGTTGGTGTTTTAGTCATGAAGCCTTCCATGCCTATGTCCTGAATGGTATTGCCTATGGTTTTAGGTCTTACATTTAAGTCTTTAATCCATCTTGAGTTAATTTTTATATAAGGTGTAAGGAAGGGATCCAGTTTCAGCTTTCTGCATATAGCTAGCCAGTTTTCTCAACACCATTTATTAAATAGGGACTCCTTTCTCCATTGCTTGTTTTATCACATTTGTCAAAGATCAGATGGTCGTAGATGTGTGGCATTATTTCTTAGGCCTCTGTTCTGTTCCATTGGTCTATATATCTGTTTTGGTACCAATGCCATGCTATTTTGGTTACTGTGCCTTGTAGTATAGTTTGAAGTCAGGTAGTGTGATGCCTCCAGATTTGTTCTTTTTGCTTAGGATTGTCTTGGCTATGTGGGCTCTTTTTAGGTTCCATATGAAATTTAAAGTCCTTTTATTCCAATTATGTGAAGAAAGTTAATGGTAGCTTGATGGGGATAGCACTGAATCTATAAGTTACTTTGGGCAGTATGGACATTTTCATGATATTGATTCTTCCTATCCATAAGCATGGAAAGTTTTTCCATTTGTTTGTGTCATCTTTTATTTCATTGAGCAATGGTTTGTAGTTCTCCTTGAAGAGGTCCTTCACATCCCTTGTAAGTTGGATTCTTAGGTATTTTATTCCCTTTGTAGCAATTGTGAATGGGAGTTCACTCATGATTTGGCTCTCTGTTTGTCTGTTATTGGTGTATAGAAATGCTTGTAATTTTTGCACATTGATTTTGTATCCTGAGACTTTGCTGAAGTTGCTTATTAATTTGAGGAGATTTTGGGCTGAGATGATGGTGTTTTCTAAATATACAGTCATGTCATCTGCAAACAGAGACAATTTGATTTCTTCATTTCCTAATTGAATACGCTTTATTTGCTTCTCTTGCCTGGTTGCCCTGGACAGAACTTCCAATACTATGTTGAATAGGAGTGGTGAGAGAGGGCAGCCTTATCTTGTGCTGGTTTTCCAAGGGAATGCTTCCAATTTTTGCCCATTCAGTATGATATTAGCTGTGAGTTTGTCATAAATAGCTCTTATTATTTTGAGATATGTTCCATCAATGCCTAGTTTATTGAGAGTTTTTAGCATGAAGGGCTGTTGAATTTTGTCAAAGGCCTTTTCTGCATCTATTGAGATAATCATGTGGTTTTTGTCGCTGGTTCTGTTTATGTGATGGATTATGTTTATTGATTGGCATATGTTGAACCAGGTTTGCATCCCAAGAATGAAGCCGACTTGATCGTGGTGGATAAGCTTTTTGATGTGCTGCTGGATTCTGTTTGCCAGTATTTTATTGAGGATTTTTGCATCGATGTTCATCAGGGATAATGGCCTGAAATTTTCTTTTTTTGTTGTGTCACTGCCACGTTTTGGTATCAGGATGATGCTGGCCTCATAAAATGAGTTAGGGAGGATTCCCTCTTTTTTTATTGCTTAGAATAGTTTCAGGAGAAATGGTACCAGCTCCTCTTTGTACTTCTGGTAGAATTCAGCTGTGAATCCATCTGGTCCTGGACTTTTTTGGCTGGTAGGCTATTAATTGCTACCTTAACTTCAGAACTTGTTATTGCTCTATTTAGGGATTCAACTTCTTCCTGGTTTAGTCTTGAGAGGGTGTATGTGTCCAATAATTTATCCATTTCTTCTAGATTTTCTAGTTGATTTGTGTAGAGATGTTTATAGTATTCTCTGACGGTAGCTTGTATTTCTGTGGGATCAGTGGTGATATCCCCTTTACCATTTTTTATTGCATCTATTTGATTCTTCTCTTTTTTTTCTTTTAGTCTGGCTAGTGGTCTATCTATTTTATTGATCTTTTCAAAAAACCAGCTCCTAGAATCATGGATTTTTTGAAGGGGTTTCGTATCTCTTTTTCAGTTCTGCTCTGATCTTAGTTATTTCTTGCCTTCTGCTAGCTTTTGAAGTTGTTTGCTCTTGCTTCTCTAGTTCTTTCAATTGTGATGTTAGGGTGTTGATTTTAGATCTTTCCTGCTTTCTCTTGTGGGCATTTAGTGCTATACATTTCCCTCTACACACTGCTTTAAATCTGTCCCAGAGATTCTGGTACATTGTGTCTTTGTTCTTATTGGTTTCAAAGAACATCTTTATTGCTGCCTTCATTTCGTTATTTACCCAGTAGTCATTCAGGAGCAGGTTGTTCCTGTTTCCATGTAGTTGAGCAGTTTCCATGTAGTTGTGCAGTTTTGAGTGAGTTTCTTAATCCTGAGTTCTGATTTGATTGCACTGTGGTCTGAGAGACTGTTTGTTATGATTACCATTCTTTTGCATTTGATGAGGAGTGTTTTACTTCCAATTATGTGGTCAATTTTAGAATAAGTGCGATGTGGTGCTGAGAAGAAGGAAGAATGTATATTCTGTTGATTTGGGGTGGAGGGTTCTGTAGATGTCTATTAGGTCTGCTTGGTCCAGAGCTGAGTTCAAGTCCTGGATATCCTTGTTAATTTTTTGACTTGTTGATCTAATATTGACAGTGGGGTGTTAAAGTCTCCCACTATTATTTTGAGGGAGTCTAAGTCTTTTTGTAGGTCTCTAAGGACTTGCTTTATGAATCTGGGTCCTCCTGTATTGGGTGCATATGTATTTAGGATAGTTAGCTCATCTTGATGCACTGATCCCTTTACTATTAAGTAATGCCCTTCTTTGTCTCTCTTGATCTTTGTTGGTTTAAAGTCTGTTTTATGAGAGACTAGGATTGCAACCTCTGCTTTTTTTTTTTTTTACTTTCCATTTGCTTGGTAAATATTCCTCCATCCCTTTATTTTGAGCCTATGTGTGTCTTTGCACATGAGATGGGTCTCCTAAATATAGCACACTGATGGGTCTTGACTCTTTATCCAATTTGACAGTATTTTGTGTCTTTTAATTGGGGTATTTAGTCCATTTACATTTAAGGTTAATATTGTTATGTGTGAATTTGATCCTGCCATTATGATTCTATCTGGTTGTTTTGCCCACTAATTGATGTAGTTTCTTCATAGCATTGATGGTCTTTACAATTTGGCATGTTTCTGCAGTGGCTGGTACCGGTTATTCCTTTCCACGTTTAGTGCTTCCTTCAGGAGCTCTTGTGGGGCAGGCCTGATGGTGACAAAATCTCTCGGCATTTCCTTGTCTGTAAAGGATTTTATTTCTCCTTCACTTATGAAGCTTAGTTTGGCTGGATATGAAATTCTGGTTTGAAAATTCTTTTCTTTAAAAATGTTGAATATTGGCCGCCAATCTCTTCTGGCTAGCAAGGTTCCTGCCGAGAGATTCACCGTTAGTCTGGTGGGTTTCCCTTTGTGAGTAACCTGACCTTTCTCTCTGGCTGACCTTAACATCTTTTCCTTCATTTCAACCTTGGTGATCTGAGAATTATGTGTCTTGTGGTTGCTATTCTCAAGGAATATCTTTGTGGCATTCTCTGTATTTCCTGAATTTGAATGTTGGGCTGCCTTGCTAGGTTGGGGATATTCTCCTGGATAATATCCTGAAGAGTGTTTTCCAACTTCGTTCCATTCACTTTCAGGTACACCAATCAAATGTTTGGTCTTTTCACATAGTCACATATTTGTTGGAGGCTTTGTTCGTTTCTTTTCACTCTTTTTTCTCTAATCTTGTCTTCTTGCTTTATTTCATTGAGTTGACCTTCAGTTTCTGATATCCTTTCTTCCACTTGATCGATTCGGCTATTGATACTTGTGTATGTTTCACGAAGTTCTCTTGGTGTGTTTTTCAGCTCCGTCAGGTCATTTATGTTCTTCTCTAAACTGGTTATTCTAGTTAGCAATTCATCTAACCTTTTTTCAAGGTTCTTAGCTTGCTTGCATTGGATCAGAACATACTCCTTTAGCTCATAGGAGTTTGTTATTACCCACCTTCTGAAGCCCACTTCTGTCAGTTTATCAAACTTATTCTCCGTCCAGTTTTGTTCCCTTGCTGGCAAGGAGCTGTGGTTCTTTGCCAGAGAAGAGGTGTTCTGGTTTTTGGAATTTTCAGTCTTTTTGCACTGGTTTCTCCTCATCTTCATGAATTTATCTACCTTTGGCCTTTGAAGTTGGTGACCTTTGGATGGGGTCTCTGAGTGGACATCCTTTGTGTTGATGTTGATATTATTCCTTTCTGTTTGTTAGTTTTCCTTCTAACAATTAGGTCCCTCTCCTGCAGGTATGCTGGAGTTTGCTGGAGGTCCGCCCCAGACTCTGTTTGCCTGGGTATCACTGGCAGAGGCTGCACAACAGTAAAGATTGCTGCCTGTTCCTTCCTCTGGAAGCTTTGTCCCAGAGGGGCACCTGCCAGATGCCAGCCAGCTCTGGTGAGTTTCTTAATCCTGAGTTCTGATTTGATTGCACTGTGGTCAGAGAGACTGTTTGTTATGATTACCATTCTTTTGCATTTGCTGAGGAGTGTTTTACTTCCAATATGGGGTTAATTTTAGAATAAGTGCAATGTGGTGCTGAGAAGAAGGAAGAATGTGGTGCTGAGAAAAGGAAGACACATCTGTAGGAGGTGTCTGTTGGCCCCTACTGGGAGGTGCTTCTCAAGTCAGGATGCACAGGGGTCAGGGACCCACTTGAGGGAGGCAGGCTGTCCCTTATCAGAGCTCTAATGCTGTGCTGGGAGATCCCCTGCTCTCTTCAGAGCTACCAGGTATGGACATTGAGGTCTGCTGAAGCTGTGCCCACAACCGCCCCTTCCCCCAGGTGCTCTGTCCCAGGTAGGTGAGGGTTTTATCTGTAAGTCCCTGACTGAGGCTGGTGCCTTTTTTTCAGAAATGCCCTGCCCATAGAGGAAGGAATCTAGAGGCAGCGGCAGCCTTGCTGAGCTGCAGTGGGCTCCACCCAGTTCGAACTTCCCAGAGGCTTTGTTTACACTGTGAGGGTAAAACTGCCTACTCAAGCCTCAGCAATGGTGGACGCCCCTCCCGGCACCAAGCTTGAGGGTCCCAGACTGCTGTGCTGGTACAAGAATTTCAAGCCAGTGGATCTTAACTTGCTGGGCTCCGTGGGGGCGGGACCTCTGTGGCTTCAGCCCCCTTTCCAGGGGAGTGAATGGTTCTGTCTCACTGGTGTTCGAGGTGCCACTGGGGTATGAAAGAAAACTCCTGTGGCTAGCTTGGTGTCTGTCCAAACAGCCGCCCAGTTTTGTGCTGGAAACCCAGGGCCCTGGTAGTGTAGGCACCGGAGGGAATCTCCTGGTTTGCAGGTTGCAAAGACCATGAGAAAAGCGCAGTATCTGGGCTGGAGTACACGGTACAGTCCCTAATGGCTTCCCTTGGGTGGGAGAGGGAGTTCCCCGAACCCCTTGCGCTTCTTGGGTGGGGCAATGCCCCACCCTGCTTTGCCTCGCTCTCCTTGGGCTGCACTTACTGTCCAACCAGTGCCAATGAGATGAACCAGGTACCTCAGTTGGAAATACAGAAATCACCTGCCTTCTGGGTCAATCTCGCTGAAAGCTGCAGACTGGGCTGTTCCTATTTGGCCATCTTGCCAGCAAAATCCTTGCCCACTTTTTAATGGGGCTATTTATTATTTGTTTGTTCAGTTCTTTAGGTTCCTTTTAGATTCTGGATATAAGACCTTTGTTGGATGCATAGTTTGTGAATATTTTCTCCCATTCTGTAGATTGTTTATTGACTATGTTGATGTTTTATCTTACTGTGCAGAAGCTCTTTAATTAGGTCCCACTTGTCAATTTTTGTTTTTGTTGCATTTGCCTTTGAGGACTTAGTCACAGATTATTTCTCTATGCCAATGTACAGAATGGTGTTTTCTAGGTTTTCTTCTGGGATTCTTATAGTATGAAGTCTTACATTTAAATATTTAATCCATTTTGAGTTAATTTTTGTATATGATGAAAGGAAAGGATCCAGTTCCAATCTTTGGCAGATGGGTGGCCAGCTATCCCAGTACCATTTATTGAGTAGGGAGTCCTTTCCCCATTGCTTATTTTTGTTGACTTTTTTGGAGATCACATTGTAGGTGTGTGACTTTATTTCTGAGTTCTCTATTCTGTTCCATCAGTCTTTGTGTCTGTTCTTGTACCAGTATCATGCTGTTTGGGTTACTGTAGCCTTATTGTATAGTTTGAAGTTGAGTAATGTGATGTCTCCAGCTTTGTTCTTTTTGCTTAGGATTTTTTTTTTTTTTTTTTTCTATTTGGGCTTTTTTGGTTTTATGTGAATTTTAGAATAGTTTTTTCTAATTCTGTGAAAAATTACATTGGTAATTGGATAGAAATAGCATGGAATCTGTAAATTGCTTTGGGTAGTATGGCAAGTTTAACAGTATTGATTCTTCCACCCCATGAGCATAGGATGTTTTTCCATTTGTTTGTGTCACCTATGATTTCTTTCCACAGTGTTTTGTAGTTTTCCTTGTAGAGATCTTGCACCTCCTGGGTTAGATGTAGCTGTGATTACAGGTGTGTGCCACCATGCCTGGCTATTTTTTGTGTTTTCAGTAGAGATGGAATTTCATCATGTTGCCCAGGCGGGTTTCAAACTCTTGAGCTCAAGTGATTTGCTCACCTCAACCTCCCAAAGTACTGGGATTACATGTTTGAGCCCCTGTGTCTGGCTGAGATCTTTCTAACTTTTTGAGGTAAGCATTAATGCTATAAACTTTTGTCTTAATGTGGTTTTTGCTGCATCCCCAAAATTTTGGTATGTTGTGGTTCTGTTTTCATTTCTTTTAAATATTTTTTTCCTTTCTGCCTTAATTTCATTGCTTACCCCAAAGTCATGCAGGGACAATTTGTTTGATTTTCATTCAATTGTGTGGTCTTGGGAAATCTTTTTGGTATTGACACCTATTTCTATTTCAAGAATATGGTTGGTAAGAGTTTGGTTTTTTTGAATTTATCAAAACTTGCTTTATGGCCGAGCTTGTGGTTGATATTAGAGTATGTTCTGTGTGCAGATGATAGCAATGTATATTCTGTGGTGGATGGGTGAAGTATTTTGTAGGTATCTCTTATGTCCTATTGGTTAAGTGCCTGAATCATGTCCTGAGTTTTTTTGTTGGGTTCTGCCTGGATGATCTGCCTTAGATTGTCAGTAGGGTGTTGAAGTTCCCCCGCCCCATTATTGTGTGGCTATTTCTTTTGGTATGTCTAAAAGTAGTTGTTTTATGAATCTGGGTGCTCCAATGTTGTGTGCATTTATATTTAGGATAGTTAAGTCTCCTTGTTGAATTGAACCCTCTATCATTATGTAATACCCTTTGTCTTTTTTTTTTTTTTTTTTTTTTTTTTTGAGACAGAGTCTTGCTCTGTCGCCTGGGCTAGAGTGCAGTGGCCGGATCTCAGCTCACTGCAAGCTCCGCCTCCCGGGTGTATGCCATTCTCCTGCCTCAGCCTCCCGAGTAGCTGGGACTACAGGCGCCCGCCACCTCGCCCAGCTAGTTTTTTTGTATTTTTAGTAGAGACGGGGTTTCACCGTGTTAGCCAGGATGGTCTCGATCTCCTGACCTCGTGATCCGCCCGTCTCGGCCTCCCAGAGTGCTGGGATTACAGGCTTGAGCCACCGCACCCGGCCCCTTTGTCTTTTTTTGACTGTTGTTGGTTTAAAGTCTGTTTTATCTGGTATAAGAATAGTGACTCCTGCTCTTTTTTGTTTTCCTTTTGTGTGACAGAACTCTCTCCAATCCTTTAATGTGAGCCTACGGGTGGGTGTTGTTACATGTAAAAAGGGTCTCTTGAAGACAGCAGATGGACTGATCTTGTTCTTTTATCCACCTTGCAACTCTGTGCCTTTTCAACGGAGCATTTAGACTATTTGTATTCAAGGTAATAATTAATATGTGAGGCTTTGGTGCTATCGTGAAGTTGTTAGCTGGTTGCTTTGTAGTTTCTACTGTGTCACTGGTTTATAGTATCTGTGGTCTATATATTCAAGGGTGTTTCTGTGGTAGAAGGTATCCTTCTTTTGTTTTCTCTTTTAGAATTCCCTTAAAGATCTCTTATGAGACGGGTCTAGTGGCAATGGATTCCCTTAGTGCTTGCTTGTCTAGAAAAGATTTTATTTCTCCTTTGCTTATGAAGCTTAGTTTGGTGGAATATGAAATTCTTGGTTGGAATTTCTTTTCTTTAAGAATTCTGAAAATAGGCCCCCAATCTCTCCTGGCTTATAAGTTTCTGCTGAGAAGTCTGCTATGGTTTGAAGGTGTTCCCTTTTTACAAGATCTGGCTTTTTTCTCTATCTGCTTTTAAGATTTTTAAGATTTTTTCTTTAGCACTGATCTTGGAAAGTCTGGTGAGTATGTGCTTTCGTGATGTTCATTTTGTATAGTATCTCGCAGGTGTTCTCTGGATTTCTTGAATCTGGTTGTCTACATCTCTAACAAGATAACAAGACTAGGGACACTTTTTGAATTATTCCTTCAAATATGTTTTCTGTGTTGTATACTTTTTCTCCTGTCTCAGGAATGCCAGTAATTTATAGGTTTGGTCACTTTACATAATCCTGTATTTCTCAAAGATTTTGTTCATTTTTCTTAATTCTTGTTTTTTTTTTTTTTTAAATTTTGTGTCAGATTTGGTTATTTTAAAAGACTGGTCTTTAAGCTCTGAAATTTTTTCTTCTGCTTGGCACAGTCGATTGATAAAACTTTCAACTGTGTTTTGAAAATTTTAATTGAGTTTTTCAATTCCAGAAGCTCTGACTGATTTCCTAAGATGTGTATCTCTTACTTCATTTCCTGAATTGATTTAGGAGTTTCTTTGTGTTGACTTTCAACACACTCCAGTGCCTGTGGTTAAGGCTGTTGAGCAAGATGGAAGAGTGACTGTATTTTCACTTACATGAAAATAGCTCTACCCAATACAATTTTATTTGTTGCCTGGCAGAGGCCATCCTAGGAAGTTTCTACCCAGTTAAGGCCTCATTTTGGGATAAGATTTGTTTCCACTGTGTTCCTGAGGGCAACTCACTTTACTCCAGAAGAGAAATGTAATAGTGATGTATGTATATTCAAATGGTAACTAACTGAATGGCCAGTTTATCCACTGGAATTTCCTGCTTTCAACTTATTGTTCTGGCAACCTACAGTCTGAAAGATAGCATTGTCTTCAGGTATCACATGATATCCATGAGATCTGATCACACTACACAAATTACCCTGTATTCAGGAATTTCCTAAATGACATTGCTGGAATAGGTGTCCATATGAACTACAGTTTTCCTGATATGAATCAATTCTGCATGGTATTATTTAAAAATAAAACATCCTTAGGCTGAATCCAGGTTACTTTCAAATTTTGGCTTTGAGATTTCATTCTGCATAGTAATATTTTTTATCATTTAATAAACATTCAATATTAACACACTAGTTCTCAAATCTAAAAGGAAAGTAGTGGAAGCCTCATTTTAAATAATTGAAGCAGGGAAGAACTAAACCTTATGAAATCTCATATTGAATGTTTTAGCATGACTTAAAAATATGATTGTACAAAGAATATTATAGAAGCATTAATGTAATCAAAAGAAAATTACCATAATCCCATTCTCCAAAAAATAAAAATTATTTTCATTTTTCTGTGTCTTTCCATCTGTTACATACAAATACATATTTTACAATATTGTTATAACGGTATGGTTGCTTTCTTTACCCAACATACTATCATGATTTCTTTATGCATTCAAGTTTTATAATAATTATTTTAATGTTTGCAAAAGGTTGCAGTGAGTGTACATACCTAAGGTGCTCTATTTCCCTGATAATATAGCATAGTACAAACTTTGTTGTGTTTCTTTATGTGAAATCACCAATTTCTCCTCTCATCCCCAATTGTGTGTTCCAATATGACACTTTCCCCACAAGGGCCTAGCAAAGGAAGACTGTAAATCTTTTATCTGAAATCCCTCTGAATTCGAAGGAAAGATAGCCCTGGTCTTGCTTAGCTAGGACTTGGAGTGATACACATGATTGAAAATAGAGGTGGTGGTCCTATTCATTACATAAACAAGAAGTCTGCAGTCTCAGTCGTGCCAGGTTTCCATCTTTATTGTTTTTCCTCACTTTGGCTGTCACAGACTGTGAAGGAGTCTGGCAGCCTTCAAATAAAAGGTTCAGCAATCTTCCTGAAATGACTGAAACTTGAAGGTATCAAGTTACTTTCAATGCCCGCCTTACTCCCTCCTGCTACATCAAGTGATTGAACGTCTAAAATCTTTTCTGAGTAAAAGTTGCAGAAAATTGAATATCATTCTTCTTGTAGAATGATTAATACAACCAATGATACTCTTCTTCTAAAGTATAAATGGTGTTGAGCTGCTTAAACTTATTTGCATGTAGCTATTACCTGCTACTATTTAATTTCTTCCTCAGGTGCCTGTTAGAACTTCAAAGATTTTATTTTTCTACAAAGTTACTGTGTTCTCTTGAGTATCGCTTCCATGATTATTTGTGAGGGAGGTGATATAGTTGTCACTTTGAACAAATTTTGGATTTTCTTTGACTTGTACATTTATTATATACTATTGGTATTGAAACCAAGAATTATGTTTTCTTTTTTTTTTTTTTTGAGACAGTCTCACTCTGTAGCCCAGGCTGGAGTGCAGTGGCGCGATCTCCGCTCACTGCAAGCTCCGCCTCCCGGGTTCACACCATTCTCCTGCCTCAGCCTCCCAAGTAACTGGGACTACAGGCGCCTGCCACCACGCCCGGCTAATTTTTTGTATTTTTCGTAGAGATGGGCTTTCACTGTGTTAGTCAGGATGGTCTTAATCTCCTGACCTCGTGATCCGCCCGCCTCGGCCTCCCAAAGTACTGGGATTACAGGCGTGAGCCACCGCGCCTGACCATTTTATTTCTTTTAAAGTGTTAATTTTGAACATATGACTTTATTGAAATGAACTGGGTAGACATATGTTCCTTATAAACTCATTCTAATTGTAAAATTTGGTCATGGGTGTACATTTGTGCTGTATAATGAAGTTCTGGACTATATGATGTTGGTGTTCACGGAAATCTTAGCATTTTCTTGTACAACTCAGTGGTGATGGTTTTCAGTTGATATCTGTTGATGTGTGTTGATGAATATCTTAACTTTTATTCTTTTTAGACACTTAAAACCATAATTTTTTTCCCAATTAGAAAAAAACAGAATACTTAGACCCTATAAATTATGAATAATGGTTATATTCTACTCCTTGGGGATGAATGTGGCAATATGTTTTTCAATTCCACCACCTGAATTGGCCTCATACTCTATATTCCCATGCACTACTACATGGTTAGCCACTGAATGGAAGATTTATTTGGGTACAAATAACATAGTCCTTTTCTGGGACTTCACAACAGTGCTTGGGATGTAACTAACTAAGACCTTCTCAACTCAAGACTCTGGGGTTTTTCATCTCCCTTTATAATCACAGATTATTGGAGAAACCAAGGGGTCTTAGAAATTGTAGGATCAAATTTAATTATGTTAGAAATGAAGAAATGGAAGCTTCTAGAAGTGAAGTACGTTGCCTTTGAGAGACTGAGTGCCTGTGAGAGACTCAGGAAAAGAATGGCCCAGGGGCAAATTTCATACTTATTTGCCAAAAGTATTGTCCTAGAATTGAAACCAAGAGGTTAATTTGATCAGGTCTGCCTACCCTGCTTGCTTTTGGTCACTTGCTTTTTGTTATTTTATTTTTCTTTTCCTTTTTCCATAAAGCTGAAAGCCATGCTGCTGAAAGCCATGCTGCTGAATGCAAAACTTAACCTTTACTGGCTACTTGATAGATAACATTCATAGTTCACTAAAACAACACTTCTGTTGCTTTTCAGAAACTTGGGCCAGCTCCTGTCCAATTCAAACTAGTTGAGACCACCAACCCTTGAGCTGGGCCTGTGCAAGTGCGCAACCAGTGGCCTTTTGACCTTGGAGGGCCAAAAATTCTACCCTCAGGTTGTGCTAACTCGATTTTCTATACATATATCCTACAAAATGCTATGAATCCTGACTATGCTTGCACAGAATGAACCTGTTACTTCATTTTCCCCATTGCCAATCACCTTTCCCTACACCTTAGGCCACCCCATTTCCCTAACCCAGAAATATCCCTAAGCCTTATTTTAGGGGAAGTGGATGTGAGAGCTGTTCTCCTGCCTCCTTGGTTGGCAGCTTTGCCAGTAAATCTTTTCTCTTTTGCAAAACCCATGTCACAGTGATTGATTCACTGTGCATGGGCTGAACAGACCTGGACCTCAGTGATAACAGAATGAAGCTTCAGGAGGCTCTGCTGTCTACCTTGTATGCCCTAGAGATAGTCTTTGGAGTATTCTCAGAGTTGTTTCTGAGCATCTCAGGCTTAAGGTGAAATGCCCATTATGTACATAATGCTAATTGTATAACAAGTAAAAGGAAGCTAGGCAGCAAGCTGTGGCCAGAATCCCCTACTTTATACACTAAAATTCACTTAGTTTTTAATACTAAAAACTAAATTACTGAAATAAGCTTATTAGCATGTGGCCTAATGTGATCTTAAAGCAGTTATATTCTGTTTAATGTTTACCTTTGCCTATACGTAAAATATTTTAATGTTAGATTTGTAGTTTACCCAACATCCATGTATCAAAAAGAATTTTTTTTAAGTTTATAAGTCCATGTGACTTATTCTATAGGAAATAACATTGTTGGACTCTTACCCAGATTCTAAATGGCCTAGAATTATATGTAAAATAGGATTGCAATTCTAGTAAGTTTCACTATTTAATACATCATTAGCAGCAGTTTTGTAATATACTCAGGAAATTGAGGGAACAGGGCAATTGAAAACATTAACACTTATTCAAGTAAAATAATTCAACAAAATTGCCAGGATTTTATTAGGCATCGAGACACAAAAATAAGTAGAGATATGGTGTTTTGCCATTAAGAAATTAGTAATAATGAGAAGTGACAACAGTGTTGAAATAGGAGACAGAAGAACTATAAAATTTAGGAATAAAGACTGTAATAGCTTAGTGATCTGTGCTTTTAGTGCAGGGTTGTTTAAAAGTGGATGAAGGTGCTTTTCCATTCTACTATAGCATTCTATGCATAGGACAGATTACTGATGACCCTACTTCCTGTCTTTGCTATTGGATTGCTTAGCACCCTTGTACTAGTACCAGTGCTGGTATGTAACAGGTATTTGGTAAAACAAACAGCAAATGTTTACTGTTCTTTTTCTACTGAACAAGTATTCTTATTAGTATCTAGGTACAACTGAGTTATAGATTTCATCCTGAGAAGCCTAGTTATTATCATAAAGTTAATTAGTTTTTGCTATATTGTTTAAGAAGTCAGAGAAGTATTGATAACCTTCAATGAAAACTTCCATTAAAATGGATAACATTGGCTAGGGATGGTTGCTCACGCCGGTAATCCCAACACTTTGGGAGGCTGAGGTGGGTGGATCACCTGAGGTCAGGAGTTCAAGACCAGCCTGGCCAACATGGTGAAACTCTGTCTCTACTAAAAATATAGAAATTAGCTGGGCACGGTGGCAAATGCCTGTAGTGCCAGCTACTTGGGAGGCTGAGGCAGGAGAATCACTTGAACCTGGGAGGCAGAGGCTGCAGTGAGCTGAGATTGCGCCATTGTACTCCAGCCTGGGTGATAAGAGCGAAACTCTGTCTCAAAAAAAAAAAAAAAAAAAAAAAAAAGGTTAACATAAAAGGTTTTAGTACTTCAAATGATCAGCTTTAGTTATCTGGAAAATTTAATTATGGGCCACAGTTCACTCCCTGATAAGGCTGGATAAACAAGTTGTTGATTTATAGAAATTCCAGCATTTTTATAATTTATGTCCTTTAACAGAGACAGCTCCAAGGGTTGCTTCATTCACCCCTCTACCCTCCACAAAGCTATTCCAAATAAATATACAAACTTTGGGTTTGCTTTACAAAATACATGTTCAAGACAAGTTCCCTAGCTCTCTGCTTGAAACTTAATTGAATATCCAAGTCCTTCATATAAAGATAGAATTTCTGGAACTCCCACTTTGAAATTTGATATATCACTAAAAAAACAGAAAACAGATACATGTGAGGCAACCATAAAAAGGAGCCAATTTCATTTTTCCTTCAATAAACAGGACTTTAGCTCTAAACTAGAATATAGGTTTCTACTTTCTGAAATTTTAGAGCACCTCACAGAGGTTAGAAGTGATTTTTGTGGGGCGAATGCATGGTAATAGAGTAGGTTTTGTTTACTTTCTCCTTTGCCTGTCCACCTCCTAAGAGAGTAGGTTGGGAGAACACAAAATTATCATCTGATCAATATTTACTTGAGGTATTGCTTTTGAGTCCTAAATTCCAAGCATTCAAAAGGTTTGGCTTTTCCACCTGATGTTATTGACCAACAATATTTATAGCAAGAGGGTTTTTACCCCAGCCTTTGATAATCACTTAAACTATTTGAAAATGAAGTTTTCTTCTCTTATTTGATACAAATGTGGCTTTACCACATTTCTCTTAAATTGAACAAACCAAGCTATTACTAACTCTCCAGAATGAGAATTCATATTTCCCCCCTTATTTTTCTGTTGACTCATGTTTATAATCTAAAGCCCAAATTGTGCTTTAAAAAATGATATAACTTACTCCCTGGAACCTGATTACCTAAAGCAACTTAAGTCTTTGATTTAATTCACTAGTTAGTGTTAATAACAAGTTGGTGATTTGTAGTCTGTATCTTGTGTATTTTATTAAAAGAAAATCCCTAACTAGAACTTAAACTGACTTGGTAAGAAAAAATAGCCAGATATTGCATTTTTAAAATTGTCTCTGGCTCAAGGTGGCTGACAATACTTACAATACTCATACTCATTCATGTGAAACAAAACCCCTTTGTTCATCAAGTTCTTATAAAATTATTATTTTCATTTTCATTTTAAAACTCAACCTCCCCTCTTAACTGGCAGAGTTTATAAAAGGAATAAACTAGCAATTTACTCATCAAAGTTTAGAATAGCTTCAAGTGTAAGCCATCTAAAAATAAAATAAAATGTCTTTCTCTTTTCTGAGAGCAAAATTTAAATACTTGGTATATCCTTTATTTTACTATGCCTTCCCAATATTTTTATGTTTATACTCTATTACTTAAGTTTTAAATGCATTTTTAAAAATCTGAAATTGGTTCCTTTATGGAATCCCTGGGGGCCAAGTAGAGGAGTTATTAGGTTATTTTAGGTATTTGATATATGGTAGCATCAAAGGGAATTAAGCAGAGATTCAGTGATCAGAAATATTCTAACTGTAAAAAGGCAATCACAGACTTTTTAGACAGAGGTAAGTTACTAATAGTCATTGACCTCTAGTGACCTCTGGGCTTATACAGAGAGTGACTAGCTTTTTTCTATGGGTTGAAACCATGTGTATGGATCAAAATGCTGCATGTTGCTGAAAGTATTTTTCTGTAAGCAAAAATGATAAACAAAACAAAACACAGAATAACCCAAAACTAGAATGAAAGGAGAAAAAAAATCTAACCAAAACAAAATGAGAGGGAGAATTTAAGAATTTAGATGGGAAAGTAACTTAGTTGGTAACTTTGTTGGATGGATGAATAAGGTAATATGTAAACTCTTAAGCCCCTAAACTTCTAAAATTAGAAGGCTGCACGTGACAAAGTAAAATACAGTTCTGTGTGTGTTGGCTGTCTGATATCCCTAGGTGGCATATCAAGTTCTATAGAGTAAATTAAACTTTTCTTCTTATTCAAGGCAGTGTTGTTCATAGTACTTTCTGTGACGATGGAAATGTTTGACGTTTGCATTGTCCAATAGTCACATATGGTTAATGAGCACTTATACTTAATTTAATTAATTTAAATAACCACACATGGCTAGTGGCTACCATACTGGACAGTGCAGGTCTAGAATGATGACAAACATCATAAATACCTGTGTGCACATACTTATATCTCTTTGAATTTTCCTCTAAATAATATATATTGCATTTTGGGTAATGTTGTAAAAGTATCATTGACTGTATCACATACTAATTCTCGATCTATTAAACACTGTTAAGTTTTTACTTGGAGATGCTACCAAGGTTGTAAGAATAGTGGGGGAAAGCAAGTAGTTTAAACTGTCTTTTATGGGCTAGCTCCACAAAACTGAGCTTAAAAGTAAGAACAAATCATTCATCTCTTAAAACAACAGATTCAGAACCCCTAACTGTGATTTGTCTTTTTCCATAATCTAATTTTTTACTTTGGTGGGTCTTCCTGCACCATTTGCCTTTTATAATCCCTAACACTCAGGAAGCTTCTCTCTTATTTGCTCCAGGGTGAGTATGACTTTTCCTTTCCTAACAGTGTTCTCTGAGATATGCAAGCCAAAGACAAAGTGAGCTGGGCCAACAGTAGGGATAAATGAGAGTGAATAAGTACAAAGGAGAGACTGCTGATGGCTCATCCTAATCCACTGCATGGAACAGGTTTCTCCGTGTGCATCACATTCCCCCTTAAAAGCATGTTATTAAGGCCACCATGTACCGCTAAGCACATACATGCTACACAGTTATTAGAGGAACCACACTGGCCAGTGCATAACCTACTCAACCATATGCTGTGGTTTGATCTCTATCATCAATGAATTTTTCTCATTCTCTCCCACAGAAATTATCCATTGTGTAGATCATTTATTTTTGTTAGCCTTGTTTGCAATTATTTGAATTCATGTAGTACAGAAATAAGAACAGCATAGGTACAGTGTGTGATTATACACTGGTTCTATACAAATAAAATAGAGTTTTAAATGTCTTCCACACAATGCAAAAATGACTACTAGCTATGGAATTGTTAGTTTAATTCAGTACTTAGCCACTCCTTTTAGATCATGTTAAAGTCTTTCCCGGAAGATATGGAAAGAAGATATGGCCAATTCCGTCCAAACTCTAGAGCATGCAACTCTAAGTCATGACAGCAAATGAGATCTTACCATAGGATAATGTTGATTTTTTTCTAAAACATATAATTCCCATATAGTTTTTAAAAATCTGCTTCCATCTAATCGACTATTGGAGATCTAGAAGAAAAGTAGTGAGCAATCAATGGATTGTTTCCTCTGTAATGGTGAGAACTGAAACTAACACACATACTGTCCCAAGTTGGGTTTTCCGGAAAGCGGACCTAGAGACAGAGATCAGTGTGTAGGACGGTTATTTGAGTGCTCTTGGAATCAACACCTGTGGTTTCAAGGGAATAAAGTAACATCGGGCAGACAGAAAAGTTGAACTGTGATAACAGTTCCAATGGATGTCTCAGCTGACCCTATAGTGGGTCTGAAGCTCAGATGACTCTTCAGAATTGTTCTGAATTGGGGCCAATGGGCCATATCTTTATACTTCACCTTAATCAGTGGATGTGGGCTAGCTTGGGAAGGGAATATGGTCTAGTTGTCTACTGCTATATAACAAACAACCTCAAACTTAGGGGTATAAAACAACTCTGATTTATATTATTACCTCTGTAGTTCCAGGTGTTGACTGGGCTCAGCTAGGCTATTCTAAGATGGAGTCTATCATGTAGTTGAGGTCAATTGTTGGCTGGGACTGGAGTCATCTCAAAGATTTCCTCATTTATGTGTCTGGGGTTGATACTTGCTGTGGCCCATCCTCAGCTGTGATTGCTAACCGGAACATGGACTCTCCATATGGTCTGAACTTCTTACTAATACAGCAGCTAGTTCCAAGACTAAGCATCCCAAAGGCAAGAGTGAAACAGGCAGAAGCTGTCAAGCCATTTATCACCTTGTCTCGAAGTTACGAAGTCACACTCTAATGGTTGAGGAAATGACAAAAGACTGTCCAAATTCAAGGGCAGTGGACATTGGTGCTATCTCTTGATGGAAGAATTGGTGAGGTCACATGTAATAGGAGCATTTGGGAAGGGCAATATTGTTATGGCCTCTTGAAAAATATAATCTGCCATAGGACTCACCTTAAGTAAGTCCACTATTATCAGCTGAGGAAATCCTTGTAGGCTACTGGTAGCCAAGGGTCTTCTGCCTTCAGTATTGTCCCACCCCAGCAGCTGAAGAATGTCTTTTATTTTTCTTTATCTAGGCTTCAGAGCATCTACCTTATTTATTTTCCTGTTCCTGTGTTATGCATAATTTTTTGTCGCTATGTTTAATAATATTGAGAGTAAGCAAAAATAACTTAGTTGCTTGCTCCAGAACATCCTTTTCCCTGAAGATAAGACTGTGAACAAACTAAAATAGCTTCCTCATCACAGTTCACTTGAAGACCTTTGCTCCACTGGTCCCTCCAATCCAAAATTATAATATCATAACCTCTACCAAATCCCAAGTGCCATTCCCTATCTTGCAAAGCCTGCCTCAAAATCACCTACCTCAGGTCTTAAAACCCCATAAATATCCTCCTGGAATTTCTCGGTTTTGAGACATTCCTAAAGCTCTGTTATATTGGTGTTCTGTCTTACTGCAATCAGTGTATTCAACTTAGCTTTGCTTGGTCAACAAGTTATTCTGGTAGTCTTTTAGGGGAGTCAACAGCAGACAATGGCAAAAACAGTATCTAAGCATTCTTTTTCTTAGTGCAGCTTCAGAAGAACTTGGTTCTATGGTGAGTTGACGAAATGAGAACGTCATCATTTCAGGGAAAAATGGAAATAGTTGCCAATTCAGCCACTGATAGTGTGGAAAGTCAAATTCCTCCAACAAAATCATAGGGACTTGACATTTATTTAGTCCAATTCATCTGCTTAATATGAATGGAGACGAGGCTCAAATTTGGGCTCAAATTAGAGTAAATTTTTTTCCTATACTGCTGAAGAGTCCTCAGAGGTTTTATGTTTCCTCTCTGATCCTCATCTTCCTTCTTCCTTTCTGTTTGGGATCACACTGTGTCTCCATTTTTCCTCTTTTCAGACAATGAGAGGAAGTATCAATTCTCCATCATATTTTGGCAGAGAAAGTCTTTTATCTCTGTGTTGCCACAGGATTTTTAGGCCTGTATGTTTTGAACAAAAATGTATTTTTTAAAGATCTCATTTTTCATCAAGTTAACATGTGCTTTCTATTATCTGAAAAATCTCATTAACGGATAATTTTATGACATTGACACCCAATTTTTGAAGTTGAAGGAAAATGGAAAATAAGGGTTTTTTCTTTTGTAAAATCTCATAAATAATGGAACAAACTTTCTTGCAGTATAGGCTTTCCTATTCACTTCACCCAGAGTATTTTAGAAGGACTGAGGGAAAAAAGATATTTTACCTTGTATATATTGGAAAAATAACTAGATGGGAGGGTTCTGGATTTGATGGTTTTTTCAGATATTTGTATTTCAGCTAATTTATCCTTTTAAAAATGTGATTGCATTACCAGGTTCTTACCATATATTAATTAAGTAAGTAGTCATTGACTTGAAATGAAAAATACAATTGATAGTCACTTTGATAATAACTTACAAGTTGTTATTCACATATTGGTTAATGGGAAAAATATGTGTGTTCATGTGATGAAGATTATTGGAAATCATTATGTAAATACTGGTAAAAAGAATACAAAGCTGGTGACACTTCTGGAGTCTCAGAGTTCTTTTTTTCACTGTTGACAATTTTCTTCTCCCACATCACAGATAATTCACAACAGATTATTTCTTTGCATAGCTTTTATTTTTATGCTAGGATAAGTGCTGATATATCCCACATTATTTTCAATTGTTGAGTTTAAACAAGTCATTCCTGGACACTATTTACATGTTTAAAAAGTCTGTGTATGCATGTGTGATAGTGGAAGCATGTGTTTATAGTAACAATGTACTCATTATGACACTACATTGAGTTCAGATTTTTCTAAACTGCAACAAAATGTGAATGTTTAAAACTCATGTTAGAAATACAGATATGGCTTATACACTTTTCTTTTTAACAAGACCCATGCAGACTACACCAACATTTTGGCTCTGAGTTTTCAATTTTTAAAATAATTTTGATTTCGCATGTTTAAAAAATTATTAAAATTTTGGGTATTCTTTGGTTAGCTTAGTCTCAACACCTAAAGGGCTTGAGGTGGCTTATAAAAATATAGACAAAATATGAAGGGAGAATTAGGAGCTCTAAATATATTTTATCCAATATTCAGCAGTTTAAAGATACACCATGCATTCAGCTCTAAATCCTAGCTAGACATCAAAGTTTTTCTTCTGTTTTACTCATAATTCAAATATTAAGTGATCGAGTTTTTAATAAAACTCAAAAGATCATTCAAAAATTATATTTAAATGTTCTGCTAATGAATTCGTGTACATTAACTAGTAATCAACTTTATTACTTTATAAATATACATTTAAAATCATGTCAGAAGACATAAGCAGTCCTGTGATGTGAAATTTCATTGACTCCCTCCAGTCCTCTCCATACATACCTCCAATCTACTCAGTGTTTACATGTGAATCCTTATACATTGACAATAATGTCATCCTCCCTCCTGTGATTTAGGCAAATCACTCCTTATCAATAGAAATATTACCTGTGGGGTTGCAGAATGTGGAGGTTTTGGTTAAAGAGGACAAAATTTTAGTTAGGAGGGATAAATGATAAGTATTTAAGGTGATGAATATGTTAATTAGCTTGATTCAGTCATTCCACAATGTATACATATATCATAACATCACTTTTTACCCTACAAATATATACAATTGTAATTTGTTAATTAAAAAATTAATTTAAAAACTTAAAATAAAAAATATTGCCTATGATGTAAAATTATTTTTTTAACTTTTATTTTAGGTTCAGGGGTACATGTGCAGGTTTGTTACCTAGGTAAATTGATGTTACAAGGATTTGGTGTATAGATTATTTCACCACTGAGGTAAGAAGCATAATACTCAGTAGGCAGTTTTTTGATCCTCACCCTCCTCCTTTCCTCCACCCTCACGTAGGTCCTGGTGTCTGTTGTTCCCTTCTTTGTGTCCACATGTACTCAATGTTTAGCTCCCACTTATTAGTGAGAACATGTGGTTTTGGTTTTCTATTCCTGCATTAGTTCACTTAGGTTAATAGCCTCCAGCTCCATCCATATTGCTGCAAAGGACATGATCTTGTTAGTTTATAGCTGCACAGTATTCCTTGGTGTATATGTACTGCGTTTTCTTTACCTAGTCCTGTTGATGGGCATCTAGGTTGATTCCTTGTCTTTGCTATTGTGAACAGTGTTGCAAGGAGCATATGCGTGAATGTATCTTCCTGGTAGAATGATTTATATTCCTTTGGGTATGTACTCCATAACAGTATTGCTGAGTTGAATGGTAATTCTGTTTTGAGTTCTTTGAGAAATTGCCAAACTGCTTTCCACAATGGTTGAACTAATTTACATTCCCACCAGCAGTGTATAAGCATTCCTTTTCTCTACAACCTCTCCAGGATCTGTTGTTTTTTGACTTTTCCTTAGTAACCATTCTAACTGGTCTGAGATGGTACCTCATCGTGGCTTTGATTTGCATTTCTCTAATTATTAGTGATGTTGAGCATGTTTTCATATGCTTGTGGGTTACGTGTATGTCTTCTTTTGAAATGTGTTCATTCATGTCTTTTGCCCACTTCTTAATAAGGTTGTTTGTTTTGTGCTTGTTGATTTAAGTTCCTTATTGACATAGTTTGGTTCTGTGTCCCCACCCAAATCTCATGTTGAATCGTAATCCCCATGTGTTGGGGGAGGGTTCTGGTGGGAGGTGATTGGATCATGGGGGTGGATTTCCCTCCTGCTGTTCTCATGATAGTGAAAGTTCTCATGAGATACGCTGGTTTAAAAGTGTATAGCACTTCCCCCTTCACTCTCCTACCACCATGTGAAGAAGATTCTTGCTTCCCCTTCACCTTCTGCAATGATTGTAAGTTTCCTGAGGCTCCCCAGTCATGCTTCCTGTCAAACCTGCAGAACTGTGAGTCAGTTAAACCTCTTTTCTTCATAAATTACCCAGTTTCAGGTAGTTCTTTATAGCAGCATGAGAACAGACTAATACACTTACAGATTCTGGACACTGGATCTTTGTCACATGCATAGTTTGCAAATATTTCTACCCATTCTGTAGGTTGTCTGTTTACAGAGTAAACCTTTTGCTGTGCAGAAGGTCTTTAATTAGATTTCATCTGTCAATTTTTGTTTTTCTTGCAGTTGCTTTTGGCATCTTTATCGTGAAATCTTTGCCATTTCCCATGTTCAGAATGTCCTAGGTTATCTTCCAGAGTTTTTTATAGGTTTAGGTTTTACATTTAAGTCTTTAATCCATCTTAAGTTGATTTCTGTATGTGGTGTATGGAAGGGGTCCAGTTTCAATCTTCTGCATATGACTAGCCAGTTTCTCAGCATCATTTATTGAATAGGGAGTCCTTTCCCCATTACTTGTTTTGTCAACTTTGTCAAAGGTTAGATGGTTGTAGGGTGCAGCATTATTTCTGAGCTCTCTCTTCTGTTCCATAAGTCTTTGTGTCTGCTTTCATATCAGTGCCATGCTGTTTTGGTTACTGTAGCCTTGTAGTGGAGTTTGAATTTGGGTAACATGATTCCTCCAGCTTTGTCCTTTTTGCTTAAGATTGTCTTGGCTATTCAAGCTCTTTTTTTTGGTTCAACATAAATTTTAATATAGTTTTTCCTAATTATGTGAAGAATGTCATTGGTAGTTTGATAGGAATAGCACTGAATCTGTAAATTGCTTTGGGCAGTATGGCCATTTAAATGGTATTGATTCTTCCTATTCACAGTCATTGAATTTTTTTCCATTTGTTTGTGGCATCTCTGATTTCTTTGAGCAGTGTTTTGTAATTATTATTGTAGAGATCTTTTGCTTACATGGTTAGATGTATTCCTAGGTATTTTGTTCTTTTTGTGGCTATTGTCATTGGGAATGCAGACTTGATTTGATTCTCAGCTTGGATGTTGTTGGTATGTGGGAATGCTATTGATTTTTGTACATTGATTTTGTATCCTGAAACTTTGCTGAAGTTGTTTATCAGCTTAAGGAGCTTTTGGGCAGAGACTATTGTTTTTCTACATGTAGGATCATATTGTCTATAAACAGGGATAGTTTCACTTCCTCTCTTATTTGAATGCCTTTTACTTCTTTCTCTTGTCTGATTGCTCTGACCAGGACTTCCAATACTACGTTCAATAGGAGTGTTGAGAGTGGGTATCCTTGTCTTGTTCTGGTTTTCAAGGTGAATGCTTCCAGCTTTTGTCCATTCAGTATGCTGTTTGCTGTGGGTTTGTCATAGATGGCTCTTATTATTTTGAAGTAGGTTCCTTCAATGTCTAGTTTGATGAGGGTTTTTATCATGAAGGGATGTTGAATTGTATCAAAAGCTTTTTTTGCATGTACTGAGATAATCTTTTGGGCTTGTTTTAAATTTTGTTTCATGTGATGAATTACATTTATTGATTTCCACATGTTGCATGAACCTTGTGTCCAAGAGATAAAGCCTACTTTGTCATGGTGGATTCGCTTTTTGACATGCTGCTGGATTCAGTTTGCTAGTGTTTTGTTGAGAATTTTTGCATCTATGTCCATCAAGCATATTGGCCAGATGTTTTCTTTTTTTATTGTGTCTGTGCCAGGTTTTGATATTAGGATGATGCTGGCCTCAGAATGAGTTAGGAAAGAGTCCCTCCTCCTAAATGTTTTGGAATAGTTTCAGTAGGAATGGTACCAGCTCTTCTTTATACATCTGGTGGAATTCAGCTGTGAATCCATCTGGTCCTGGGCTTTTTCTGGTTGGTAGGCTTTTTATTACTGATACAATTTCAGAACTTGTTATTGGTCTGTTCAGGGATTCAGTTTATTCCTAGTTCAATCTTAGTAGGTTGTATCTTCCAGGAATTTATCCATTTCTTGTAGGTTTCTAGCTTGTGTGCATAGAGATGTTTGTAGTAGTCTTTGAGGTTGTTTGATATTTCTGTGGGGTTGGTAGTAATGTCTTCTTTGTCATTTCTGATTATGTTTATTTGGATCTACTTTTTTTTCTTTATTAGTCTAGCTAGCAGTCTATCTGTATTATTCTTTCAAAAAACAAAATCCTAGACTCATGATCTTTGGTATTATTTCTCACATCTCAATTTCCTTCAGTTCGGCTCTGGTTTTGGTTATTTCTTATCTTCTGCTAGATTTGGGATTGGTTAAATTTATTTTTAAATATGTCTGTTCCACAGATTCTAATTTAAAGACTTTGTTATGATCAAATATGATATTGTTTTGTGTTTGAGTTTGTTTAAGTAAGTTTAAAAATATCTTGTTAAAATAGAAAGATTCTAAAATAGAATTTGCCTGGTAATGTAACCTTAAAGGTCTGGAGGGAAAAGTGCTAAAGTGATTTAACACAGCAACAATGGTAGAAATTTCAACTAACTGTGTATCCTTACATATGAGGGACTATTCTAGCATCCCTTCCTTTTTGTCTTCTGTTGACTTCTCTGACTCTTATCACCCTTCCCCCAAGCCATACTTGTGATTATCTTTAAAAGCCGATAATATGCCTTTATTTTCTGGAGCTAAAGTCCCTTATGGTAGCGGCCCCCAACCTTTTGGGCACCAGGGACCAGTTTCATGGAAGACAATTTTTCAGGGTACCAGGTGTGAGGGGGATGGTTTCAGAATGATTCAAGCACATTACATTTATTGTGCACTTTATTTCTATTATTACATTGTAATATATAATGAAACTATTATACACATCATCATAATGTAGAATCAGTGAGAGCCCTGAGCTTGTTTTCCTGCACTAGATGGTCATATCCGGGAGTGACGGGAGACAGTGATAGATCATCCAGCATTAGATTCTCAAAAGGAGTATGCAACCCTAGATCCCTTGCATGTGCAGTTCACAGTAGGGTTTGTGCTCCTATGAAAATCAGACACTGCCAATGCTCTGACAAGAGGCAGAGCTCAGGAGGTAATGCAAGCAATGGAGGGTGACTGTAAATACAGGTGAAGCTTCGCTTGCTCACCTGCCACTCACTTCCTGCTGTGCAGCCTGGTTCCTAACAGGCCACGAACCAGTATCAGGGGTTGGGGACCTCTGCTCTATGGTAAACAATTAAGTACCAGAGGTTGTTAGTGCATCAGATCTGAAACTAGTCTGCCAATGAGAGATTCCAAGTGCTGTCATTTATTCTAGTATTTTCAGGCAAATTACCCAAATTTCTGTGCTTAGTTTCCTTATCAGTAAAATAGAGACAAAAATAGTGTCTATCTCAGAAGTTTAAATGAGAATTAAATGGATTAGTAAATGTACTTAGAACAGTGTCTGGTACGCAATTATTTGATTTTTTTTTAAACATCAGTTTGATAATAATAACTTCAAAGATTATCTCTATCTCTGTCCTCTAGTTTTCTTCATTTTAGCTATGTGTCATGTTTCATTGAAAAATACAAAATTTGATCTTATCTTTACATAAAGTCATGCAACCCTATACATCATACATTTATTTAATACTTATTGTGTACTAGATACTTTTCTCAGGTGTCAGGGATACAAATTAGTCTTTGTTTTCTATGGGGTGAGAAAAACAAGCAGACAAATGGTTACGCTAGAATGTGATTAAGTAATTGAGGCTATAGAAATCTTAATGACAGTTATCTAAGTCAGAGTTTGTTCATACAATGTATTAGTTTTCTATTCATGTATAACAAATTACCCCCACATTTAGCAGTTTTCAACAGCAAACAATTATTATTACTTTCATAGACCAGGAATCTGGGCCTGGCTTTGCTGGATGCTTCTGGCTCAGGGTCTCTTGCAGGTTGCAATCAAGTTGTGGGCAGGGGATGCAGTCATCTCAAGGCTCAACTGAGGGAAGATCTGCTTCCAAGTTCACTCACACAGTTACTGGCAAGATGTTTTTTGTCATGCATTGTTAGACTAAGGGCCTCAGTCTCTCACTGGCTGTTGACTGAAGGCCATCCTTACTTCCTTACCATGTGGGCTTCCTTCAGCTCACAACATGGCTGCTGGCTTCTCCCAGAGAGCTCTCAGAGAGTGAGCAAGGAAGAGTAAGCAGTAGTGATATCAGTCTTTTTGTAACCGAATCTCAGAAGAGACTTCCCACTATGTTTATTATAATCTCTTTGTTAGAAGCAAGTCATAGATTCAACTCTCACTCAAATGGAAGGAATTACATAAATGCATGAATATCAGAAGGTGGGGATCATTGATTGAGTACCATCTTAGAGTCCGCCTACCTCAAATATGATGGATTATTCTATATTTTTTTGTTATGAGTTTTCTGCATCTACATCTCTGCTTTCTCTCATTTTCTCACTCTGTGTAGGTACACTTGCTGTAACATGTTGTCTGGAGTCTCCACTTCAGGAAAACCATACAATTGCAGTGAGTTCAGAGAAAACTAATAAGAATGTTATATATGCTGAATAGCATCAATGTAAAATTTGAGTGAGATAGAGATAAATTCAATGATCAAAATCTCCACATGTAATTATAGGAAATCTACACAAATTTTGGAAATAGCTTATCAGTATCTTGGATAAAATATTTTTTGGCTCCGCCAGCAGGCACTGATATCACGCTCAGGGAGAATTCTAGCCTGGATCGTGATGTCAGGAAAGCACCCATGGGTCAGGAATTAAATGGCACTGCTGCATGAATCACCTGAGCAAGCCACCTAACCTCTGTGCTCTGGTTTTTTTATCTGTAGAGTGACTGTGATGGGTGCCTGCTCTGCCCATTTGTCACAGGACTCTTGTCATTTCCAACAATAATATATAGGGGGAATCTGATTCATTTTTTGAAAAACTCCTAGTGATGATGTAAGTGAGGCATCATTATTATTATCATGTTGCTCATTAAGTCTAGAAACATACTTATCAGTGGCCATTATACTTTATAAGCTCAGAAAGACGCTTTACTTTCTAAAGGGTGATTTCTTTCAAATTTGAATGGGATCAAATCCTCCGCTAAGTTACTTACTTTAGGTCTCCACTTCTCCCTTCCCCGCCCCACACATACTCACACTCTTCCCACATTCTCAGTTAACTGGTGGATGAATCCTTGTATAGCTGTTGGACAAATTCATGCCCATCAAAAATCAAACACAATCAAAGCCTAATCACAATAAAAAGTAGTTAAAAATAAAAGTAATCTATTGTGAAAGGTTTTAGATACCTTTCAACTTTCATTTCCAAAGATTTAAAAAATTTTGCTTTGGACATAATTCAACCTTGATGAGAATTCTTCCATCACTACTCAAGTCACAAATCTGAGAACCTGCCCTGTAGTCTGATTTAACCCTGTAGTTTGCCTCTCTCCTTGTGTTCCAGGGCTGTCCATGGTATTTCCACGTGCTTGTGGTCAGTGAAGCTCAGGAAGTTGTCTTGACTGAAATATGGGAGAAATGTCCTGGGAAGGGTCCTGAGAATTAGCTAGAACAGTGATCTCTACACCCTCTTGATCATGTATCCTATGAGTTAAAGATATGTGAGTATACTCCCATGTAGGTATAAATTTAAATTTATAAATTATATTCACATCAATCTGTATTAATATATTATGTACATTATAAAAGATAAGCAATCTATAAATAGAAAAGAGTGAGACGAGAAAAATATTTTAAAAGCAAAATTCAACTTATTTCACTTATTAATAGTACCTCAAACCCTTTTGTCCTGAAATCATAGAGATTTGTATTGATGTTCTGGACAGTTTGTTTTTAAATGCTTTGGTAATTAAACCAGCATTATACTATCACTGAACATTGAAAAATAAAAAATACACATAGGATTAGATTCATTGCTTATAATAATAATGTATACACATATTTCAAAAACTCTTTCTGAATATTTTTATTTTTATTTTTTTGACCTACATCTTGGCAGAACTGATTAGGTCATCATTGATTTTATCTCATAGCATGGCTGAAAAAGATCTCCTTCAGGGAGTAGAAGAAATATTATTCTGCCATTTTCTTGTTTTTAAAAATGTATTCTTGTATTATTAAATATTATCATCAAGACACTGTTTCTTTTCAGGAGTCTTTTAAAGCTATTGGCTCATTAGTGAGTGTTAGTTTGGTTAGAACTAGATGATATAATCCATAAATCTGCTTAACTACCCAAAGAAAACAGCACTATATTATGATAGTCAGAAAACAACACAAGTAAAAGATGTCATCGTTATTGCTCAACATAGGAGAGTGCAGCATAAAATATCAGCTGAGTGAGGGAAACTGCTTACTAAATATTTGTAAGATACAACTTGTGTTTCATTTTTGAAGATATAAACATATAAATAAGAATTTTAAGTTTTTTATACCCAGAGCTATGTACACTCCATTTTTTATTTTAAAATAGAATTTGTTGAATACTATAGTAAATTTATACATAGTTTTTTTTCATGTCAGTATTGGCACATAATGATAGTTTAAAGTACTACTGAATTAACACTTCAAAAATTTCAAATTTTAAAACATATTCCATAAAAATATAAAGCCTAATATTGTTATAAAAGTATTAATTTACACTAACTTACATATCAAAGTGTTAAGAAATTCCACACCCAAGCCAATGATCTGAGAAGTAAAAATTCAATCATGTGTTTTCAAAACTGTTTTCATTTGAACAAAATACAACAGAAGGTATAAAACAGGCAAAAATTACTTAATATATTGACTTGTCCTACTAGAAAATGTTGCAGATTAACTTTAGATATTAAAAAGATTCATATTCCAAAGGAACAGAAAAGCTGTTTGCAATACTTTTTATGCCTAATCAAAGAACCACATGATGACATTAAATATTCTACATTTTTTTGGTTGCTCCTTAATTGCCAGTAATGGAGGACTAATATAAAAATTTAGTTTTAAAAATAACTTTTCTTCCAATGAACATATTTATATACAAAGGCTGTCCTAACTTTTGAAACATTAAACAAGGAAATTTATACTTATGATCTTCACTATAATATGGCCTATATATTACCCTGTTAATAATTTTTTTACTCTGAAAATTCAGTAATCTCATATATGAGTATTACAGTAGAGGATCAAATTCCAAAAAGTTGAGTAATTTGATTCAGATCTTTTGAATTTATAGGGTACCTTTCTTCCAGGAAATGTATAAAGTTATTTATATATAATATATATATATAATATATATAGAACTAAAACAATATATATTATATAATATATAGATGCAAAGCAATGTAATATATAATATATAAAGTATATAGTATATTATATAATACATAATATATAATAAATAATGTAATATATATTATATATTATGATATATAATAATATATAATGTAATATAATATATTAATGTTTATATATTATATATTATATAATTATATATAACATAAATATATAAAATACGTTATATATACTATATATTATACAATATATATTATAAATATATTTCTTTTTAATGGTCTACACTGAATTCAATTCAATTATAAACTGAAGTACAGTTTTTGTTTTTGAAATTTCATTGGTTAAGATCAGGCTGAAATTTTAGAGCTCAAGCTTAAATAAATTAGTTCAAATATTTTTTAGTCAAACGTAAAATATGTCTGTAACTCTAAGGATAAATGCTTGAGGGAATGGATATCCCATTCTCCACGATGTGCTTATTTGACATTGCATGCCTGTATCAAAACATCTCATGTACCCCATAAATATATACACCTACTATGTACCCACGAAAATTTTTAAAAACGTAAAAATAATAATTTTTGCTTATACTAAAGCATAAATTGAAAGAGCAAGGAAAACTGGAAAGCTCATTTGTATTTACTGTAAATGTATCAATTCACTAAAATCTCTTTGGACATGTAAGTAAAATATACGAATGACAATAGCAGATGAGTTAAAATTCTCTTTCTTTAAAAGAGAAATAAATTGCAGACTCTAATAACAAGGAATTGCTAATCTAAAAAACATTTACAAGCTAGAGGAAAATGTATATAATGTATTAGACTATCAAGGCTTTTCCGAGCAAACCTCACATTTATTTTTGTTAAACTAAACCAAGGTAAAAGTAATCTACATTACAATTTGAGATTGTGATTTCTGTTGATAAGCCACAAAACTGTTCATAGGGACTTTCTAACTAAGAACATTTTTTTGCATTGAAAATTAATAAATACAGTGTATCATTATTTTAAAGACATGTGAAGGGGGAAAAAACAGCTTCTCTTGCCCTTAAAGTTACTGGTGGTAAGAGAGTAAGAGAGGAAGAGATGACAGCTTTTTAAATCAAATTTTCATCTCCCCTATCCTTTGTTCATTTTGACTCCCCAAATAAAATATTTCTGTACTTTAATTTTTTAATCACTATTGTCAGCTTGGTTGCTATACATTTAATTACAAGATAAAGTTGACATTGAGGATAAAGAAACTTGAGTAATTACACTTTTTCTTATTTCTATTTAACCAATAAGATTTTAATAGCAAATTAGAACAAGATTTTACCTCCGTAATAACTAATGGTTGGATAAGGTAGAATTTGTATCAAATAACTCAGACTTCAGATTTCTGGATGTACCATAACTATGCTATTGAGGAACAAAATCTAAATAATGAAGTTAAAATATTAATTACTACTCCAGTCATATGAAACCAAATATTTTGACAAATTATCTTATTTCAATGTAGTAAAAAAAAAAAAACCCAATCATTTTATTTAACATTCTTTATAAAATGTGATTGAGGCTTTTAAATATCATAAAGCTGGGATGAGGCTGCAGATAAAAAAAACTGTATTTTGGCAAATACCTTATTAATATTATAAATGAAAATATAGTTAGAGTTTTAAAATGGCACTTAATGTGTTCTCTCTCTCAGAGTCTGCCAAATAAATCAGATTTCTTGGAAAAAAACCAAACTTGATACAATGAAGGCAAAATTAAGTCAGATAAGTCAAAATTAAGTCAAAATTAACGTCAGATAAGTCATTTGCCATAAACGAAAGGACCCCTGACCGCATTAAGCAGAGGGACTGATGGTCAGTGGAGCTTCTCTGTTTGCAATTTATTCAGCAAAAGCGAACAATTGTTTAAAAGTCTCTAATACAATAAGTAGAAAGCTGATACTGGATCCTTTCCTTACTCCTTATACGAAAATTAATTCAAGATAGATTAGAGACTTAAATGTTAGACCTAAAACCATAAAAACCCTAGAAGAAAATCTAGGTAATACCATTCAGGACATAAGCATGGGCAAGGACTTCATGTCTAAAACACCAAAAGCAACGGCAACAAAAGCCAAAATTGACAAATGGGATCTAATTAAACTAAAGAGCTTCTGCACAGCAAAAGAAACTACCATCAGAGTGAACAGGCAACCTCCAGAATGGGAGAAAATTTTTGCAATCTACTAATCTGACAAAGGGCTAATATCCAGAACCTACAAAGAACTCAATCAAATTTACAAGAAAAAAATGAGATCACTTAGACACAGGAAGGGGAACATCACACACCGGGTCCTATTGTGGGAAGGGATAGAAGGGAGGGATAGCATTAGGAGATGTACCTAATGTAAATGACGAGTTAATGAGTGCAGCACACCAACATGGCACATGTATACATATGTAACAAACCTGCACGTTGTGCACATGTACCCTAGAACTTAAAGTATAATAATAATAAAAAAAGAAAAAGTATTAAAAAAAGTCTCTAATACAAAATTTAGTTCAAATATCAAAGGTCTGATCCATTTTAAAAGGATTAAGTTTATTTTTTTAATAAGTTGAACTGGCTTTAGATGAAAGATATAGATCATTCACATATTTTATACATTATTTACAGAGAAATGAAAAATCCTGCTGCCTTTGTTATCACTCGTCATTTGGGAATTTCTTAGATAAAATAAAAGAAAATGGAAAGATAATTTGACCTCTGACTCCCAGGAGAATGTTCAAGCCACATCTGAAATTTACCAAAGAATAAAGAGAAAAAATTTTTCAAGTTGGAAGGTACCAGAGTGATTAGCTGGTCTAACCTACTTAATTTTGCAGATGAGAAGGCTGAGATACAAGTGTCTTGAGCTGTGGCAAATTACTCAGCTCTTCCTTGTATTGTAATTAAACCGAGACTAACACCAAGTCTCTTGCTGTTGTTGCCAATTCTTTTCTCTGAACCACACTTCGTACATCCTCCACCAAGATTAACAGCCACAGCCACTACCTATGGGGCAAGGGGTGGGAATCAGGAAGCAAAAAAAGATAAAGGGTGAGGTGGGGGAATGTGGGATAATGTTAGGAATGTTGTATTCAACAATAAGTCATATGTATTAATACATAATTTCTTAAGAAAAATAATTTTTAAAAAATCAAAGCTTAACATCAACAGAACCAAATTTCAAAGATCAGAAATACCAAAGTGAAACTGAATGTTAGTACTGAAATTTAAGCTACATTTTCAAAAAAACAGCCAGCAGACCACTAGATTTCAGTTTCTGTCTCCTTTTAGTGACTAGTTCTATATATTATGTTTCTCTACACCTGAAAAAATGTTCTTAATATAATACACATGCAGTCTGAAGTAATTTCAGTTCTCAAGTTTATGAAAGGAGTTTTAAAAAAACATACTACAAAAATATGCACTTATATTTATTCCAAAACTATACATTTCTAACCTCTGCAGTGATATAAGGTCCAAATTTTCACTGTTGAACCGCCTTCTTGCGTGGTCTTAAACAGTTATTTCTATAAAGCAGATAAAGTTTGCATAATTCTTTACAGTAAAACCCATTCAGAAACTCACTTTGATAGTAATGCTTTTATCTACCATTACAGGTGGAAGAAACATTTCAGTAAAAAAGTATAGGGGTGGGTCAAAGCATGTTTTTTTTGTTTTTTTTTTGTTTGTTTGTTTATTTGTTTTTCTTTTTAGCAAAATATACTGTATGTAAAACATCTTGGAAACTACACATACCATATCCTTTTATTTAATTTGAAGGCACAACTTTAACATGATGTAACTGTCAGTACCAGCTCATAAAAATATATATTTGCAAACATATCATTGAAGACTTTCAGATTGTCAATTCAAAAATCAATTTAAAAAGTCAAAGTCTATTTGCAGAAAATCAATAACACATTATAGCAGTTCCACGTAATATTATCACAGGACAATCTGTTCACCAGACATCATTTGTTGCATAATCCAGATGGTCCATCATCAGATAGCTGTTACCTTTCCAGAACTTTTTCATTTCCTTACGTTTCCAGGCAACAACTGAGGCAGTAATAAGTGTGCAAGGTACTAAATAGAGGAGAGCAGGTTGCCCCTTTTCATCAGCACCAGAACAACAAATGTAAGTATCATGCCAATAGCATAGGCTGCCATAGAGGAAACATAGTCTATATAAGAAGAACCAGTGTGAACATCAACTCTTCTACAGTAGGCAATCAACAGGCCTCTACTGTCTCCAAAACCCAATATTGAAACAGGCATGATGCACACACTCATTACTGAGAAACAGATCAACTTTGGTACTCTGATGACTACTGGCAATGTTTCAGTATTTCCAAAAAGTCCAGCTGCAAGTTCAACCATGCTACTCTCACCACTCTTTGTGATGAATGGTGTTATGAAAACAAAAAATACATCATAGAGGAGGAGAAGGCCTAGAAGTATCACACATGACTTGAAGCTGGGCAACTTCAGTGTTTTAATTAAATTCAGACAGAAAGCAATCCCCAAGATATCTTGTAAAATCCAAGCCCACCTGTCTTCATTTCGAAACACAGCCCAAACAATAACTATTGCTATTCATAGTCCAGAGAGAAAAATAAGTCTCATGTCCATGCTTTTGCCACGACACACAATCGTGCATTGTCCATATGGTGTCTTATGAATTAGTGCTGCAAGAGAGTTGTACAGACTCATTGCTGATGCTATGCAGAAAATTGCTATCATAACATAAACTAACCATTTGTAGAAGAAATAAAGACCATCATAACACAGCAGATGACCACAAATATTAGAACTGTAAGAGGATAAAAGTTAGATATTCTTCCTTTTTTTCCCTCATTTCTCTATCTTCAGTTGTCACTGCTTTCAAGTTTCCAATTCAACTAGTCCACTCCAGTACCCACCTAATGCCCCAGTGAACACAACAATTACAAAAATAACCACCATAGTATAATCAAAGTTAGGCCACGATGGAGAATACATTTTTCACAGTAATGTTATTTCCTAGAGTCTGCTTCATATCTTTAAAGTCTTTGTGGCTTATAAATGCAATCAGTATTTTCACATCAGGAAATTCAGATCTGTTACCTGAGGTAGGAAATAGGATACTGTTATTGACAACTAACATTGCTTCAGCACCTCTTTTCTGTTCAATTCCAGTGTTTTCAAGAAAATGTCAGCTTCCCCATTGCACCACAACTGCTTTGTTCTAATTTACGCCAACAAGAGGAACATCAGAAAGATTGCATAGTGGTGTGGAAGTCAGATTCATCAACCTAATGTAAGTTGCATTTTCTAGGGTATTTGGAAGAGCTGACCAATGCGGGTTATAAAGCATGCAGTAGTCCTTGGATGTGCCATTTCCAGACGCATGCAAGATTGCTTCCTGAGCGGCTAGCAGGGGGAGCAGGAAGCCCCAGAGCAGGGCGGCCTCGGCAGGGGACAGCCGCAGCTGCGGCCCCATCGGACTGGTGGGTGCCGGGTGGGGTGGCGCGGCGCGGCTCACTAGGCGGGATAGGCTCGGAGCCCCGCCACTGCGCTGCCTCCGTGGCCGGACTGGACCGGACCGGACAGGCGCGGGCAGACGGGCTAGGTTGGGATCGCCGCTGCTGCAGGGGCGGCCACTGCAGCCCACACTCCAATTTAGTGGCTAGTGTTCTAATTCCTTTGGGGTTCACCTGAGTCCTTAATGAGGACTGGGCCAAGAAAAGTTATACTGAAGATAGACAGGACTGTAAAAAACAGAACTCTGGGCCCTACCCCTGCTTCAACCAAAGAGCTCCGATTTTTACTTATTTTTTATTTTACACATAAAAATAAATTTTTTTTATGTGTAAAAATTGTTCTGATCAATTTTCATTGGAGCAAAGAATTCCACAGCTAAAACATGCCTAAAACTCTCTCTGGAGAAGGCTAGAAGCCCATGCCTCATAATTCTGAAAAATGTTTGAAACCAGTCACTGAACAGTAAAGTTGCAAATATAGCCTTTTATCAAAGAACCAAGTATACCAGTTTTAAAAGTTCTTTAGGTTAATGTTTGTTTTATTTTCCTTACATGCAAAATCATAGCATTAGATCTAAAAAAGAAGATAGTTTAGCCAAAAGTTTTAAGCATAAGTAAATATTAATACTAAAGAGAAGCATTGATAAAACATGCATTCAATTTTTTTTCTCAGTTGAGACATTCAGTGAAACGTTTTGAATATTATTTTTGAAACAAATCATATTAAAGCAAAGCTTTAAAAAGGATATGGTTCCTGGAATATCTTAGTGAGTTTAATCTCGGTTTTCTTAGGTGCTTTGGAAATACCAGCCAGCTCATGCATCTTAAGATAATATAAAATCAATGGACTCTGACCTCCAAAATTGAAGAGAACACGATTAAACTCTGGACCAGTACTACTATAGTGCGACTGTAAGAGGAAGAAAAGAATCACGATGATGATTACTTTTATATTTCTAAAAAAGTGTGAATAAAATATAACTTCATATTTAGCATAAAGTTACAATTTGATATATTAAAATAAAGGAAATTCCAGAAAGCATCTTCTTAATTAGAGGAATTTACCAAAGTAAGAGTCTATAAGTATGTGCAGTAAGGCTCTTCTACCCTTTTGATTTATCAGGCTTGTATATAGGCAATAGACATTATTCAGTCTTAAGAACAGAAAAAAAAAAACAAAATGAAGAAAATGAACAAAGTCAGGAAAAGGCATAGGAAAAATATCTGAAGAAATGATGGTCTGAATTTTCAAAATTTATGAAAAACCCATCCAAGAAGTTCAGCAATCTCTAAGTAGAATAAATTTACACCTAGCACATCCTAGACAAAGTTTTAAAAAATAAAGACAAGGAGAAAAATCTCAAAAGCAGCAAGAGAAAGCAACTCATATATAGGTGAACTTTAATAAGATTAATAACTAACTTCTTATCATAACAAAACAGACCAGAAGGCAGTAGGATAGCATCAAGGTGCTGATGGGAAAAAAAAAAAAAAAAACCTGTTGACCAAAAATCCTATGTCAAGAATACAACAACCATAAATATAATTACTCCAAGATTCTATTATTCCCTTCTTATGGGAGAAATGTCAGTATGGCAACTACTAATATTTTAAGTTTTCCTCAATCTTTGTAATACCATTATGAGATTTTTTTATTGATTACACTTCCTGTGGGGAAATAAAATTTTGTTTTCATTTGCTTTTATTGATACATACAGTTCTCTTGAATTTCTTTTGCTTATGGTCACTTTTTTATTCTATAGGTTTTTGCAAAAAATATGTTTCAGAATTCCTAGCAGCTACAGAATCATTTCAAATAATGGGACTATCATAATCAATAGCAATTCTTTGCCAGGAAAAAGTTAATGTCAGTATCAGACATGTTTTCTCTGATGTAAATCACTCCTTCATTTTAAGCTCCCATAATTCACAATGGGTTATATATAGCTCGATTTTCAAAATGTATGCAAAACTAGCCCAAGCTCAGTTTAGATTTTTAAAAAGTTTGCCTGTCTAGATAGATGTTTTGCAATCCCCTTCCTGTTTCTTTCTTGGGTACTATAAGATAAACATTCCATCTTACTAAAATTCTAGAAATAGACATTTCTGTTATTTTTCTGCAGTTATCAGTTATTAAGAAAATCAGTTTGCAGCCTTTTTTCCTCTATAAAAATTCATGGTTTTTAAGAGTAGTTCAGCCAGGTAAGAGGCAAATAGGTATTAAATGCAAATCTGGTGGTTTTTTTTTTTTTTTTTTTTTTTTTTTTTTTTTTTTCCGATGGAGTCTTGCTCTGTCACCCAGGCACCCAGGCTGGAGTGCAGTGGCGCGATCTTGGCTAACTGCAAGCTCTGCCTCCCGGGTTCATGCCATTCTTCTGCCTCAGCCTCCCGAGTAGCTAGTACTACAGATGCCCGCCACCACACCTGGCTAATTTTTTTTGTATTTTTAGTAGATATGGGTTTTCACCGTGTTAGCCAGGATGGTCTCCATCTCCTGACCTCACAATCCACCTGCCTGGGCCTCCTGAAGTGCTGGGATTACAGGCGTGAGCCACCGGACCTGGCCTGGTTTTCTGTTTTTTAAAGCAGAATGCTGCAAGTTGACCAAAAACCTCTTGCTAGAGACACTCCAAATAGCCAAACCAATGAACAGAAATCCTAATGTTTCCATTCATCCCACGAAAGATAATAGCAGAAATTTGTCAGAGCACTTTAAGATTCCATGAAGCAAGACTTTTATTGTCAAGTCAACCTAGCCCTAAAATCAAAGAATCAAGCAACTCCATAAACTTAAGAATGATCATAAAGGATGAAATAGAAAGTCCAAGGGGTGATTTAGGTGCCTAATTTCTCGGTTAATTTATTGAAGGATAATTGCTACAATGAATAGAATGCTAAACACTGATTTTTGGGCTTGAATATGTGTTCTGCCAATGCTCATACCCAATGTTACTTTCAGGGACTGGAAACCCACAGGCACCTGTTTAGCATTTGGACAACTTTGGTGTCTGGAAAATTTTTCATATTGAGCTGAAATCTATATCCCCGTGTCTTTCGCTTATTTATTGGCAAAAGTTATACTTTTTTTGGAGCCACACAGAAAAACTCTAATTCTGCTTTCCTACAGTAGCTCTCTACATATTTGAAAACAGTTATTGTGGCCTTCAGAGTCTTTTCCTTCCAGAAGAAATACTTATAAATAGTTTGGCCATTGCTCAAGCAGTATTATTTCAGAGCTCTTCATAATTAGGTTTAGATGAGGTTGTCAATGATGGGATTGGAGTCCTTATAAGAAGAAGAGACAGAGCTCATTCTCTCTGCCATATGAGGACACAACAAGGAAGAGGCCGTCTGCAAGACAGAAAGAGAGGCTTCACCAGAAAACCAAATTGGCTGGCTCCTTGATCTTGGATTTCCCATCCTCCAGAACTATGAGAAATGAATTTCTGTTGTTTAAGCTACCCAGTCCATGGTATTTTGTTATGGCAGTCCAAGCTGATTAGTACAATGGGACAGGGCAAAAAATGCAGCAATGTGCTGTTACTACTAAAGATGTATTTCCAATGTCTATCTGTTAACAGCATCCTCTGAAAAAGGTTGTTTAATCTGTTGCAAACCCATGTGTTAATTACTAAACAAAGTTCGAGAGACCATTTTTGGTGTTTGCTGAAGATCAGATATATAATTTCTATTACTTATCTCTGATTTCTAAACTGGCAATATTTCCCCAAAGGAAATGGTGTGACATTGTTATTGATTCAAAATTGACTTCTATACGTCACCAGTTAGTATCTGAAGTGCCTGAAAACCATCCTTAGCCTCACTGTGAAGGTCAGAATACAGTAGGAAGATATTTTATTAAGCTTGGGTTATTAAATACTGGGAAAAACATAAATACTGACTTTCAGAAAGTGGTTTTTATATAGGCATAATTTTTAATTTTAAATAAATTATCTTATCAGACTTGATAAGATGATGTAGACAACATTTTAGCAATAAAAACTATGACCAACTTAAAACTTAATTGTCTAACAGATTAAGATATCAAATTCAGAATTTCAGGTCAATGATCTCATCAAATTTTGGCTAAGGCAACACATGGTGGTGAGTCCATGAAATCTCTACTTGCAAGGCACCTTCAAGAATGTTGAGAAACTAAGCATTCAAGACTCAAGAGTAACAGTATCTACATGTGGTCAATTATTCTAGGACCATGGCTTAAGAAGTAAGGACAGGTCAACTATTGTTGATACTCCTTTGAAGTTTTCCCTGCAACTTTGCTGCTTATTGAGATCATATTCATGTGCAAACACCAGATGGAGCCTCTGTATGTCAACCAAAGGAGAAACAGTGACAAGACATGTTGTGAGGAAAAAAGATAAATATTATGATATTTTTCATTAGAGATGGGGATATTTTCAGAAGAAAATAAAACTTTTTAATATTAAGATTAAACCTTCAAACAAATCTCTTTTGACCATTAAATTCTTTTCTAAAATATATGTTAAGAATGTAATAACCAGCATTGCCTGTGTACAGCACAAATTGCAAATTAAATAAATAAGAAATTTTTTCATAATTATTATACTCCAAACCTTTTTTGCTAGTCTTGATAATCCTGATTCTTCCTTGGATATGGGCAACGCATATGCTCTTGGGTTGTTTAGAATCTTGATAATATTGAAGTCGATAGCTAAAACAGAAAATAAAATACTTTTTAAAATTCTGGTATTTTTTTCCTTCACAGAAAAAGCATGATACCTCTTTTGCCTTTTAACGATGCACCCTAAATGCGGAGAAGGGCAAACATGGATAAAGAGTGTAAAGACATTGTTATAACTTGTCCCAAAAAGGAAATAAATATTACATTTCGTATTTTTACTCAATAGGGCTTTAGAGTTTATAAAATTCATTTATTTACATTATGTCATTCTCGCAAACCATTCAGTGAGCTAAGAAACATTTTCCATAATTTACAGTTGAGAAGACTAAAGTACAAGTTCTATGACTTGTTTAAGCTACTATTTACTAAGTAGTAGAAGGAGAGGACACAAATCTAGGTCTTTTGCTTCTAAGTCCAGAGTGATGACCCTCTAATTAGATGCAATAAGCAACTTGGGCCTCTGCCTGTCAGAGTCCTGTTTTTCTATATTCTGACAATACACCCAGATAAGAAGAGACTTGGTGACCTTTCCTTTCAACCTGCATGAATACGCATGAGGGTACAGAGGGAATCGTGCCACTTCTTAAAGGAAAAGAGAGCCATGTGATTTAATCAGGCATGTCAATCAGCCTAAAAGCACAAGCTAGGTATTAAGTGTATCTTAACGTCAGAGAAAAAAGGTGATCTGAGAGGTTTGTTCTAGACTCTGCACTGATTATCAGTTACTGGGTAGACTAATCAGATCTAGTGATTATAACGTTGATGACAAACCTCTTAAGAGTTAAAGAGGGGGGCGGAGCAAGATGGCCAAATAGGAACAGCTCCAGTCTCCAACTCCCAGCACGAGCGACACAGAAGACCGGTGATTTCTGCATTTTCAACTGAGGTACTGAGGTCATCTCACTAGGGAGTGCCGGACAATCGGTGCTGGTCAGCTGCTGCAGCCTGACCAGCGAGAGCTGAAGCAGGGCGAGGCATCGCCTCACCTGGGAAGTGCAAGGGGGAAGGGAATCCCTTTTCCTAGCCAGGGGAACTGAGACACACAACACCTGGAAAATCGGCTAACTCCCACCCCAATACCGCGCTTTAAGCAAACGGGCACACCAGAAGAATATATCCCTCACCTGTCCGGGAGGGTCCCATGCCCACAGAGCCTCCCTCATTGTTAACACAGCAGTCTGCGGCGATCTAACCGCAAGGCAGCAGCGAGGCTGGGGGAGGGGCGCCCGCCATTGCTGAGGCTTAAGTAGGTAAACAAAACCTCTGGGAAGCTCAAACTGGGTGGAGCTCACAGCAGCTCAAGGAAGCCTGCCTGTCTCTGTAGACTCCACCTCTGGGGACAGCGCACAGCTGAAGACCAACAGGGGAAGCGGCGGGGGCCTGTGCAGACACGAACGACTCTGTCTGACAGCTTTGGGGAGAGCGGTGGATCTCCCAACGCGGAGGTTGAGATCTGAGAACGGACAGACTGCCTGCTCAGGTGGGTCCCTGACCCCTGAGTAGCCTAGCTGGGAGACATCCCCCACCAGGGGCAGTCTGACACCCCACACCTCACAGGGTGGAGTACACCCCTGAGAGGAAGCTTCCAAAGTAAGAATCAGACAGGTACACTCGCTGTTCAGCAATATTCTATCTTCCGCAACCTCTGCTGCTGATACCCAGGCAAACAGGGTCTGGAGTGGACCTCAAGCAATCTCCAACAGACCTACAGCTGAGGGTCCTGACTGTCAGAAGGAAAACTATCAAACAGGAAGGACACCTATACCAAAACCCCATCAGTACGTCACCATCATCAAAGACCAGAGACAGATAAAACCACAAAGATGGGGAAAAAGCAGGGCGGAAAAGCTGGAAATTCAAAAAATAAGAGCGCATCTCCCCCTGCAAAGGAGCGCAGCCCATCACCAGCAACGGATCGAAGCTGGTCAGAGAATGACTTTGACGAGATGAGAGAAGAAGGCTTCAGTCCATCAAACTTCTCAGAGCTAAAGGAGGAATTACGTACCCAGCGCAAAGAAACTAAAAATCTTGAAAAAAGAGTGGAAGAATTGACAGCTAGACTAATTAATGCAGAGAAGGTCATAAACGAAATGACAGAGATGAAAACCATGACATGAGAAATACGTGACAAATGCACAAGCTTCAGTAACCGACTCGATCAACTGGAAGAAAGAGTATCAGCGATTGAGGATCAAATGAATGAAATGAAGCGAGAAGAGAAACCAAAATAAAAAAGAAGAAAAAGAAATGAACAAAGCCTGCAAGAAGTATGGGATTACGTAAAAAGACCAAATCTACGTCTGATTGGGGTGCCTGAAAGTGAGGGGGAAAATGGATCCAAGTTGGAAAACACACTTTAGGATATCATCCAGGAGAACTTCCCCAACCTAGTAGGGCAGGCCAACATTCAAATTCAGGAAATACAGAGAACGCCACAAAGATACTCCTTGAGAAGAGCAACTCCAAGACACATAATTGCCAGATTCACCAAAGTTGAAATGAAGGAAAAAATCTGAAGGGCAGCCAGAGAGAAAGGTCGGGTTACCCACTAAGGGAAGCCCATCAGACTAACAGCAGATCTCTCGGCAGAAACTCTACGAGCCAGAAGAGAGTGGGGGCCAATATTCAACATTCTTAAAGAAAAGAATTTTCAACCCAGAATTTCATATCCAGCCAAACTAAGTTTCATAAGTGAAGGAGAAATAAAATCCTTTACAGATAAGCAAATGCTTAGAGATTTTGTCACCACCAGGCCTGCCTTACAAGAGACCCTGAAGGAAGCCCTAAACATGGAAAGGAACAACCGGTACCAGCCATTGCAAAAACATGCCAAAATGTAAAGACCATCGAGGCTAGGAAGAAACTGCATCAACTAACGAGCAAAATAACCAGTTAATATCATAATGAGGATCAAGTTCACACATAACAATATTAACCTTATATGTAAATGGACTAAATGCTCCAATTAAAAGACACAGACTGGCAAACTGGATAAAGAGTCAAGACCCATCAGTCTGCTGTATTCAGGAGACCCATCTCACATGCAGAGACATACATAGGCTCAAAATAAAGGGATGGAGGAAGATCTACCAAGCAATTGGAGAACAAAAAAAAGCAGGCGTTGCAATCCTAGTCTCTGATAAAACAGACTTTAAACCATCAAAGATCAAAAGAGACAAAGAAGGCCATTACATAATGGTAAAGGGATCAATTCAACAGGAAGAGCTAACTATCCTAAATATATATGCACCCAATACAGGAGCACCCAGATTCATAAAGCAAGTCCTTAGAGACTTACAAAGAGACTTAGGCTCCCATACAATAATAATGGGAGACTTCAACACTCCACTGTCAACATTAGACAGATCAATGAGACCGAAAGTTAACAAGGATATCCAGGAATTGAACTCATCTCTGCACCAAGCGGACCTAATAGACATCTATAGAACTCTCCACCCCAAATGAACAGAATATACATTCTTCTCAGCACCACATCGCACTTATTCCAAAATTGACCACATAATTGGAAGTAAAGCACTCCTCAGCAAATGTAAAAGAACAGAAATTATAACAAACTGTCTCTCAGACCACAGTGCAATCAAACTAGAACTCAGGACTAAGAAACTCAATCAAAACCACTCAACTACATGGAAACTGAACAACCTGCTCCTGAATGACTACTGGGTACATAATGAAATGAAGGCAGAAATAAAGATGTTCTTTGAAACCAATGAGAACAAAGATACAACATACCAGAATCTCTGGGACACATTTAAAGCAGTGCGTAGAGGGAAATTTATAGCACTAAATGCCCACAAGAGAAAGCAGGAAAGATCTAAAATTGACACTCTAACATCACAATTAAAAGAACTAGAGAGGCAAGAGCAAACACATTCAAAAGCTAGCAGAAGGCAAGAAATAACTAAGATCAGAGCAGAACTGAAGGAGATAGAGACACAAAAAACCCTCCAAAAAATCAATGAATCCAGGAGTTGGTTTTTCGAAAAGATCAACAAAATTGGCAGACCGCTAGCAAGACTAATAAAGAAGAAAAGAGAGAGGAATCAAATAGATGCAATAAAAAATGATAAAGGGGATATCACCACCCACCCCACAGAAATACAAACTACCATCAGAGAATACTATAAACACCTCTACGCAAATCAACTAGAAAATCTAGAAGAAATGGATAATTTCCTGGACACTTACACTCTCCCAAGACTAAACCAGGAAGAAGTTGAATCCCTGAATAGACCAATAGCAGGCTCTGAAATTGAGGCAACAATTAATAGCCTACCCACCAAAAAAAGTCCAGGACCAGATGGATTCACAGCTGAATTCTACCAGAGGTACAAGGAGGAGCTGGCACCATTCCTTCTGAAACTATTCCAATCAATAGAAAAAGAGGGAATCCTCCCTAACTCATTTTATGAGGCCAACATCATCCTGATACCAAAGCCTGGCAGAGACACAACAAAAAAAGAGAATTTTAGACCAATATCCCTGATGAACATCGGTGCAAAAATCCTCAATAAAATACTGGCACACTGGATTCAGCAGCACATCAAAAAGCTTATCCACCATGATCAAGTGGGCTTCATCCCTGGGATGCAAGGCTGGTTCAACATTCGCAAATCAATAAACATAATCCAGCATATAAACAGAACCAAAGTCAAGAACCACATGATTATCTCAATAGATGCAGAAAAGGCTTTCGACAAAATTCAACAGCCCTTCATGCTAAAAACGCTCAATAAATTCGGTATTGATGGAACGTACCTCAAAATAATAAGAGCTATTTATGACAAACCCACAGCTAATATCATACTGAATGGGCAAAAACTGGAAAAATTCCCTTTGAAAACTAGTACAAGACAGAGATGCCCTCTCTCACCACTCCTATTCAACATAGTGTTGGAAGTTCTGGCTAGGGCAATCAGGCAAGAGAAAGAAATCAAGGGTATCCAGTTAGGAAAAGAAGAAGTCAAATTGTCCCTGTTTGCAGATGACATGATTGTATATTTAGAAAACCCCATCATCTCAGCCCAAAATCTCCTTAAGCTGATACGCAACTTCAGCAAAGTCTCAGGATACAAAATTAATGTGCAAAAATCACAAGCATTCTTATGCACCAGTAACAGACAAGCAGAGAGCCAAATCAGGAATGAACTTCCATTCACAATTGCTTCAAAGAGAATAAAATACCTAGGAATCCAACTTACAAGGGATGTAAGGGACCTCTTCAAGGAGAACTACAAACCACTGCTCAGTGAAATCAAAGAGGACACAAACAAATGGAAGAACATACCATGCTCATGGATAGGAAGAATCAATATCGTGAAAATGGCCATACTGCCCAAGGTTATTTATAGATTCAATGCCATCCCCATCAAGCTACCAATAAGTTTCTTCACAGAATTGGAAAAAACTGCTTTAAAGTTCATATGGAACCAAGAAAGAGCCCGTATTGCCAAGACAATCCTAAGTCAAAAGGACAAAGCTGGAGGCGTCACGCTACCTGACTTCAAACTATACTACAAGGCTACAGTAACCAAAACAGCATGGTACTGGTACCAAAACAGAGCTATAGACCAATGGAACAGAACAGAGTCCTCAGAAATAATACCACACATCTACAGCCATCTGATCTTTGACAAACCTGAGAGAAACAAGAAATGGGGAAAGGATTCCCTATTTAATAAATGGTGCTGGGAAAATTGGCTAGCCATAAGTAGAAAGCTGAAACTGGATCCTTTCCTTACTCCTTATACAAAGATTAATTCAAGATGGATTAGAGACTTAAATGTTAGACCTAATACCATAAAAACCCTAGAAGAAAATCTAGGTAGTACCATTCAGGACATAGGCATGGGCAAGGACTTCATGTCTAAAACACCAAAAGCAACGGCAGCAAAAGCAAAAATTGACAAATGGGATCTAATTAAACTAAAGAGCTTCTGCACAGCAAAAGAAACTACCATCAGAGTGAACAGGCAACCTACAGAATGGGAGAAAATTTTTGCAATCTACTCATCTGACAAAGGGCTAATATCCAGAATCTACAAAGAACTCAAACAAATATACAAGAAAAAAACAAACAACCCCATCAAAAAGTGGGCAAAGGATATGAACAGACATTTCTCAAAAGAAGACATTCAGACAGCCAACAGACACATGAAAAAATGCTCATCATCACTCGCCATCAGAGAAATGCAAATCAAAACCACAATGAGATACCATCTCACACCAGTTAGAATGGCAATCATTAAAAAATCAGGAAACAACAGTTGTTGGAGAGGATGTGGAGAAATAGGAACACTTTTACACTGTTGGTGGGATTGTAAACTAGTTCAACCATTATGGAAAACAGTATGGCAATTCCTCAAGGATCTAGAACTAGATGTACCATATGACCCAGCAATCCCACTACTGGGTATATACCCAAAGGATTATAAATTATTCTACTACAAAGACACATGCACACGTATGTTTATTGCAGCACTATTCACAATAGCAAAGACTTGGAACCAACCCAAATGTCCATCTGTGACAGACTGGATTAAGAAAATGTGGCACATATACACCATGGAATACTATGCAGCCATAAAAAAGGATGAGTTTGCGTCCTTTGTAGGGACATGGATGCAGCTGGAAACCATCATTCTTAGCAAACTATCACAAGAACAGAAAACCAAACACCGCATGTTCTCACACATAGGTGGGAACTGAACAATGAGATCACTTGGACTCGGGAAGGGGAACATCACACACTGGGGCCTATCATGGGGAGGGGGGAGGGGGAGGCGGGAGGGATTGCATTGGGGAGTTATACATGATATAAATGATGAATTGATGAGTGCTGATGAGTTGATGGGTGCAGCACACCAATATGGCACAAATATACATATGTAACAAACCTGCACGTTATGCACATGTACCCTAGAACTTAAAGTATAATAATAAAAAAAAAAAAGAGTTAAAGAAAGTTACTTGGTTGATTTTTGACATTAGACATTAGGAAATATTAGGCATTAGCTTGAAATATGAAAGGTAGGTAAGCATTTATGTCCACCAGGGATTAAAAAAATTGGTTAGCAAGGAACTTACATTTAAACATTTTGAGTAGAAAAAATATTAGATTTAGAATTAGAATGGGCAAGAAAAGTAATAAACCATATTTTTTTCTTCAAAACTTGCTCAGTTTTGAAAATTCCTAAGTATATATAATACTTAATATATATGATATTACTTAATTTCTAGTCTTCTATGAACCAGTATAATTAAAAATAAAAGAACCTCTTTTTCATGTTCACTGTACACACAATAAAAAGTTTACTTTTCAGATCACCTGAGCTTAATTGTGGAATTGCTGTTTAACAGATAGTAGTATACATTAATATGAGGTAAAATATCTAAGCTGAGAGTAATGGCAATGGCAAAATAGTAAAGCAAAGCAATTTAAGCACAAAAAGAGTCAAAAATTACAAAGAAACTCATCTAGATATGACTAATCAATAACATTAAAATGCCTGTATTTATTAGCTTTTTTTCCTCTAACCCATTGATTAGTTTTAGGGAAAAATGTTAATATTCCCCTTAATTATAGTTTTAGTGCCTCTTCTGTTCTCAGCATCTCTGAAAGCTTGGGAATATTACCTGCAAATCCCAAAATGATTCTATCTGATAAAACTATGATAAAATATGTCTTCACTGTTCTAACTAAGTCTCCAGAAATTTCACTCGTGAAAAAATGTTCCAGTCTTCCTCCACTTGCACTGGGAAAGTTTTATTTTCATAATTATCCCCTGTTTATTTTTGAGGTGTTACCCCTCTAAAAGGGAGACATGTAAGTAAGTATGGTTATTGCTATCCACTTTTGCAGTTTTTATTCTAATAGTCTTTCTGAAATGCAAATAACTCACATATCTTAGAAAAATTAAAGAAAGGTCAAGTGTAGGCCACAAATATTAATACAATAATTGACTATAGAAACAGAAAAAGTATTGCTGATAGATATACTTTACAATATATGTAATTAAAATCAGAACTACTCTCAGAAAGAGACTGTTAATCTAGTATTGAAATGCAAGATAATTCAAGAAAAGGCCTTATACCTGCATTAAAAGACAGACAAATGATGCAATATTTAACTTGTTTTAAGTTAAAATGGTAAGAGACACAAGTATCATTTTCCATGATTCCTGATTTGGGTAACTGTTTTTTCCATTAACCAACTACACCAGATAAAAGTTCTACTTTATAGATAGTTGGTATCAAAGCAAGAATTTTTGAGGCTAGAATACTTCAAGATCAGATCTTTCTGAGTCATTTTACAAAGAGAATACCGGAGACCTAAGCGTGATATAATTTTACAGTCGACTTTTAAATCCTGTAAACGGTCAGAATTTCCGAGATTTTTAGTTGTTCTAACAAAGTCTAGGCAGGAATCCAATAACCCTCATAAATAAGAAGAACTATAGAATGCACCAAAATAGCACAGTAATAATAATTTTAGAAGCTCAAGAGTTGGAATGTACCTTGGAGAGAGGGGTAGAAAAGAAATGCCAGGAGAAATAAAGAGAAAATATAGGTATCCAGTAGGCAAAATGTATGTGATCTGAGCAAATAAAAAATAAAATGTTAATGCAATTTTGTCCAATAATATAGGAAAATGATGAGTATTTCAAATAAAGTATTGCATATTCATGAGTTTTTGAGACCTAGTCTGGCTCTGTTGCCCAGGCCGGAGTGCAGTGGTGCCATCTAGGCTCCGCCTCCCAGGTTTAAGTGATTCTCCTGCCTCAGCCTCCTGAGTACTGAGATTACAGGCGTTCACCACTATGGCCAGCTGATTTTTACTATTTTTGGTAGAAACTGGGTTGACCATGTTGGTCAGGCTGTTCTTGAATTCGTGACCTCAAATGATCCTCCTACCTTGGCTTCCCAAAGTGCTGGGATTACAGGTGTGAGCCACCGTGCCTGGCCTCATGAGTATATTCTTAATGTCTTATCGTGTGTATTTTCTGATCATACTTCTCTGCCTGTTTCATATCTTTATATGCATACTTCCAAGTCCTTTCAATCTGATCATCTGTAGGCCCACTCACTGGTTTGTATAGATATTAAACCTCAAATGAGTTATATCTCTCTACGTACCTACTTACAGATCCATCCTCCCACCTCTCTGTGTGAAATTCATGGTTCAAATTGGCAGACTGAAAGATTAAGGACCTTCACAATGCTCTACATTAGAATTGCTTCTCCTAGTAATGTTATGTTAACATAATACACGTAATTGTAAATAACTTCACAAAAAGATGATACAGTCTGAGTGTTTATCCATATACTTTGTTAACTATGAAGTGTATGCATATGTAGATCACTAGCATCCTTACATTTCACTAACTTTGCACCAAATTTAGTATATCCAAGAACATGAAGATTTTTATGTTATAATAAATTAGTGATTCATATCACATTTGGTTCCCAAGGAAAGTGCCATCTTATTATTGCTTTATTTTGGCATTTTTGGGAGTTACTTTTACCCATTATTTCTTACTATGAATTATATTTGTATCTCTAAGGACCAAATCACTTCTCAGGCAAGTTATAGATGCAAGACACAAGTTATTAGTTTTTAAAGTATTTCTATTGTTTTTTTATAAGAACCAAAGTGAAAAGTATCTGAATAAGAAACTGATCTATTTATGAACTAAGGCTCTGTGGAGCCAAACATTACATATGTTTTATAAAAGAGTAGCTTTTAAGCTTAAGATTTGATCAAAGGTGCTGGTGAAGAAACTTATTGACCCATTTAAAAATCTTTCCTGTAGAACGAAAAACATGTTTTAAAAATCCACCACTAAATGGGTTCAGAGGCAAATCTTAGAGCACACCATCTGATAAATTACTTTTCCCATGATATGTACATTTATCTACACAAGAACTTTTAGAATGATATAAAATTGAGACTAATTTAATTGTATGTGGAGTACAAACTCTGCTTATTGAGAATAACAAAATTAGAAGGAATTGAGAATATCTTTATTTTATAACCAAATCTTGACAGTCTTGACTGGTACTGTCATAAAAATTCTTAACCATCTTTGTATTAGTGATTGTTTGAACTTATTATTGATGTGTTCCTCCTTTGTATTAGTGATTGTGTGAACTTATTATTGATGCGTTCCTTGTTGAAACCATGTTTCCACAGTTCCATATCTAAAAATGTCTCCTAAAAGAGAAGGCCAGGAAAATTTGCAATACTTTGTGTGAAAGGCAAATATTCAACTTTTTTTTTCCCGGATAATTTCTATCATGTACCACATTTTTCTTTTAAACTTGTCTGCAATCCTCATGGTTTCATATGCTACTCTTCACAGTAGGACTGTTCTCTATTATTTCTTTTGATCTCATTTAATGAGCAAAATCTAAATTATTAGCAATAGCATTCATGGGGTGTTTACATATTTGATATGCTCAGCACATTCTGTGCTTCAGTGTGGGAAAGAATAATTAAAACTGCAATAAAAGCTAAATGATTACAGAAAAACTAGAATCATTAGACAAATAGTATGAAAGACAACATATATGATATAAAAAATAATAACACTGGTAATTTGATAGGAATAGTGTTTTATCTGTAAATTGCTTTGGGAAGTATGGCCATTTTAACATTATCGATTCTTCCAATACATGAGCATGGGATGTTTTTCCACTTGTTTGTGTAACATACGATTTCTTTCCGCAGTGTTTTGTAGTTTTCTTTCTAGAGATCTTGCACCTCTTTGGTTAGATGTATTCCTAGGTATTTTATTTTTTGTATGTGACTATTGTAAATGAGATTGCATTCTTGATTTGGTTCTCAGCTTGAATGTTACTGGTATATAGAAATGTCACTGACTTTTGTACATTGATTTGTCTTTCTGTGCCTGGCTTATTTCACTTAAAATAATGACCTCCAGTTTCTTCCATGTTGTTGCAAATGCCTGGACCTCACTCTTTTTATGGCTGAATAGTACTCCATTGTGTATATATACCACATTTTCTTATTCTTTCATCTATTGATGGACATTTAGGTTGCTTTCAAATCTTAGCTATTGTAAACAGTGCTGCACCATACAGGAGTGCAGATATTTCTTTGATATACTGATTTCCTTTCTTTTGGGAGTATATATCCAGCAGTAAGATTACTCAATTATATTGTAGCTCAATGTTTAGTTTTTTGAGGAACCTCCCAACTGTTCTCCATAGTGGCTGTACTAATTTATGTTTCCACAAACAGTGTATGAGGGTTCCCTTTTCTCCATATCCTTACCTATTATTGCCTGTCTTTTGGATATAAACCATTTTAAGTAGGGTGAGATGGTATCTTGTAGTTTTGATTTGCATTTCTCTGATGATCAATAATGTTGAGCACTTTTTCATATACCTGTTTGCCATTTGTATGTCTGCCTTTGAGAAATGTCTATTCAAGTCTTTTGCTCATTTTTTGACTAGATTATTCAATTCTTTTCCCATAGAGTTACTTGAGCTCCTTATATATCCTGGTTATTAATCCCTTGTCCGATGAGTAGTTTGCAAATATTTTCTGCCATTCTGTGGGTTGTCTCTTGACTTTGTTGATTGTATCTTTTCCTATGCAGAAGCTTTTTAACTTGATGTGATCACATCTGTCAATGTTGCCTTTGATTGCCTGTGCTTGTGGGGTATTGCTCAAAAAATTGTTGCCCAGACCAATGTCCTGGAGAGTTTCCCTGATGTTTTCTTGAAGTAGTTTTGTAGTTTGAGGTCTCAGATTTAAGTCTTTATTTCATTTTGATTTCATTTTGTATACGACAAGAGATAGTGGTATAGTTTCAGTCTTCTGAATATGGAGATCTAGTTTTCTCAGCATCACTTTTGAAGAGACTGTCTTTTCCCTAATGTATGTTCTTGGCACTTTTGCTAAAAATGAGTTCACTGTAGGTGTATGGGTTTTTTTCTGGGTTCTACATTCTGTTCCACTGGTCTGTGTGTCTGTTTTTATGCCAGTACCATGCTGTTTTGGTTACTGTAGTTCTGTAGTATAACTAGAAGTCAGGTAATGTCATTCCTCTAGTTTTGCTCTTTTTGCTTTGGTTTTTCTTGGTATTCTTTTAGGATTTTTTTTTCTATTTCTGTAAAGAATGTCATTGGTATTTTGATAGGGATAACATTGAATCTGTAGATTGCTTTGGTTAGTATGAACATGTTAACAATATTGATTATTCCAATCTGTGAACATTGAATATTTTTCCAATATTTCTATTTTTTTGGTGTCCTCTTCACTTTATTTCATCAGTGTTTTATAGTTTTCATTATAGAGTTCTTTCACTTCTTTGATAATTCCTAGGTATTTAATTTCATGTGTGGCTACTGTAAATGGGTTACTTTTAAAATTTTTTATATTTTTTTGTTTTTTTATTATATTTTAAGTTCTAGGGTACATGTGCATAACATGCAGGTTTGTTACATATGTATACTTGTGCCATGTTGGTGTGCTGCACCCAAAAATTTCTTATTCAGATTGTTCACTGTTGGCATATAGATATGCTACTGATTTTTGTATGTTGATTTTGTATGCTGAAGCTTTACTGAATTTGTTTATCAGTTCTAATAGCTTTCTTGTGGAGTCTTTAGGTTTTTCCAAATATAAGATCAACTCATCTGAAAATAACAATCATTTGACTTCTTCCTTTCCAATTTGGGTGCCCTTTATTTCTTTCTCTTGTCTGATTGCTCTAGCCAGGACTTCCAGTACTATGTTGAATAACAGAGGTGAAAGTGGGCATCCTTGTCATGCTCTAGATCTTAGAGCTTTTAGTTTTTCCTCACTCAGTATAATACTAGATGTGGGTCTGTTGCATATGGCTTTTATTATGTTGAGGTATGTTCCTGCTATTCCCAGTTTTTTGAGAGTTTTTTTATCATGAAGGGATGTTAAACTTTATCAAATGCTTTTTCAGCATCAATTGAAATGATCATATGGTTTTTATCTTTCATTTTGTTAATATGATGTATTACATTGATCAATTTGCATATGTTGAACCATCCTTGCATCCCTGGAATAAATCCCACTTGGATCTGATGAATAATCTTTCTAATGTATTGTTGAATTTCTAATGTATTGTTTGCTAGTGGTTTTTTCAGGGTTTTCACATCAATATTAATCAGAGATATTGGTTTTTTTTTTTTGATGTGTCTTTATCTGGTTTTGGTATCAGGGTAATACTGGCCTTGTAGAGTAAATTTGGAAGTATTCCCTCCTTCTCTGGTTTTTGATTTTGAGTAGGATAGGTGTTAGTTCTTCTTTAAATGTTTGCTAGAATTCAGCCATGAGATCCTGGGCTCTTCTTTACCAGGAGGCTTTTTGTTAGGTCTTTGATCTCAATATTTGTTATTCATCTGTTGAGGTTTTGGATTTATTTATGGCTCAATCTTGGTAGGCTGTATGTGTCTAGAAATTTGTCCATTTATTCTAGACTTTCCAATGTATTGCCATATATTTGCTCACAGTAGCCCCTAATGATCCTTTGAATTTCTGTGGTATCAGTTTTATTGCTTCCTTTTTCATTTCTAATTTTATTTATTTGTATTTTGATGATTTTTGACATAATCCAGCAGAATCCTCTGGATTACAAGGTAGAGACTCTTTTCTCACCCCTTACTTTCTCCCAAACAAACAGGGTTTCTTTCTCCATTCTAAGGCACCTGAAGCTGGAGCTGGAGTGACACATGCACCACTGTGGCCACCACCACTATGACTGTACTGGGTCAGACCTGAAGCCAGCACAGCACTGGGTCTTGCTCAAGGCTGGCTGTAACCACTCCCTGGCTACTGCCTATGTTTGCTCAAGGTCCCAGGGCTTTACAATCAGCTGGTGGCAAAGCCATCCAGGCCTATTTCCTTCCCTTCAGGGTGTTAAGGTACCCCAGGCCCTGGGTGGGTCCAGAGGTGCCATCCCGGAGTCAGGAACTAGTGTCAAAAACCCTAGAAGTCTAACTGGTGTTCTACTGTATTGCAGCTGAGCTGACACTCAAACCACAGGATCTCTCTTTCTTCCCCTTTCCAAAGGCAGAGGAGTCTCACCCCATAGCCACTGACACCCAAGGCCATGGGAAGTACTGCCAGACTACTATCTAAGTTCCCTGAAGGCCCACAGGCTCTTCAGTCAGCTTGTGGTGAATGCTGCCTGCCTTGGGTCTCACCCTTCATGGCGGCGTGCTCCCCTCTGTCTAAGGGCAGGTCCAGAAATGCTGTCCAAGAGTCAAATCCTAGAATCAAGGACCCCAAGAGCCCACGTGGTGCTCTGCCCTGCCATTGCTTTCCTGGCACCTAAGGTGAAGACAAAGTCCTCTTTACCTTTCCCTCTGCTTTTCTCAAGCAGAAGGAGTTTTGCACTGATTAAAAAAATATATATTAAATAAAATGTAATATTCATTCCAAATGAAACACTAAGCAAACCCATAAAAGAAGGTTATGTCTCTAACATGCTAAAGAATATATATCTTGAAATAAAAATTCAAAATATTACTTAAATGCAGAATAATTTGAGGCATGCCATTAAAATCAGGGACAAAGTTTGGATTCTTTCTATGGTAGTTATGTAAATTGGCTCATTTAACATCCACTTCAAAGTCCTTTTGTCTTTACTTTTCTCTACTCAAGCTAAACACTTGAGTTACTTAACTTCTCTGAATTTGACTTGATTTGATTTAATTGGCCCCTTGTAACACAGTTGTGGCCAATGAAATGTAGGCAGAAGCCCCTTGTGTTAGTCCATTCTTGAATTGCTGTAAAGAAATACCGGAGGCGCGGTGGCTCAAGCCTGTAATCCCAGCACTTTGGGAGGCCGACATGGGCGGATCACGAGGTCAGGAGATCGAGACCATCCTGGCTAACACGGTGAAACCCCGTCTCTACTAAAAATACAAAAACTAGCCAGGCGAGGTGGCGGGCGCCTGTAGTCCCAGCTACTCGGGAGGCTGAGGCAGGAGAATGGAGTAAACCCGGGAGGCGGAGCTTGCAGTGAGCTGAGATCTGGCCACTGCACTCCAGTCCGGGCGACAGAGCGAGACTCCGCCTCAAAAAAAAAAAAAAAAAAAAAAAAAGAAATACCGGAGGCTGAATAACTAATAGAGAAAATATGTTTAATTGGATCATGGTACTGCAGGATGTACAAGAAACATGGTGCCAGCATCTGCTTCAGGTGCACGCCTCAGGGAGCTTACAATCAAGGTAAAAGGTAAAGGAGGAGCCCAGGTGTCATCTGGTGAGAAACAAAGCAAGAGCAAGGGGGAGGGGAGGTGTCATGCATTTTACAACAACCGAACAACTGATCTCATGTGAACTCAGAGCAAGAGCTTACTCATCACCAAAGGGATGGTGGTAAGCCATTCATGAGGGATCTGCCCCTGCCTCCTGGTCCAAATACTTCCCTCTAGGCCCATTTCCAACACTGGGGATTATATCTCAACATGAGATATGGAGGGGACACACATCCAAATCATATCACCCCTGGGGAAGGTTTTATTTCCTAAATAAAAAGGCAAAACCTGATAAAGAAAAGGTTTACTATATGCCTGGTGTCTTTTCTCCTTTTTCCTGTGTGGCTGGAATGCCAGGAGATACAGCAACTATCCTGTGACAATATAAAAGTTACATGCTAAGGATGCTGAAGCAGGAAGACATAAGAAACATGGTTCCTTGGTGACATCCATGAGAAGTAATAGCTACCTTTATATTTCTTCTCATGTAAAAAGTATTTTTTGTTACCTAAAATATTAACTCTTTACTTGCTTCAGTGATATTTATAAGGTACTTTGTATTTGCTGATAGCTGAAATTTTAGTAGATATTTCCACCATCACAACTGTTATTTAACACTGCTCTGTAAATCCCAACCAATTCAGTAAGCCAATAAAAATAAACAGAAAGTGTAAATACTAGAATGAGGAAGACAACAGTATTTTTTTTGTTTTTACAGGTAATATTATGGTCTTCCAAGCAAATACAAGACAATCATTTTAATAAGCATTGTTAAATAGGACAGTTTAGTCACAAATTACAAATACATAAAAATTTATGGCTGTTATAAATGTCAGCAGTTGACCAGTTAGACAATAAAATATTTTAAAATTTCATTCCTAATTTTAAAATATATGAAATATGTAGGAAGAAATTATTTAAGAAATGTTTAGGACCTAGATGAAGAACATTATAAACTAAAGATACATATGATATTTCTGAATGTATAGAATAAATATTATGAAGGTATAAGTTCTCCTCCAAATAACTTATAAATATTAAATATAATTCTAAACAATCTATACATGATTGTTTGGTGGGGAGGGGAACAGGCCAAACTTATTCTAAAGTGCAAATTAAAAAATTTAGTATAGGTACAATATGCAGGAAGTAGTGAAAAAAGTCATGATAGAAGAATTATACTGTCAGATATTAAAATCTATAAAACAATGATTGAAATAATATGGTATGGACATAAAATTAGGTATACCAATCATTAGGGAAGAGTAACATAATTTATAGTTTCATGCAAATATTAATGAGTTTACTATTTAGCAAATGTGACATTCCTAATCATTAAGAAAAGATGAATCATTGAATAAAAAGAAATAAGGCAAGTGTTAACTCTTTAGGAAAAATAAATTTGATCTCTACCACATCACATATTGAAATGAAATTTCTTTCCCTTTTTTTCTTATTCTCCCCATATTCATGTAGAAATGACTTGTCCACTTACAAAGGTACCTAAATACTGTAAACGCAGCATGCAATTAAAGTGTAATGAAAGGACAGAGAAAAGCAGAAGTGGCAACAAAATGGGCCAGGAATCATTCTCAAAATGCATACTGTTTTTAACAGCTAACTTAAAAAACAGGGACATCTTATTCATTACACTGCTCACAGTGTCTAGGAGATAAAAAAGAACAATCGCTGTGAAGATTCCCAGCTAGCTATTCTTGTTACTAGGGTAAGATGGAGCTCTCTTTTTTATGGAGGCCTTGTAAAGAAAACACTCTATGGGTAGTTGATAAAGGTTTTGAGAATATCTTTACCATGATGAGAATGAAATTCAAAATCTTTTAAAAAGTAACAATCATAGGCAGATGCTGAGTACAATTTTAAAAAGCACAATTTTAAAAAGCCATTAAACTCAGAAGCAAGGTTTGAATTCTCATTGTGGTAGAAATGTAAATTGGTTCATTTAACATTCACTTCAATCTTCTTCTTCTCTTGTCTTTTTTTCCTACTTTGTGCTATTATGCAGAATCATTTTGAGGTGATCCATTCTTGTGTAATCTTAGCTCTCTAACAAAGAATAAATGGTTGATGGATTGGAAAATTAAATCTGCATTTAAAAAAGCAGAACAATAATATAAACTAGAAAAAATATATGTATAGGTGGTGGAGAAGTCTACAAAAGATAAGATTATAGAGTAAAACATTAATATACAGGCATAATTTGTTTAACTGCACTTTATTGTACTTCACAGATATTGCTTTTTTACAAATGGAATGTTCATGGAACTCAGTGTACAGCAAGTCTGTTGTTGCCATTTTTCCAACACCTGTGTTTACTTCCTGTCTCTGTGTCAGCATTTTTTAGCAGTAAAGTATTTTTAAATTAAGGTATGTACTTTTTATTAGACAAAATGCTATTATACCCTTAAGAGACTATAATATAGTAGAAACATAACTTTTATATACACTGGGAAAACAGTTCTGTGACTCACTTTGCTGCAATATTTGCTTTATTGCAATGGTCTTACACAAAGCCTGCAATACCTCTGAGGTATGCCTACATTTTATTATGTAAAAATTCAAAAGTCCTGCTAGGCAAAAAGTACAGTACCACAAAAGGAAAACTGGCAAAAAAATTTCTAATAGAATGACAGATGAAACAAAAACCTCAGTAGATAACAGATGACGGACATAAGAAGTAAGTAATAAAAAAGGAATACAATTGGCAAATAATTTTTTAAGTTTAATTTCACCAGAAACTAAAGCAATCAAAGAACTGCTGATATGCTATTTAAAGACAAACAAACAAAGAAAAAGATAATGTGCCAGGTTGTTGAGACTCATAAATCATCTCACGTGCTAATGATGGGCCATAGTTTTCTCTACCATTTGTCATACTCCCCCCAAATATAGGAGACACCTGGCTTTGAATGAGGAGGCCGAGCTTCTGTTTCTCGGTTTCTTTAACATCCCAATGTGTTCCTCACTGGGACTGAGGGAAAAAGTATTCCAAAGGTACTTCTGTCCTCCTAAGGAATTCTCTTGATTCCTCAACACTCCTCTTTGCCATGTTTTATAGGTTCAAGGTGGGTTAATATCCTGCAAGGTAGGACTTCTCTTTAGGATGCACCTACTAATGTCATCAGCCTTTAAGAATTCAAAAGAAACTAGAACAGAAACAGCCTCATTTTAACATCCATTACACAGTTCAAGTGAATTTGTGTTCTAATCAAAAAATCTTTGACTAAGAAACTTGTATGAACTCCTCAATTTCTCAAGGGTATTTTACTCTCTGAGCACTAGTAGCAAAAAGTGCTATATATTATCACTCGTTCTACCCATATGCATTCATTACAAAAGTGTCTACTGAGTGTTAATTATGCTCAATGCCTAGGAGACAAAGATGAAGATAGGGCTCACTGTCTGTGGGGATGGGGTGGGGACTAGTCTCAGATGTATTCTTAAGTAGTTGCAATGCAACATAATAGCTCTATAGTAGAAAAAAAGATGGAAGTGCCACAGGAACACAGTGATCCTCTTAGTTGTTGATCACTTGGGAATTTCAAGGAATTGGAAAACATTCTTGTGTGTGTGTCTTTCCTACCAACTGAATTAAACAGTCATATTATTACCAGATTGGCATTGTTTTCATTCTACCACTCAAAGTATAAATAAGCTGTGGTGTAAAAATGCCTTATAAACCGTTCTGCTGTGACTAGTAATAGTTAAGATTATACATCCAAGATTTAAAATGACAAAATGTATTAAAGTATTAATAATTCCCTTAAATATTTCTCCTTATCTTATTTTCTTGCTGTATTTTATACTTTCTCTACAGTTACTTTGACAAGATTTTTTAATTGATTGGGACATTTATTGGAACAATATTTTATATGTATGATTCTATACACACTATTCTATTTTTCAGGCTCCAGTTTTTTTTCCATGAAAAGCATCAGTTATACTCAAAGTGAAAGGACCACCAATGGCAGAGAATTTCAGGACCTTGCTCTTCCTGTAAAACGTGCTCAAAAAGCAGTTAAGTCTTCTCTGAAGGTGTCTCCTAAGACAATTTCACTCAAGAGTTTGAAGGTTTGGAGACAGGTTTGGCAAGGTTTCTTATCAGGCCAGGTTTTCTCCTCTCCTAAATAGGAGAGTGGATCTAACTCTCTCTTGACCAATTGTTTAAACTGCTGATATGCTATTTAAAGACAAACAAACAAAGAAAAAGTACATTGTTTAAAGTACATTCATGTAACCTTAAGCTGCATTTCTGATGCAGAGTAGTGTATTAGTTAAGCACATAGGCCTTGGAGTCAGATGGACACAAATTTAAATGCCAGCTCTGCCATTTGTTGACTAAGAGACTTTAGGCAAATTAATTTCTTTAAGCCCATTTCTTCAAACATAATTTGGGAATTATAATAATTACCTTATAAACTTGGTAAGTGGATAAAATGAGAATATATATGCAAAAACACAGTGTCTGGCATATTGTAAAGGTTGTATAAATGGTAATCAATATTGTTATTAATAAAAGGAGTTCTAAACCTTAAAACAAAAGTCCAATATACCTCAAAATGGAACCTCTTGAAAGCTTAAAACTCACCGGGCCTATAAAACAATAACACAATAAAAAGAAAAAACTATCTAGGTAACAACATGAGGAAGAGAACAGCACCTTACATCTCAATATTAATGTTGACTGTAAATGACCTAAATGCTCCACTTAAAAGACACAGAATGGCAGAATGGATAAAAAAAATTACAATAGAAATATCTACTTCAAGAGACTCACCTAACATGGGAAGATTCAAATAAACTCAAGGTAAAAGTGTGTAAAAAGGTATTCCATGCAAACGGAAACCAAAAGCAAGCAAGAGTAGCTATTCTTTTATCAGGCAAAACAGACTTCAAAGCAACAATACTAAATAAAGAAAGATGGTCCCTATTATAATGATAAAAGAATCAATTCAACAAGAAGAGATTACAATCCTAAATTTATATGCACCAAACACTGAAGCATCTACATTTATAAAGCAGTCACTACTAGACCTAAGAAACGAGATAGACAGCAAAACAATAGTGGGAGATTTCAGTGTGCCACTCACAGCACTAGCAGATCTTCAAGACAGAAAGTCAACAGAGGAACAGTGGACTTAAATGACATGCTAGAACAAATGAACTTAAAGATATTTACAGATAATGTTACCCAAGTTTTCCAGAATATACATTCTTCTCATGAGCACATGGAACATTCTCCAAGATAGACCATATAATAGGCCGTAAAACAAGTCTCAACAAATTTAAAAAAATCAAAATTATATCAAGTATCTTCTCAGGCCACAGTGGAATAACGCTAGAAATCAACTCCAAAAGGAATCCTCAAAACTGTACAAAGACATGGAAATTAAATAAGCTGCTTCTGACTGATATCTGGGTTAACAATGAAATCAAGATGGGAATTTACAAGTTATTTGAATTGAATGACGATAATGACGCAAGTTGTCAAAACCTCTGGAATACAGCAAAAGCAGTGGAACTTAGAGGAAAGTTTATAGTGCTAAACACCTACATCAAGAAGTCTGAAAGAGCACAAATTGATGACCTAATGTCACACCTCAAGGAACTAGGGAAACAAGAACAGACTAAACCTGAAGCTAGAAGAAAAGAAATAACACAGAGCAGAACTAAATAAAATTCAAACAAACAAAACAATACAAAAGATCAATGAAACAGAAAGCTGGTTCTTTGAAAAAAATAAACAAAATTGATAGACCATTAGCTAGATTAACCAAGAAGAAGGAAGATCCAAATAAGCTCAATTAGAAATGAAACTGGAGACATTACAACCAACACCACAGAATTACAGAAACAATCATTCACGACTATTATGAATACCTTTATGTGCACAAACTAGCCTAGAGGAAATGGATGAATTCCTGGAAACATACAATCCTCCTAGGTTAAATCAGGAATAGGAACCTTGAAAAGACTGATAAGAAGCAGTGAGATTGAATCAGTAATTTAAAAATTGTCAACAAAATAAAAGACCAGGACCAGATGGATTCACACCTGAAGTCTACCAGACATTCAAAGAATTGGTACTAATCCTACTGAAACTATTCCAAAAGATGATTCCAATCATTCTATGAAGCTAGTATCATCCTGATACCAAATCCAGGAAAAGACACAACAAAAAACAAAACTACAGATCAATTTTCCTTATGAACATAGATTCAAAAATCCCCCCCCCCCAAAATATTAGCTAAACAAATCCCACAGGATGTCAAAAAGGTAATTCATCATGGTCAAGTGAGTTTCATCCCAGGGATGCTGGGATGGTTTAACATACGCAAGTCAATAAATGTGATACATCACATAAACAGAATTAAAAAAAAAAACCATATTATTATCTCGATAGATGCAGAAAAAGCACTTGATAAAATACAGCATCCCTTTATAATAAGAACCAGGCATAGAAGGCACCTATCTCAAAATAATAAAATCCATATATGACAAACCCATAGCCAACATCTTATTGAATGGGGAAAAGTTGTAAGCATTTCCCCTGAGAACAGAAATAAGACAAGGATGCCCACTTTCACTACTCCTATTCAACATAGTTCTGGAAGTGCTATCCAGACCAATCAGGCAAGAGAAATAAATAAAGGACATTGAAACTGGAAAAGAGGAAGTCCAACTATCACTGTTTGCAGATGATATGACTGTATACCTAGAAAATTCTAACTACTCCTCCAAAAGACTCTTAGATTTAATAAACGAATTCAGTAAAGTCTCAGGTTTCAAAGTCAATGTACAACAATATCATTGTTGATGTATAGCATCAAGCTGAGAATCAGATCAAGAATGTGATCTCTTTTATAAGAGCTCTAAAAAAGAAAAAATAAATAAAATACCTAGGAATATATTTAACTATGGAAGTAAAAGATCTCTACAAGGAGGACTACAAAACACTGCAGAAAGTAATTATAGATGACAGAAACAAATGAAAACACATTTCATGCTCATGGATTGGAAGATGTGCAAATGACCATACTGCCCAAAGGAATCTACAGATTTAATACAATTCCCATCAAAATACCAACATTGTTTTTCACAGATTAGAAAGAACAATCCTAAAATTCATATGGAACCAAAAAAGAGCCCGAATAGCCACAGGAATCCTAAGCAAAAAGAACAAATTTGAAGGCATCACATTACTGGACTTCAAATTATACTAAAAGCCTGCAGTTACTAAAACAGCATGATACTGATATAAAAGTGGGTACCTAGACCAGTGGAACAGAATAGAGAACCCAGAAATAAAGCCAAATATGTACAGCCAACTGATCTTCAACAAAGTACACAAAAACATAAGTTAGGGAATTGACATGATTTATTACATTAAATGGTGCTAGGAAAACTGGCAAGCCACATGTGGAAGAATGAAACTGGATTCCTATCTCTCACCTTATACAAAAATCAACTCAAGATGAATCAATGACTTAAATATAGGACCTGAAACTGTACAAATTCTAGAAGACAACATTGGAAAAACTCTTCTAGCCACTAACCTAGGAAAAGAATTTATAACAAATATCCGAAAAGCAAATGCAACAAAAACAAAAATAAATGAGACCTAATTAAACTAAAAACCCTCTGCACAACAAAAGAAATAATCGACAGAGAAACAATATTTGCAAACTTCACATCCAAAAAAGGACTAGTATCCAGAATGTACAAGGAACTCAAACAAATTACCAAGAAAAAAACACAAATAATTCCATCAAAAAGTGGGCAAAGGACATGAATAGACATTTCTTAAAAGAAAATATACAAATGGCCAATAAATATATGAAAAAATGCTCAACATCAGTAATCATCAGGGAAATGCAAATTAAAACCACAATGAGATATCACAATGAATTCTGAAAGAATGGCCATTATTATTAATAAAAAGTCAAAAAACAATAGAGGTTGGCATGGATGTGGGAAAAAGGGAACACTTATTCACTATTGGTGGGAATGTAAATTAGTACAACCTCTATGGAAAACCGCAATGGAGGGCCCTTGAGGAGTTAAAAATAGAACTACCATTTGATCCAGCAATCCTATTACGGGGTATCTACCCAAAGGAAATAAGTCATTATATGAAAAAGACACTTGCCCATGTATGTTTACAGCAGCACAATTCACAATTGCAAAGATGTAGAACCAACCTAAGTGCCCATCAACTAATGAGTGGATAAAGAAAATGTGGTACATACACACCATGGAATACTACTCAGCCATTCAAAGGAATGAAATTACCTCTTTTGCAGCAACTTAGATGGAGCTGGAGGCCATTATTCTAAGTGAAGTAACATAGGAGTGGAAAACCAAAAACCATATGTTCTCACTTTTAAGTGGGAGCTAAGCTACGAGTACGCAAAGGCATACAGAGTGGTATAATAGATTTTAGAGACTCAGAGCGGGGAGGGTGAGAGAGGGCTAGGGATACAAAACTACACATTAGGTAAAATGTACACTACTTGGGTGATGGGTGCACTAAAATATCAGAATTCAGCACTATGTAATTCATCCATCCATGTAAAAAAAAACCCATTGTACCTCAAAAGCTATTTTTAAAAAAGAAGAAAAAAGTATTGTTATTAATATTATTTCTTAAGGGATATAAATGCAAACTCACTATTAGTTCATACACATAAAAGCTTTGTTGAGAGACGCAATATGTATTTAGGAGTAACTTTTATCCCTTTCTTTAGGAAAGCTGAAATATACTCCTGAATTAAGGTAGACCAGTAAAGAGCTATATATCAGAACTGATTTTTCCTAGCCACTGGCAGAACCATTTTTACCAGCTTTTGCCTTGTCTTTATGCCCTTGGTCAACATAGTGCAATGTCATAGACTCAGTTATGGCTGTATTTTCTATGTCAACATAACTCTTTACTTCATGCAGTGCTTCTCTATGGAGAGTGTGATAATCAGTTGGGCTATTCAGAAAATTCACCTTTTTATCCTTCCAAGGCACAAGGTTGGACTGCAAATTATCTTTAAGTTCATTGAAGATAAGTATGAACATGGGGCTTGCTCTGGGAAATGAAATGAAGAAATCTGAGCTCAAATGAAATGTGTCTTTTCCAAGTGGAAGCTTTAAGAACCACTATACAGGCCACTCATTTCTCTTCCTCCTGCTGCACTGATTATAAATGAGATGAAGTCTCCTCTGGCTTGTATGTATGAGTTGCTGTGGTAGATAGAGACCCCATCTTATATGCAATGGACACACAGTGTGAGTGAAAAATAAACCTTTGTCAGCATAAGCCACTAAGATTTTACTAATACTTGTTACTATAGCATAATTCTGTCTATCCTGTTTGATATAGGGATCCACAAGAAAACAATATTATCTTGTCTTAGTATAGGGAATAGGTGTACTTTATGTGTACATTGTTTTGTTTTTGGATACTTCCCAATTATCCAAAGTGGCATTGTCATTTCCTCTGCCTTGACAGATAGAATGCTCAGAGTCAATCTAATTCATGGACCAAGTCTAACAAAAGTAAAATACTTTTCAATAGAATTTCACATTCTAACCTCATTTCAGGCTTTTATCTTCCCTTCTATCTCACTTTTTAATCCTCTTTTCCTTATCTGCTTATTTAAAATATTATTCTATGCTATTGTATTCAACACATTTATGTACAACTATGTAAAATAAACCTTATGTGAGAAAATGGGCATATACATAATTAAATATATATACAAATATATTGCCCATTGTTTTAATAATAATAAACGTTTTAAACATGTGACATCCAATATGAACTGACCTGTGTGCTTTGCCATACCTTTCAGTTATCCCCTCCTTGAAATAGCCTGACAACCGAGACACTGCTGTTAACCTGGTATCTCCAGTGGAAAGAATTGTCCTTAGGAAGACCATGGGATGAAGATTCAGGACTGGTTCTAGTTTAAATTTTTCGGACTATATATGTAGTTTCCAGCAACTCACTTTCCAATTGGGTCTCAACTTCTTCATTTGTAAAAGTGAGGCCTTTTAAAAACTTTAATTTATATTCAAATTATGTCCTTTATTTTAGATTATATGAATTAAGACATGAGGAAATATATCAAATTAATCTACCTCTATTAAGCAGGAAAAAAACCTCCAGTATTATTTCCCCAGCCTAAATCAGCTATTTGCCATTTATTCACTTATTTACACACTTCTTTAAGAAATATCTCTTGTAGCAAGACAGAACAGAGACCCCTCTTAGGGGCTTGCTGCAACACCCCAAGTATGAAATAAGGGAAAGTCTTGAGTCCCTTCAAGAGAAATTCCAGGCATATAGCTAGCCTTGAGAAGTAAATCAGCAACTTAATAAGCAAGGAGGACGAGATGTTTGGTTCCCTATAGAAACTAAAGATGACACATGTCCCTAAGTTGTTTTTCAGAAACCCAGACCCCCATCAGATGGAAAAGGCCAACTGCAGTCACGTAGACTTCAGATAAGGAGAATATGAAATCTGATTGTTGTTCTTTGTTCTAAATTTTTTCCTGAAGGGCCTGGAGAGAGTAATGCCCACAGGTCAAACCTCAACTTTCCCTTCTGATGACCCCAAGTTTTTTTTTTTTTTTTTTTTTTTTTGAGATGGAGTCTCGCTCTGTCGTCCAGGCTGGAGTGCAGTGGCCGGATCTCAGCTCACTGCAAGCTCCGCCTCCCGGGTTTATGCCATTCTCCTGCCTCAGCCTCCCGAGTAGCTGGGACTACAGGACCCCAAGTTTTTAAACAAAGCCTTGACTTCCTTAAGCAATTGCAAATCAAAAGAATCTCTGAATCCACCTATGACCTGTAAACCCCCACTTCAAGATAGTCTGCCATTGTGGGCCAAACCAATGTATTAATATAACCTCCAAGTATTGATTTACAATTTTGACTGTAACTTCTGCTTTCCTAAAAAGAAGTGTCTGCTTTTAAGAGCCCTTGCTTATAGGCCATTGGGGAGGCCAGCTCTTAAGGATTAGCTGCCCAATTCTCCTTGCTTGGCACCCTGTAAATAAACGTCCTCCTTACTCTTACTGCAAACCTTGGTGTGAGTGTTTGGCTTTACTGTGCCAGGCAAGCAGACCCACATTTAGTTTAGTAACAGCAGACTATGTGAAAAACACTGCAAGTTTCAAGACAAGTAAAGAATACAGCCTTTAACAGTCAATTATGATCAAACGAGTTGATAAAACATATTACAGATCATACTTGGGGAAAAATTCAACGTCTATTATAAAGTTAGTATGAGATAAAGGGGCAAATATATTGCATCAGAAATGAAACTTTTAGGATGCAAAAGAGACTGTGAACACCATCAGAAACTTCATTTGCAAGAAACTAATAGAATGTATGAAGGGCTTGAATTAGTACCTTGGAGAAGGATTGAGTTGTAGTAAAACATAATCTAAGAACCTATTTTATTTTTTAAATGATTGGTGCTACTATACTATAGTGGAATGTGCATGGGGAAGGACATGCAAAAGATGTCTGTGCGATGAGGTTGCAAGAGACTGTGCGACGAGGTAGTCAGTGGGGTCTTACTTAAAAACTGATTAGATTTTCAGGGGTTCAAACATGGAAAATGAATTCAGGCAGTGGAGTGTACATAAAAGTGAAGTTGAGTAACAAGGCAAGACAATGAAAAGACCACCCTGAATGTCCTTTAAGAACGTGAAGAAGACAAAGAGCAAAGGACATTAAGATGGAGTGGTTATCCAAGTGTAAGAAGCTTTTAAAAATGTGTCTGTCAGGAAATAACGCATTGAACTCAAATCTTTGAGGATGATTGAAATAACTGGTGGGTAATTATAAGTTCATTTAAATATTATAGTTGCTTAATGAACGACGTGAGTGATGTGGCTTTACCCCTTAAGTCATAAGTTGTTAATGAGTCTAACTATTTCAAATGGTCATAGATTTAATTTCCCCACAGATTATTTGTAATGGAGAAAGATCTATTGGAAGATTTTGAATTGGAAGAGAGAATTTTGAAATGTTTGCCAAGGGCTTGAAACTTTTTGTTAGCTGAGTGTAGTTTTTTTGTAATAGCAACAGCAATGGACCAATCCTACCCCTATGAAAATCATGAAGAAAAGAGGAGCCAAGGAGTACATAGTTACCTGTTACTGTAGAAGTATAAAGTGGAGTATTTTTAATTTAAACATTTAAAACCTTGAAATAATGCAATCAAAGTGATAACAAAATTTATGTTTTGGTGAGGTCAGTGTATGTATACTTTATTTGAAATGCAGTTTTCTTTCAAAATGTGGGGAGAGGGCTCAAATGTAAAAGAGAGAAAACTTTCATGAGAGTTCAGTGTCTTCCTCTTAGTGTAAATAGAGGGTGCTGTGGTTCACTCATATTATTTCCTCTTTGTTTGGAGCCATTGTGCTCTAATGGGAAAAATGCTAGCAGAAGTCTTTTTTTTTTTTTTTTTTTTTTTTTTTTTTGAGACGGAGTCTTGCTCTGTCACCCGGGCTGGAGTGCAGTGGCCGGATCTCAGCTCACTGCAAGCTCCGCCTCCTGGGTTCACGCCATTCTCCTGCCTCAGCCTCCCGAGTAGCTGGGACTACAGGCGCCCGCCACCTCGCCCGGCTAGTTTTTTGTATTTTTTTTAGTAGAGACGGGGTTTCACCGGGTTAGCCAGGATGGTCTTGATCTCCTGACCTCGTGATCCGCCCGTCTCGGCCTCCCAAAGTGCTGGGATTACAGGCTTGAGCCACCGCACCCGGCCAGAAGTCTTAATGATGTAGTGTCAGTTCCCTACCCTTTCACTAAAATATTTCCATCAGAACGTTTACTGTCAGTCAGACTTCTGCACTGAACAAAAACTAAACTTTAGTTCCATTATTTTAAAAAATAAATTATAGGCTCTCAAATTTTTTCCATAGGTGGATTCTCAATATTCACCACTAACAATATGCCTTAAAATAAGTCCATATACCAAGATCAAATTTGCAAAATTTTGTTCTGTTGTTAATTAAACCAAGTCCTTTCTCAGTGAATGAGAAATTAACAGTTAAAATGAATGAATACAATAAGGACTGGCTCTTACAAGGCTGGTAATTCCAAATTCTTTGATCTGGCTACCACCAAGCTCCTACCCTGACTACTGAGACTAACTGAATCCAAACTTAATCAAATCAATCACACCAAAAGAAGGAACATCATCAGAAACTTCGTTTGCAAGAAACTAATAGAATTTACGGAGGGCTTGAATTAGTACCTTGGAGAAGGATTGAGTTCTAGTAAAACATAATCTAAGAACCAATTTTATGTTTTAAATAATTGGTGCCACTATACTATAGTGGAATGTGCATGGGGAAGGACAGACTGATATACAGGAGTGTTCTTTCAATATCAAAGAGCATAAGAAACACTTGAGAATCTTTTTAAAATGCATCCCTTTTTTGGATTAATTAGGTCTGGGGCCCAAAAACATCACAAGTATTGGTGATGCAACTGATCTGCGGAATCACCTCTGAGTAACAAGGCGATAGAGAACACAGAGCTAGAACGGTTCTTCTATAATGATTTGACTTTGAACCTTCCCCCCAGCTGTAAAATGATACCATCAACACCAGTTCATAGGATAATTGGAGGAGTAAATGAAGTTATATTTGTGAAATGCTAGGAAAAGTTGACCTTAGGTAGGAGCAAAGAAGGGAAAGCAGAGAATATGGTACATAATGCTGCTAATTGGGTAGATGTGGTGGTGGGAATTTGTGGAGGTTCTTATTGCTTTAAATTTCTAATTGAAGTAGAAAGCAAAGTCACCATCTGAGATTAAAGATGGGGAGGTGGTGCTGGAGAGCTGAAGAGAAATAAAGGAGGAAGTAGTTGTCTAGGTGAAAGGGAGAAATAAAGTAATAGGGAATGCAGTAGGATTGTCTGACAGAATTAAGACCGATTTGAGTTATATAATTATGAATTAAAAATGAGACTACTTAGCATGGTTGTATAATTTCTGAATACATTTAGCTGCACAAACTCAGATGTGGAGAATTATCTTTAATTAGGTTTGTGGCTTTTTCAGTGAACTGAAAAGGTGAAGAACTGCAAAAGAGATGAAGGTGAGTGTGAATAAATAACTATAATGATTAGCCATGTTTAATCTAGGTAAGGAAGAAAGGACATCAGTGGGTGAGGAGCAGTAGGAAGGTAATAAAGTCTATATATTGCTGAGATTTCATTTATGATAGTATGTGGAAAATGTTTGCAATTGTTCCATTTGTATCTTCACTTGAAAAGAATGTATAGTCTTGACTGTTGAATGCAGTGTCTAATATGCACACACACACACACACACACACACACACACACACACACACACACACCAAACTTACAAATGTTTTCCTAATAAATATTCTTTAACAACTATTTGTCAGATTTAACTATTGTTATTTAAGGGAGGAGGATTAAAATATTATATTGTTGTTACAGACTTGTTGGTTAATCCATGAGAGTCTGAACATTTTTGCTGTACATATTTCTATGCAATATTTTTGATACATACATATTAATACTTACCAATGTCTTCTTCCTTAAATTTTAATTTATTCTACATGAATATTACTATGTTAGCTTTCTTTTGGTAAATAGTTACACGGTATTTCTTTTTCTATTGCTTTGTTTTCAACTTTTCTAGGGGGTTTTAAGTTTTTTTTTTTTGTAAGAAGAATAAAGACAGTTTAAACAATCACTTTTGCTTCTCAGTAGGATACAGCAGTTCTTGTAGGCAATGTTTCCACTTCAATAATGAGAAAAAAGTAGAGATACTACAAAAATGCTATTTTAAGGACACTGCAAACAATGGGCAAGGGAGAGGTTAAAATTCTAGGGAGGGAAGAGTCAATCCTATGTGAGCTGTCACTCTCAGTTATTTTCATCCCTTGAAAGCATGTACAGATTCTGAGTACTGCTGAGAATCAGGGTTAGCATAGGCAGAAGTACATTACTATGGGAGGGATGAACCATCAGAACTTTGGACGATTATGCAGGCAGGTATAAAAATTTAAAGCAGTATCACATACATGGCAGCTAATTTTTACCACAAGATATTTGCTGAGTTATGTGGTGTTTTGAAAGGCTGAGGCAGGGCTGGGTCAGAAACTTTTGAAGTCTCTATGAAGTCTTTTACAGTTCTTACAGTGACTACGAGGTAGTCTCGCAAATACCTGGTTGGTCTTCTCATCAAGACATATATTAAATTTTGAAGATGTGTAGTATCGAAGAATAAAGAGTTAAGCTCAACACATACAAAGGATAGAATTGAATCTCTCTAAATTTTCATGGCTGAGGATTCAGAAACTTCCAGTTTCTTAATTTAAGGCTCATGAATGCCATATCCAAAGAACAGAGGAGAACAAAATGTGAATTAATCTTACCAAAACTGCATTCCAGCTCTGATCCAGCTCAACCACTGATTAAATCATAGTCTCAGTTCCTCATCCTAAATGAGAAAAGGAAGAACCACCTCTGGTGACAAATAACATCATCTTCAGACTCTACAGTTCTTTTATACACAAGCTTGGTGTACAATACAATATTACAAGACAAACAAAGGGCATGATAGAAAGACACAGAGATGATGTGTATATTGGCTGTTCTTTGTTTTTGGATAAAACAAAAACAAAGAAAGGGCTATTTGGCCTCTTTTTGATTCCACATAAATTGTAAAAGTTTTTCCTAATTCTGTGAAGAATGCCAGTGTCATTGAATCTATAAATTACTTTGGGCCGAATGGCCATTTTCACAATATTGATTCTGTCTATCCATGAGCATGGAATGTTTTTCCATTTGTTTGTGTCCTCTAATTTCTTTGAGCAGTGTTTTGTAGTTCTCCTTGAAAAGGTCCTTCACTTCCCTTGTTAGCTGTAATTCCTAGGTATTTTATTCTTTTTGTAGCAATTGTGAATGGGAGTTCATTCACAATTCATGATTTGGTTCTCTGCTTACCTATTGTATGTATATGGGAATAAGAGCAATTTTTGCAGATTGATTTTGTATCCTGGGACTTTGCTGAAGTTGTTTATCAGCTTAAGAAGCTTCTGGACTGAGGCAATGGGGTTTTCTAGATATAGGATCATGTCATCTGAACAGAAAGATAATTTTACTTCCTCTCTTCCTATTTGAATACTTCTCTCGCCTGATTGCCCTGGCCAGAGGTTCCAATGCTATGTTGAATAGGAGTGGTGAGAGTGGATATCCTTGTGTTGTGCCGATTTTCAACAGGAATGCTTCCAGCTTTTGTCTATTCAGTATGATATTGGCTGTGGGTTTGTCATATATGGCTCTTCTTATTTTGAGGTATGTTCCTTCAATACCTAGTTTATTGAGAGTTTTTAACTTGAAAGCGTGTTGAATTTTATTGAAGGCCTTTTTCTGCATCTATTGAGATAATCATGTGGTTTTTGTCTTATTTCTGTTTACATGATGAATTACATTTACTGATTTACATATGTTGAACCAACCTTGCATCCCAGGGATGAAGCCAACTTGATCATGGTGGATAAGCTTTTGGATGTGCTGCTGGATTTAGTTTGCCAGTATTTGGTTGAAGATTTTAGCATCTATGTTAATCAAGGGTATTGGCCTGAAGTTGTATCTCTGCCAGGTTTTGGTATCAGGATGATGCTGGCCTCATAGAATGAGCTAGAGAGGGGTCCCTCTGCAATTTTTTGGAATAGTTTCAGTAGAAACGGTCCAGCTCTTCTTTGTACCTTTCGGTAGAATTCAGCTATGAATCTGGTGCTGCATTTTTATTGGCTGGTAGGCTATTTATTACTGCCTCAGTTTCAGAACTTGTTATTCGTCTATTCAGAGATTCAACTTCTTCCTGGTGCAGTCTTGGGAGTGTGTATGTGTCCAGGAATTTATCCATTCCTTCTAGATTTTCTAGTTTATGTGCACAGAGGTGTTTATAGTATTCTCTGATGGTTGTTTGTATTTCTGTGAGGTAGGGGTAATATCCCCTTTGTCTTTTGTGATTGTGTTTGTTTGAATCTTCTCTTTTCTTTATTGGTCTAGCTAGCAGTCTATCTTGAGCAGTCTATCTTGTTGACTAATTAAAAAAAAACTGCTAGATTCGTTGATCTTTTGAATGATTTTTCATGTCTGAATCTCCTTCAGTTTAGCTCTGATTTTGGTTATTTCTTGTTTTCTGCTAGCTTTGGGGTTGGTTTTCTCTTGGTTCTCTAGTTCTTTTAGTTGTGATGTTAGGTTGTTAACTTGAGATCTTTTTATCTCTTTTATGTGGGCATTTAGTCCTATAAATTTCCCTCTTAACACTGCCTTAGCTGTGTCCCAGAGATTCTGGTATGTTGCATCTTTGTTCTCATTAACTTCAAAGAACTTCTTAATTTCTTCCTGAATTTCATTATTTACCCAAAAGTTATTCAGGAGTAGGTTATTCAATTTCCATGTAATTGTATGATTTTGAATGAATTTCTTATTCTTGATTTCTAATTTTATTGTGCTGTGGTCCAAGAGATTGGTTGTTATGATTTCAGTTCTGCATTTGCTGAGGAATGTTCTATGTTCAATTGTATGATCAATTTTAGAGTATATACCATGTGGCAATGAAAAGAATGTGTATTCTGTTGTTTTGGGTGGAGAATTCTGTAGATATCTATCAGGTCCATTTGATCCAGTGCTAAGTTCAGGTCTTGAGTATCTTTGTTAATTTTCTGCCTCAATGATCTGTATTAATACTGTCAGTGGGGTGTTAAAGTCCCCCACTGTCATTGTATGAGAGTCTAAGTGTCTTTGAAGGTCTCTAAGAAGTTGCTTTATGAATCTGGGTGCTCCTGTGTTGGGTGCATATGTATTTAGGATAGTTAGGTCTTCTTACTGAATTGAACCCTTTATCATTACGTAACACTCGTCCTTGTCTTTTTTTATCTTTGTTGGTTTAAAGTCTGTTTTGTCTGACATTAGGATTGAAACTCCTATTTTTTTCACTTTTCCATTTTCTTGGTAGTTTTTTTTTTCCATCCCTTTACTTTGAGACTATGGGTGTCACTGCAAGTGAGACGCATCTCTTGAAGACAGTATACTAATGGGTCTTGGTTCTTTACTCAGCATGCCACTCTGTGCCTTTTAATTGGGGTATTTACCCCATTTACATTCATGGTTAGTATTGTTATGTCTGGATTTAATCCTGTCATGATGTTAGCTGGTTCGTATGGGCACTTGTTTATGTGGTTGTTTTATAGTGTCACTGGTCTGTGTGTTTTTGTAGTGGCTAGCAATGGTTTTTCCTTTCCATATTTAGTGCTTCCTACAGGAGCTCTTGTAAGGCAGGTCTGGAGGTAACTAATTCCCACAGCATTTGCTTGTCTGAAAAGGACATTATTTCTCCTTCACTTATGAAGCTAGTTTGGTGAGAAATGAAATTCTAGGTTGGAATTTACTTTCTTTAATAATGTTGAATATTGGCCCCCAGTCTCTTCTGGCTTGTAGGGTTTCTTCTGAGAAGCCCTCTGTTAGTCTGATGGACTTCCACTTGTAGGTGCAGGTGACCTGACCTTTCTCTCTAGCTGCCTTTAACATTTTTTCTTTCATTTCGACCTTAGAGAATCTGATGGCTATGTGTCTTGGGATAATCTTCTTGTGCGAAATATCTTACTGGGGTTCTCTGCCTTCCTGAATTTGAATGTTGACCTCTTTAGCTAAGCTGAGGAAGTTCTTATGAATGATATGCTGAAATATGTTTTTCAAGTTGCTTTTACTCACCCCATCTCTTTCAGGGACACCAATGAGTCATAGAGTTGGTTTCTTTAAATAATCCCATATTTCTCAGATATTTTGTTTGCTGCTTTTTATTCTTTTTTCTCTATTCTTTTCTGACTGTCTTGTTTCAGAAGCCAGTATTCAAGGTCTGAGATTCTTTCCTCCATGTGGTCTATTCTGCTATTAACACTTGTGATCACATTGTAAAATTATTGTAGCATGTTTTTCAGCTCTATCAGGTTGATTATGTTTCTTTCTATAGTGGCTATTTTGTCTGTCAGCTTTTACATCATTTTATTGTGATTCTTAGCTTCCTTCAATTGGGTTTCAATGTACTCCTGCATCTCAATGATATTCATTTCTATCCATATTCTGAATTCTATTTCTATCATTTCAGCCATCTCAGCCTGGTTTAGAACCCTTGCTGGAGAAGTGGTGCAATCATGTGGAGCAAAGAAGGCACTCTGGCTTTTTGAGTTGTCAGGATTCTTGAGCTGGTTCTTTCTCATTTTTGTGGGCTTATGTTCCTTCAGTCGTTGAAGTGCTGACCTTTGAATGGTTATTTCTTTCATCCTATTTGATGACCTTGAAGGTTTGATTGTGGTATAAGGTAGATTTAGCCAACTGGCTTCGTTTCTGGAAGATTCTAGGGGGCCAACGCTCAGTTCCCAACTCCTGGACTGTGAGCTCTAACTCTGAGGGACTTGTATTGGGCCCTGACTTTGTTCTCTGGCTCCTCAGGGTTAGCAATCCACTGTCCTGGGGCAGCTGAGTTGCTCCCAGACCACTGGTCACTACACTCTGATGGGTGGTGTTGGTCAAAGCATTTCATAGTGCAGTGACAGCAGGATCCATCTTTGTTCACACATGCCAGCAGCAGCAGCAGCAGCAGCAGCAGCAGCAGCAGCAGCAGCAGCAGCAGCAGCAGCAGCAATAGCAATGTGTTGGGGTGCACACTCATTGGCTGAAGCAGGGTGCTAGTGGATGCCAGGGTTCCTGTTTTCATATGGGCATTCATCACAGTGGTGGAGGCAATATGGCTCCAGGACTGATGGGTTGGTGGGGGGGGGGGGTCTCTGCTGGTGACTGCAGGCGGTTGCACTGTTGGTAGTGTTGGCACAGGGTTGGGGCGCTGGAGGGCACAGGACCGTGTGTGATCTATGCACTGCAGGCAGGGATAGTCACTCAGGGCAGGGGATGGTCTGCTGTTCTCCATGCTTAGCTTCACTCCCACAGCAGCAGCTTTGGAGGGAAGGTGGGGTGCTGGCGGGGGTGGGGCTGGCTAGCTGGGTAAGTGCCTGCCAAGGCTCCAACTGCAATGATGGTTAGTGGTGGGGAGTGCTGTGGGGGAGCAGAGTGCACTTCTGCCCCAGCAGTGGCAGGGCAGGATGCATACACACACACACACACACACACACACACACACACACACACACACACTGTTAGGGCAAGGAAAGCAAAACCCACCCATACACACGTGTGCCGGTAACATGATTGGGGGGATTGCTGTGGGCCTGGGGGAAGACGCGTGTGGAGAGGGAGCAGGCAGAGTGGCCGGGCTGTCCCTGGGGGCTGCCCCACTGGCGCTCTCCACCAGTCAAGCATGATCCACCAGTGCAGGAGCTATGAGGCAGGCCCGCAGAACACCGGAGGATGCCCTGCAAGCAGATGTGGCAAGGCTGGGGCCACAGGAGAAGCCAGCAGACCAAGAGGTGCTCAGGCTGGACTGGCCCCGTCTGATGGGCAAGACTGACCTGCAGAGTTCAGGTCTGACAGTTCTCCTGAGGCTCAAGTCTCCTATGGGAGCAAGCCAAGCCTAGGAGGATAGCTGTCCCTGGCCGTGTTCTGCTACAGATGCTCTCACGCCAAACCCTCTGGGCTCCACATCAGCTGGCTTGCTGTCCCTACCACTTCTCTAAGCAGTCTCCCTGTCAACTCGAGTATCTGTGGTGGTTTAGGAGTCTCCTCCTGCACTGAGGCCCGTTGTGAGAGCCGGTTGCTCCTTGCCAGTTCAACTGGCCCATTCTCCTTGAGTCGTTGGGAACCAGGAACAAGTCCTGGTGCACCACAGCCCTGGGCAGGGTTCCTGGCTTTTTCCCCACTTCAGCCCAGCTTCTGTGTTTTCCCTGTGACCACACTTGGTGCCTTCCCTCTGAAGATCTGTTAGGAGTACATCAGTCACCTCAGTCCCTCCGTGGCAACTGTTCCACCTGGCTTTGTCTAGTCCGCCATCTTGCCCTCTCCCCTGTTTTTAAAATTTTAACACTGAGATTCAAATATATATTTAACTAGTTTCTTTACTCTCTGCTGTTTTGTCCCCTCATTAGTACACATATATGTATGTATGTATATATGAGGTATCATTTATACGCTGTAATTTTCACCTTTAGTTTTGTGAGTTCTGCCAAAAGCACATGATTGTGTAACTGCCCCCACAATCAAGATACAGAACTGCTCCATCACCCAAATAATCCTTTCATGCCCCATTGTTGTCAATCTCTCATCCCCACTACACATCCTCTGGCAATCTGTTTCTGTACCTATAGTTTTTGCCTTTCTAGAATGTAAAATGGAATCATACAGCATGTAGCCTTTTGGGTCTGGCTTCTTTCACTTAGCATAATGCATTTGAGATTCATGCACATGTTCTACATACTAGTAAATCATTTATTTTTATTGTTGAGTAGTATTTCATCCTTTTTGTTTCGTATCTCACACTTCCTTTTGGAAACATTTTTTATTTTGCCACAGTAATTATTTCAGGAAGGGTCTAAAGTTGGTAAACATTTAAAGTTCTTATTTGCATGAAAATGTTTTTATTTATACTTGCATCTGAATGATATTTTAACTGGTATATATTTTAGCTTAATATCATTTTGCTCAAATCTTTGTAGGTATTCTGTACTTTCTTCCAGCATTGAGTGCTGCCTAATGATATAATCTGATGCCAATCTGATTCTAGTTCCTTTATAAGCAACTTGTGCAAATTTTATTTTTAGAAACTTTCAATATTTTCTACTTATTGTTTGAGTTCAGAGATTTCACCGTGACATAGTTCTTTACTCATTATGCTTAGCCATTGGTGGGCCATTTCAATTGATCACTTGAGTTCTTATTCAGTTTTGTGAAGTGTTCATTGCTCTCTTGCTTTTCCTTCATATTTTCTTCCTGGAATTCGTTTGGAAGTGAAGACAAACTATCTAAATTGATCTTCCATATCCTTTAACATTTCTCTATTTTCTACCTCTCTTTTTTGTTCTAATTTTGAATGCTGGACATTAAAAATATTTTATTTGCTTTTTAGCCATATTCAGTCTATTACTTAACCATTCTGCCAAATTATTTGTTCTGCTATCATATTCTTGATTCCTAATCCCGTTTTTTTTTTCTGCTTCATTTTCTGTCAGATTATGCTTTTAAAATAATGCAATATAATTTCAAATAAGCTCCATGGGAGCAAGTAACAGGTGTTGCTGTTGTTGTTTTTTCTGAAGGTGGAGGGGTGGGGTTATATCACCATGGCATTTACTACCACAATTTGGAGTCTGAAACGTAGTAGGAGGTGTATAGTGAATATTTTGTAAATGAATGAGTATATAAATTCTAGTAAGAATTTGAAATACATATTTTATATTTCTTGGATTGTCTTTATGAAGGATCAGTTTTCTTGGTGCCTTCACTTTGATCTTTCTTCTTTTCTCCAAATGTTTGTCATCTTTGGTTCATATGTATTATTAAAGATTAAGTTTAGTATTATGGCTGGCTGGCATGAGAGTCCTCTGGAGATGAGTATTTTTTTTTTCTTAGTAAGTTTCACTTCAGTATTGGAGGGCTTCTTATTTGGGTTCTTTATATGTGAGCTGACCATGTCAACTAGCATATTCCACTTTAAGATGCCACATACTTGAAAAAGTGAAGCATGTTAGGGACACCCTCCCCACCCCCTTTATGAAAATAAATCCTATGTTGCAAGTAATAGTGACTAAAGGCTCAGGCTTCAGATTAGCCCATCTGTATCAATATTCCAATTTATTTCAAACTTTATTAACTTATGAAAGTTACTTAAACTCTCTTGTGCCTTGTTTCTTAATCTGGAAAATGAGGATAAAGGAGTACTTATACTCTTTCATTACCGTTCCTTCTCTCTCTCTCTTTATATATATATATATAGATATATATATAGATATATATATATATGAATATATATGTGCCAAAAGAGATATATATATATAAACTTAAAACAGTGACTGGCACTTAATAAAGGCTCAATAAATGCTGCTGTTGTAATTATTAGTGTTATTACTATTTTCTTCCTGGACAGAACTATCTGTCCTTTAACTTTCTAGCAATGTTTGCTGGAGAACTGAAGTCACCTCAAATTTTATTCCACTTCTTTCCCTGTTCTGGCAAACTATACCTATGACTAGTTTCATCACTTGCAAAATGAGGATAAAAATAATGCCAACTTAATATGACTGCATTATTTAATTTTATAAAATGCTTAGAAAATTGCCTGGCACACAGTAAATGCTATGTAAGCCTTTAATATATAAAATAGAGATGTATGCCAGAAGATTAGTCTCTGTTTTCTACTGTATTCATCTCTGCTTTTACTGTTTATTAGGATCATTCAGCCTCTAGTTCCCTTCTTCTCACTTCTTTTCAGGCTGACCTTCCCACGCGAGTTTCTGCTCAATCTCACCTATAATGCTGCCACTAGAATTATCTAATTATCTTCTTTCGAACTGTACTCTCACTTCAGATCTTCTAAAGCACCCTATTTATTTTTTACATCCACTCGCCAGCCCTTTAGGCTTCTTCCAGTGGAAATTTGTCCTCTATTATTTTTGTAACATGTGATGGACTCAGAGAAGTTAAATAAACTTGCCTATGTCACACAATTATTAAGAACAATAATTCAAATGCAGAATGTCTGATTGCAAATCATTTGAATCCTGACAACTCCCCATAGGTCACGTTGTTTCATACTACCTCTGAACACTGTATATTCTCATAATGCACATAGCTTTATATTTTGTAAGTAGTTTTCAATAATTTCTCACTAACATCTACTTGCTTTTCTTAGTAGTTATAATGTTTTTGTCTTCCTTTTTCAGTACACAGGCTTCACTATCACCTCATTTCCATAGCACATAAGTTGCATGTGTCATTTCAATTGTGAACTCTCAGAAATGAATTGCTACTGAAAATAGCGCATCATTTTCCATGTTTAGTTTCAAAAATTTCTCATTTTGAAAAAGTAGGTTTCCAAATACACCTCACCTCCATAAACTTTTATCTTAAAAAAAAGGCTGCCAAGTTAGACTACATGAATAGCTCTTTTAAAGTTACTAGATAAAAGTTTAAATTACCAGAAGATGCATCATTATGTGTTATTATTTGAGAATTCTTTGACTTGTATAACATGATGCTACTCTCAGAGGAATACATATTAGAATGGAAACCAGATGTGTTTTTTAAGACTAGGTTGAAAAAATGATAAACAAGTAGAAAATTAATATAAGAATGATCTAAGGAGTTTTCTAGAAACCTGAAGCATGGGTATGACAGAAAAAGCATTTGAGAGTATGTGTGTGTGTGTGTGTGTGTGTGTGTGTATCTGTGTATGGGGGATGTGGGGAGAGAGGGAGTGAAAGTAAGCAAATGAGAGAGGGAGCTAGGAAAAAAATATAACAAAGTGGAAAATAAAAATGCAGACAAAGGGAAGGAGGATGGATAGGATAAAAAAACAGTTGCAGAATTGAAAATAGAACCCCGTAAAAAATTCCCAAATCTTTGTAAATATTTGGTATTACCAAGGTAATAGCACAATATAATTTTATCTGTAAACCAAGGAAGTAAAAAACAGAAAAAAAGATGATTTCTCATTCTAAAAGGGATAAATTAAGTACTAACGAGATGAGGAACATTGTTGAAAGAAAAAAAGTCCCCTTTAAAATCGAAATATATTCTAGGTATGCTAAAATAATCCAAAAATTTTATATATTTCATTCTTTCTTGTCCACCTTTTTGAGAAATAAAATGAACAATGATATTTTTGATACTTCTGAGTTTGCATTCTGGTTTTATATTCAATGACACTGGAAATAAAGTATATTTACTGTCACAATATGTCAACATGCTGAGTGGCATAAAATGGAATGGAAGGCATAAGGAAGGCAATCAAGGTAAAGGATGAATACATATAAAAAATTTCATTACCATTTTTGAAGCAGACTTTTACTTAATCCTTTAGTTTTACTAAGAACTAGAATTATCCCCTTTAATTTTATTTATTCAAGGCAAAAATAATAAATATTATCCTAATAAACCATGTATTTTTAGCATAATTTAAAATATGGCAAAAGTTCTTATATTTGAAATCTCTTAATTCAGAATTTGTTACCATTCAAATTGGGTTTTGAATTCAAACTTGTCTTTTTTGCTTTGCAGACATTTCCAAAATTGTGCAAAAATAATAGGATATATCAATTGTTATGGAGAATTTTAAATATTTTAGAGAAAAAGCAATTTTCAAAAATCTTTCAGTACTTTTACAACCTCATTTGCAGATAAGCTAATAAGCTATTTCCATATTATTTTATTGATTCAATTAAACCAGGTGACAGTTTGATTTATTACACATACAGTACTTGGCATTAAGAAGCAATATTTCTTCTAAAACATGCTATAATTTTGTATTTCTACTTATTCAGCAGCTTTCTAAGCTCATGCTACAATGTTTCCAACTTCCAAACTACTTAGGCTAAGAAATCAAAGCTATAATCATGTGTAGCCAAAAAAATTATATTAGAAAAAAATCAGTCTTATTTTATTGTTCTTCTGGGCACTATAAAATGACTAATATAATTTTTGCCAAATTAGCCATTTTTTCTTGGCATTAGACAAGATTTTAGTTTTAATATATTCTTTTGTTGAGCAATTCAGGGTGGTGTTATAATCTGATATGAGCAACTCTGCTACTATGTTTCTCTGCTAACATCCTTCTATGTAAAGAAGCATAGCTTTCAGGAATATGAAAGCAATTTTCTTTCAGGTAAAATAACCAGAGAGGGTACTCAGGATTAAACTTTTTTCAAAATATCAACACTGTTATTCTTACAATTTTTTTCTCCATGTCACAAGAATTGATTTGAATACTAAGTACATTAACTTATATTTTGGCAACTTTGAAACCCATTTACAGCTGAAATCAAAGAATAAATCAATTTTAGGTTTTCACAATAAAGTCCCATAATATAGTTTGACTTCTGATGTTTTTCATGTATTATACTACTGGGGCCTATGATATGCTGGTTGTCAGAGACATCCTTAATTAGAAAAATGAGGGAGGATGGCCCTTATTATTTTCATTAAAATGCATAGTTAATAAAAACTTTCCTTTTGCACCAGATATCCTTAAAAAGAGATATTGTTTCTACTTCCACACTTGTGTGGAAATTGAATTTCAAGATGCTTCTTGGTTCAAAGGAGTAAAAGGTCCAGATCTCTCTGATCCAGAATGAATTGGCCCTTGGGTGACAGCATTTCTCTCAGCCAAACTTTCCAGTTGTCTGATTTTCCCCTCTAATCATGGTCTTCTCCCAGTCTCCCTTAGCTCAGCAAATGACATCACCATTTATCTAGTTACAAATATTGGACATCTGGAATTTAACCTTGATTCCTCTTTGTCTCTTACATTGAATCAGGCTTTGTCCCTGATATGGTTTGGCTCTGTGTCCTCACCCAAATCTCATCTTGAATTGTACTCCCATAATTCCCACATGTTGTGGGAGGGACCTGGAAGGAGGTAACTGAATCATGGAAGCAGTTTCCCCCATACTGTTCTCATGGTAGTGAATAAGTCTTATGAGATCTGGTGGTTTTGTAAGGGGTTTCCACTTTTGATTCTCTCTCATTCTCTCTCTTTACCTGCTACCATCTGTGTAAGACCTGCCATGCTCCTCCTTGCCTTCTACCATGATCATGAGGCCTCCCCAGCCATGTGGAACTGTACGTCGATTAAACCTCTTTCTTGTGTAAATTGCCCAGTCGCTGGTATGAATTTATCAGCAGCATGAGAACAGACTAATACAGTCTCCAACATACATCTACCTACTCCTTTCCGTCTCCCCTACCATAATTAGTCTAAGATATCATCTCTGACCTGTATTTCAATCATGGCCTCCTAACCAGTCTCATTACTTCAACTTTTGCCATCTCCCATTCTCCAAAAAATTTTCAGGATGATTATACCCATTATACTTGCTAATTATAACTTATTATGCTTAGGATCAAAAGTCTTTAATGTTGGTATCAAGGTCTTAGGTACATTGGTCTTGTATTGCCCAACTTTCCCTTTGTTCAGTATGCTCCAGTTATACTACATTTTGGTTTCTAGAACACAACAAGCTCATTTTCACCTCATAACTTTTGCTCTTGTTACCTCTATCTAGAATGCTCTACCTCCACTTTGGATTTCTTTTTATTTATCAGATCTCAGCTTAAATGACAATTCTACAGAAAGACATTTTGTAATGAGATTTGAAACATCCTTCTCCTTTCTGTGTTATTTGACATCATAGTAACCTATTTATTTCCTCCTGAAATAGCCATCAAAGTTATTTTTAATGTCTATTATCTGCCCCCTCCTCCAATAATTTAGGCTCTAAGTCAGGGACCTTGCTTATCTTATTGAACAGTATGTCATAATGCACACTATCTGAATACAGAGTAAGTGTTGATTTAAAATAATTAGCTGAGTTATCAGTTAAATAGGACCAAGGACTTTATTGCATCACAAACTCAATATGTAAAATTTCAAAGGAAATGTCTGATAATTGGTTACATGACTCTTGGGTTCCTCATGCAAACTGAATATATATATGAGAAAGAGAGAGAGAGAGAGAGAGAGAGAGAGAGAGAGAGAGAGAGAGAGAGAGAGAGATGGGGAGATAGTGAGGGAGAGAAGGTAGAGAGGGAGAGAATTTGTGAGGGGAATTTCTTCTCTGTTAGTCCACTTCTCTACCAAAAGGAGAAGTGTTGCGGGGAGGAGGGAGGGGGGAATCTCCCTACACCCCAAACCAAGTGAGAAAGCCTAGTGTTTGGGGGATGTTGAGGATCACAGAGGACATTGGAAACAGTAGTCTGCATACTGGAAAAAGAAGAGTAGAGTTTTATTTAGGAAAAATGGGGATGTCACTGATGACTTTGGGGCAGAGAAATAACATGGTTGCAATTATGTTTTAGAAACATAACAACATTTAAAATGGATTGGAGATTGGGGAGAGAAGATACAAAGAGGTGGATTAGGAGTAGAATTAATGTGAACTATAACAATAACTTGATCTAGGATGTGAAAGTGATAACTGATAGGAAGAAACAGGTGTAGAATAAGTTGTGGTAGAATTGACATTTTTTGGAATTAATTAGAGGAATAAGGAGGACTCACTATGTTTGAATTAATACTTAAAACTATGGAAGGAAAACTATAAGTTATAGCTGAGGATAGAAAGAACGTTTAGCTTGAAGAGGAGCTTAAGCAGAAGTATAAACCTCCTTTCTCGTGCGTAAGTTATTGTGATAGCCACCAGTTTTACACAAACACAAATTTTTACTGAATACTTGGCTTTTCATGGATGTAGCTCTATAATTAAGGTGGTGGACTCCATGACTTTCTTTTTCTTCTTTACTATCATAATTACTTTTACTCTGCCTGTTTTTCTCACTTTTGAACATGCTTTGAAAGTTAATGAATTAAAACTTAAGCCAGTTTTGCTACTAACACATTTTGCTACATTGCTACTAACATGAAACATTTTTAAAAGAAAAATTACTATTGCTAGATTTACCCCTCATTTTGCTGCCTTGCTACACAGACAATTCATGTAGAACCAAATAATGACAATTTAGAGCTAACAATGTAATAACCTCAATTGCACAGGGTCTTTTGTTTGTCATGATGTTCTTCTGGGGATGAAGCAAAACTCTCTCTGTTAGAACATTTTTCAACATTTAGAATGGCATAAAGCTGTCAAAACTAGGCACCAATGTAAAGCATTGACTCAAGGAAATTGATTATTTCCTAAAGTTAAGCAGTAACTTAAGGGAAATCAAGACAATCAAGAATGAATTATATAATATGCTTTCATTATATAGAAATGTAAAAGTGGAAAAAAAAAAAAAGAAAAACAAACCCAAACTAGTAGCTCCAACTAGAGATTTTGCTCCAGGTCTAAAGTTGTATCACAATTCAGTAAATTCATAATATAATTTTAAGAACTTTAAATTTAGATTAGCATTTCAGATAACTTCTTATAAATATAAAATTAAAGCATAAATTTTTATAGACTCAGAGATACAAGAGTCAAGTAACTTTCATAAACTGAGATATCTTCTTATAAATATAAAATTAAAGCACAAATTTTTATAGACTCAGAGATACAAGAGTCAAGTAACTTTCGTAAACTGAGATATTTATAAATTTGAGTCACAGGCACACCACAATTTTGAGCATGTGACTCATACTTTGTATCTTATATACAGTTAGTTTTAAAACGTTAGAGCATTATGCCAAGGGTAAGCACAAGTTTACATAATTGAGGATTTACAGGGACCTCAGGCTTGCTCAATTACTTTTGGGATTTTATGCCAGAGTTTAAACTACTGTCTTTGACCAGGCCCATCAGGTTTGGGTTGACATGTCCATACTACAGCCTCCTTTTATATTAATACTTAGAATAAACCCAAACTCCTATTACCATGACCTACAAAGTTCATTATGATCTGGTCCCTGCCTACCTCTTCAGGTTCATTCATCGCTCACTACTTTTTCCACTTTTCATTCATATTAGCCTTCTTTCAGTTCTTGGAACACACCAAGATCCACCCCCCACCTCACACCCCCCACCAATCTACTTGTTTATGTTTGTTCTCTCACTGGAATGCATGCTCTGTTAGGGCAGAGGTCACTTCCAGAATATTCACCATTGTATCTCCAAAAGGCCAGGACAACATCTGGCACCAAGTATCTATTTGATAAATATTTGTTAGATGGATGAATCAAGGAAATAAGTAAGATTGGTTATATGGCATGACCCAGGGTTCAAGCTGATTTATGGAATGGGGTGGACAGAAGAAAAGAGGAAGATAAATTCATAGTGTAAGGACAGCACTGAGAATGTAGTAGAAATATATCTTGGACAAAGATGCCCTCTCTCACCACTTCTATTCAACATCGTACCTGAAGTCCCGGTCAGAACTATCAGGCAAGAAAAAGAAATAAAAGGCATCCAAATAGGAAGAGAGGAAGTCAAACTATCCCTGTTTGCAGATGATATGATTTTCTACATAGAAAACCCCATAGTCTCTGTCCAAAAGCTCTTTGAACTGATAAATAAGTTTAGCAAAGTTTCGGGATACAAAATCAATGTACAAAAATCACTAGCATTCCTATACACCAACAGTCAAGCTGAAAGCCAAATCAGGAACGCAATCCCATTCACAATTGCCACACACACACGCACACACACACACACACACACACACACACACACACACACAAATACCTTCCTAGGAATACAACTAAGCAGGGAGGTGAAAGATCTCCAAAATGAAAATTATAAAACATTGCTCAAAGAAATCAGAGATGACACAGATGCATGGAAAAACATTCCATGTTCATGGATACGAAGAATCAAGATCATTAAAATGGCCTTACTGCTCAAAGCAATTTATAGATTCAATGCTATTCCTATCAAACTACCAAAGACATTCTTCACATAACTAAAGAAAAATAGCTTAAAATTCATATGGAACCATGAAAGAGCCTGAAGATCCAAGGCAATCCTAGGCCAAAAGAACATACCTGGTTGGGTGCAGTTGCTCACACCTGCAATCCCAGCATGTTGGGAGTCCCAGGTAGGCAGATTGCTTGAGGCTAGGAGTTTGAGACCAGCCTGGGCAATATGGAAAAATCCTGTCTTTATAAAAAATACAAAAAAATAGCCTGGTATGGTGATGCATGCCTATAGTCCTGGCTACTCAGGAGGCAGAAGGATCACCTGAGCCCAGGAAGTCGAGGCTGCAGTAAGCCGTGATTATGCCACTGCACTCCAGCCTGAGTGACTCTCTTAAAAAAATAATAACAAAGCTGGAGGCATCATGCTACCTGACTTCAAACTATAATATAAGGCTACAGTACTAAAACAGTATGGTACTGGTACAGAAAGAGATACATAGACCAATGTATCAGAATGAGCCTAGAAATAAGGCTGCATACCCACAACTATCTGATCTTTGAGAAATCTCACAAAACAAGCAATGAAGAAATAACTGCCTGTTCAATAAATGGTGCTGGGATAACTGGCTAGCCATATGCAGCAGATTGAAGCTGGACCTCTTCCTTACACCACATACAAAAATAAACTAAAGATGGATTAAAGACTTAAATGTAAAACTTAAAACTATAAAAACCCTGGAAGGTAACCTAGTAAATACCATTCTGGACATAGGAACTAGCAAACATTTCATGACAAACATGCCAAAAGCAATTGCAACAAAAGCAAAAATTGACAAATGAGATCTAATTAAGCTAAAGAGCTCCTGCATAGCAAAGGAAATTATCAACAAAGTAAACAGACAACCTACAGAATAGGAGAAAATTTTTGCAAACAATGCATCTGACAAAGATTTAACATCCAGCATCTATAAGTAGCTTAAACAAATTTACAAGCAAAATCAAACAGCCCCATTAAAAAGTGGGCAAAGGACATGAACAATTTTGAAAGACATACATGTGTCTAAAAAACATATGAAAAATGCTCAATATCACTAATCATTAGAGAAATGCAAATAAAAAACACTGAGATCCTATCTCAGATCAGTCAGAATGGCTATTATTAAAAAGTCAAAAAATAAATGCTGGCAAGCTTGCAGAGAAAAGGGAACACTTATACACTGCTGATAGGAGTGTAAATTAGCTCAACCATTATGGAAAGAAGTGTGGCAATTCCTCAAAGAACTAAAAACACAATTACCATTTAGGATCCTATTACTGGGTGTGTACCCAAAGGAATATAAATCATTTTACCATAAAGACACATGCACGTGTGTGTTCACTGCAGCACTATTCACAATAGCAAAGACAGGGAATCAATCTAAATGCCCTCAATGGTAGACTGGATAAAGACAATGTGGTACATATAGACTACAGAATACTTTGCAGCCAATAAAGAGGACAGGATCATGTCCTTTGCAGGAACATGGATGGAGCTGGAAGCCATTATTCTTAGCAAACTAACACAGGAACAGCAAATCAAATACTATATTCTCTCACTTATAAATACAGCTAAATAGTGAGAACAAATGAACAGAAATAGAGGAACAACAGATATTGGGGTCTGCTTGAGGGTAGAGGGAGGGAAGAGGGAGAGGATCAGAAAATATAACTATCAGGTACTATGCTTAGTGCTTCGGTGATAATCTGTACACCGAACCCTTGTGACATGAGTTTAACTGTATAACAAATCTGCACATGTACCCCTGAACCTAAAAGATAAAAAAAAAAAAAAAAGAAAAAGAAATATGTGTTGGACCACAATTTCAGATATGCAAAGAATAACATATAAATTTATATCTATAAATATAAATAAACTTAGCCATAATTTCGAGAATTCTGCTCTTCCAGTTTGGTAAAAAACTTAACCTCGGTTATTCTTGGGTTTCCCTCTTCTGTTTCAAGATGGGATAGATTTCAAGAGTTTTATGCATGGCCAAAGCTAGGGTATCTGGCTGAGTCATTTGTCTACCCTGATTCCTCTTCTGGGGTATTCACTCACTCTGTTCACATAATTTCTACAGGTCTGAACTCCCGGCTACTTCCAGAATTATTTTAAAATATGGGAAATATTTATGAGGGGTCCTTATGGACCTATTTATTCAGACACATGAGGCAGCTCTGATTCTCTGGAGTATTGCTGCCTCTGCTATGTGCTGTGGTGCTGTGGTACAGATATATATACAAGCGTGGCTCCCCAAATATGGGCACCATAAACTTTTATCTATGCTCCTAGGTCCATGGGACTCTATGATAGTTTCCCTGGGCTGCTTCTCAAATGCACTCTAGTGCTTCCTTTATTTTCAGTGCACTTGGCATGACGTTTGGAAAAGGATTCATGTTTTAACCTAGTCAGGAAGCATTTATGACTTTTTCCCCTCAACCTTTCCTTTCCAATATCTTTTTGAAAATACGAAGAACAGAAAAAATGGGATAAATGAACACAACTTAATATTTCATAAGCCCATTCTGCCAATTAAGTTTTGACCACAACAAAACTGGAATTAAGTTTTGACCACAACAGAGGCAGAGTACAATTCTGATCATGTCACTCTTCTGCTTACCATACTATAATGGCTTCCTACTGCTCTTGGAATACAGATCATATGTCTTAATAAAGCACACGGAGATCCTGTCTGCCTCTCCAACCTCTTCATGCACCACAGTCCCTTCTCATTCTCTCTACTAGGACTAAACCTAAACCTGTGTTTCACTGTGAAAAGGACAGGGTTTTTTTTTTTTTTTTTGTACAGTACCTCTTCACCTGGTTAATTCCCATTCATGCTGCAAAGTTGCAGCATTAGTGGAATTTTTTTCAGGGAAAGCTTACATATTGCCACTTATTATAGATACTCATGGCACTATGTATCTTTTCTTTGTAGCACTTGTCCATGATGGTTACCTTGTCTCATAAGAAGAGAAATGCAAAGGATAACTACAATTTAATGGCATTTTCACTTGTCAGATTAACAAAACTCCAAATGTTTTGACAACAAATTTTTTGAAATAAATGGGCACTCTTATGTACTGCTGGTGGGATTATAAAACTAGTACAACCTGTGTGGAGGATAAGTTGGTAATAACTTGTTTTTAATACCTTTTGTCCCAGGCAGTCTACTTCTGGAAATTGATTCTATAGATTTATTTTCATAGTATAAAATGACATATTTTATGTCTTTATTCATTGCAGCATTTTTTTGGTAATAGAAAACTACTGAAAAAAATTAAATGTTCCTCAATAGGAGGCTGCTCAAATACATTGCGGTATACCCATTCAACAGAATACCCTGTAGCTATAACAACAACAAAAATGTGAGAAGCTTCCTAAATAATGAGGTAGGAAGATTTTTCTATTTTTATTAAGTAAAAAAAAAAAAAACATACAGAACAATGCATATGGAGTGCTACCTTTCGTATAAAAAGGGGAAAAGTAAAAAAGTAAACAAGTAAAAATCATATGTATGTCCACACAAACATATGTATCCAGTTTGCCTGTAAAAGCATAAGGAAACTCTGAGAAGATACACAAGAAACTAATAAAAAGAATTATCTATATTTTGGGGAAGAAAGAAAACTGAGAGGATATGGAACAAAATAAGATGTAAGAATGCAAAGTAATGAAAATATTTAATTATGTTCCCTTCTACTGATTATATTATACATGATTATGAATGAGGCAAAGTTTTAAAATTAACTATCAAAACATAAAATTAATGAAAACAAGTTATTTTCTTTCATTTACTTTTACATGGATAAAGAATATAATGGAGGTTACTTAAGAAAAGTTAGGTGGCTAATTATTACTTCAACAACTGCCTGCTTTTGCGATACTTTTTGAAATAGATTCTTTCTATTGGTTTAATACATTCCATCCCCAAATCAACTATCCAAGTATTAGGCATTGTTTCCTTTTGAAGAATTACCAGTGTTAGCCTTTACTCCAAAGCACATTTTAAAAAGCCAATATTTAGGAACAGATGCAATAATCTTTTGTTTTAAAAATTTAAAACTCATGAGATGTAGGTATTTCCAATTTAAAATGAAGTTAATTATTATTATTATTTATTGAGATGAAGTCTCACTCTGTTGCCCAGGCTGGAGTGCAGTGGTATGATCTCGCCTCACTGCAACCTCTACCTCCCAGACTAAAGTGATTCTCCCACCTCAGCCCCCAGAGGAGCTGGGATTACAGGTGCGCAACTAATTTTTGTATTTTTAGTAGAGATGGGATTTTGCAATGTTGGTCAGGCTGGTCTCAAACTCCTGACCTCAAGTGATCCTTCTGCCTTGGCCTCCCAAAATGCTGGGATTACAGGCATGAGCCACCGTGCCAGGCCAGTTAATTCTTTCAAGCCAGCAATGGTGTGTTAAAAAAGGAAATTCAATCTACAAATAACAAAAGAAAGACAATGGTTCAAAGTATTTCTGTGCTTAGTCTATCACTATAGGTCTGTTAAAACAAGAGCAACAAATGGTTGCCAATGTATAACTTAAAATATCCAGAGGGTTACCCCATCTACAGTTACCCAAAGTTATTCTTAGTTCCTAGAGAATTCCTTTAGAAGCATAAGCACAATAAGGGCACAGTGAAATCTAAATTTGGTTCTCCATTATAGCTGTGGTCCTAATGAATTGTGGGCCCATCCTGAATTAATAATTCTCCAATAAGAAAAATGATAATCAAAGAATTTAAACCATTGATATAGTTCCCTTGTTGAGATTAATCTGTTCATTAATATTACTGGGATCATATTTCCAAATTACAGAGTGTAACAGCATCTAATGCACTTTAAGCGCATAGATCACAATTTTATCCTTTTGTTTCCCATTTTACAGTCAATCCTATATAGCAGATATTAAGGAGGAACTAAGCACTCTTTGCTAACAAACTATCCATTTCTTTTAAGTATTTAGCACTTAGTTAGCAAATGTTGACTTCTAACTTACTGATTTCTTGGTTTAAAATCCATGGGGTCAGTATGGAACAAATGGATTTAGTAGCTCTTGAGTATCTTTACATTGTAAACTTACTAATGATGACTTTTATTTCTTTAGAAGCAATATCTAAGTCCCAGGAATTCTGAGCCTGCTCATTATTGCTACCTCCCAAACTAGTGGAGTGTGATTCAGAACACAGTAACATTATATTTTCTTTCCTCCTTCTCTTCCTCCTTTTAGAGAATACATGATGGGATGTTTTCAGCTTTCTAGCTTTCAACAGATGCAATTATCAGAGTCTGTCCTCCTCTGCTTTAATAAATGTGGAACATTCAACATTTGGCATATAAAGAGTAACTGGGTACATCTGAACTATTCTGTGCTCTTGATTCTGTTCCCTAAAGGGACAGATACAAAGAGAAATCACATAAACTATAATCCAGTTGAGTAGATTTAATTTTCCTATTTGGTCTACATGCACCACCTGGCGGTAAAGTAGTGCATTTCAAGTAGAGAAGAGTGTGTGTGTGTGTGTGTGTGTGTGTGTGTGTGTGTTTTGAGGTGTATATAACATGAAAAAGATAATTTTAATATATTTCTTAACACTGATTTAAATAGACAACATAATTATTCTACACCAAGAATCTAATACAACACTTGAGCACTACTTCATGTATACCAGAACAGGAAGTAAAGGAGAGAACTCATGCTGGAAAGGAAAATAGCTTACTCTTATTTACCTTAGCAATACGTCTTATAATTCCATCTCTAAATTAACATTTATTGTTACAATATTCTTACTGAGGCAAAATTCAAACACTGATAATCAATGCGAAACCATTTCCTCCTTTTTAATTTTTAAGAATAACAGCTTTTAAAAGTAGGTGCCCTGTTCCTTATATTAATAGTGAGCATAAGTCACAGATCATGGAATTGTAAAGCACCATAAAGTCATTAGACCAATACACCAATTTTACAAATGTAGCAGCTGACACTCTGGAACAGCAGGTAACTTGCCCAAAGTCATATCGGTCATTAGTGGTCCAACTCAAATAAGAATCTAGATCTTCTCATTTTCAGCCTAGGAATACAATACATAAAAATTGTACTTAAATTCATATTCAATGAATTGTCTCTGTATGATGTGATAATATTCACCTTATCTACACAGTGCTTTAAGGCACTCATGTTAGTTAATACATTGTTCTAACATTCTGAGCACAAAGAAGTAATTGAAGAAATGCATGTATCATAAAGCTATGGAAAAGATTTTCTAAGTATTAAAAAACCCTATATATATGTTCAAATGAATAATTTTCCAAGTATAATACAACTTCTATATTGCAAAGAAGGTTTAAAAAATTCCCTTTCCCCTTCTAACTGCTTCAGAACCAGAGATCTGTTTCTACAAAGTAGGTACCCACTTGTAGATTTAAGCATAAAACATGTTCATAGCTCCCTCTCATGACCATTGAATACTATACAAGCCTCCTTTTATTCTCGCTGTTGTATTCAACTAACAGCTCACTGGCTAAGTTTTAATTGCTTCCAATGAGGTCAGCAAAGGTATTTATCGAAAAGCCCTGAATAAAAGGCTCACACACACACACACACACAAGCACACACGCGCTCACACACAGAGAGAAAATCCTCCTGCCCGTTGATTTATGGAAACAATTATGATTCTGCTGGAGAATTTTTCAGCTGAGAAATAGTTTGTAGCTACAGTAGAAAGGCTCAAGTTGCACAAGGCAGACAACAGACATGGAATTCTTATACATCCAGCTGTTATCAACAAAACAAGTAAGTTACTGTTATTTGTCTTTAAAAACAATGCTGAATGTTTTCTAAAAGTTTATCTCTTTCTCTGATTTTAGTACTGAGCAGGAAAGTAAAGTTACAAGATTTTTGAGCCATGTAACTATCTATAGTAATTATGCTGTAGAACATAAAGATAAGGTTGAAGTTCTCCAGAGCAATCCTGACATTTAACTTAAAAAACCTGGGCAGTTCAGGAGAAAATAATTGATTAACCACAAATGTAAAAGCATATAATAAAGAAGCCTAGGGAGAAAGCACTTATACTTTGTTAGTGGTAAATGTAAAAACTTAATTTAAATAAATAGTTCTGAGTGCAGTATGGTTCTCACAAAACAGCAATTGGAATGAATGGTACAGTCATATTCTGTTTTGTCTCTACTCAGGCATAAATTTTATAAATGTACACATAAAGTGGTAAAGATTTTGACATCCTCCATGAAGGCTGTTTTAAATGTATCTTCAGAGAATAACCAATACTGTATATTATGCTACTACCTACCCACTAAAATTTATACATACAATTTTTATCTTCCTCTCTCTTCCCCTCCCTATTCTTAATCTCTCATTGCAAACAGAAGTCAAATAGCAAGCAGCGTCACAGCAACTGAACTTACTACGAACTGTTTTTATGAGGATTTATCAACAGAGTTATTTAAAGAGGAATCCTGTGTTGTTATCAGGAACTAAAAGGATTAGGCTAACAATTTGGAAAGAGCAACTACTCTTTCTTAAATCAATCTACAATTTACAGATAGGAAGAGGTCAATGACCTAGGAGTAACAATCAACTCAAGATTCAATTTTCATTATGTTATTCATGAACACCCGGAGCACTACACTATAATGCACAAATGGATACTGACATGCATCCTGCCAACTTTGCTCTACAGATCATGCTTTCACATTATCTGTCTAGTGGGTACTATATCTTTAGCTTGCAATGACATGACTCCAGAGCAAATGGCTACAAATGTGAACTGTTCCAGCCCTGAGCGACACACAAGAAGTTATGATTACATGGAAGGAGGGGATATAAGAGTGAGAAGACTCTTCTGTCGAACACAGTGGTATCTGAGGATTGATAAAAGAGGCAAAGTAAAAGGGACCCAAGAGATGAAGAATAATTACAGTAAGTAATTTTATTTTAAGTACTGCTTATGAACCTTAGCAATCTGTTAATGGATCAATTGGTGATGTGTTTTCTCAGCTTCCTTTTGCTGCTTGGAAAAAAAATTAAATAAAATGACACCTAATTTCTCTAAATTGAACTATGTTGAATTATGCCCCTAAAAATATCTCTTGGAACAGGGCAAATCTACTTATATTATAGTTGGACCTGATAATCCAAGCCCATTTGAAAATATATACTCCTTGTCCTGAAAACGCTCATAAGTTAAGCAAAATGTAAATAATATTATTCACACCAAAATGTGACTTAATATTGTCTAGCAAAACTCATTAAGATATCTAATTTAGAATTTCATAAATTATCACTAAAAGCTACTTATCACTAGTTTAAAGAGTAGGGAATTTATTTTTATTAATTTGATTTTCTTTGAAATAATATTTTCATGATGTAAATTAAAATATTTAATCTGTGCTAAGATACGCATTCCTTTGCATAATGCATCTATTCCTTTGTATAATGATAAAAATAGAAGGGAATCTGTGGTATCCTTATTCATTTGAGTCATAATGAGCTTGTATTAGGTTAATTATCAACTTATGCAGAAAAACAGATCTCTCCTAACATTTTCCTTAACTAAATCTTTTATGTCATAAAAGTTCTATGCTACCTTAAGAAAAACATAAATGTGAGGGGAAAAAAGTGAGCTGGAAGAGATGGTAATTCCATGTTTTTCAATTTACAGCCTTATATTTTTCCCAAGAATCAGTTATTCTTCTTATGTTAAAATATCAGGGTCGTGTTTTGCATTAAATGATTATGATTAATAACGAACTTCAATAGTATTAAATGTAATGGAATAAGATACACACCTCAACATATACATTAAGGATTTAAAATATTTAGTAAAAATAAATTTTGTTTACATTACTAGCACTCAGGCAACATTGTTATTAATATATAATTTCATATTAATTGTGTTAAAGTCGTTTGAAAAAGAATGCATGGGGAGACTGGTGTAAACATGTGCAAATCACAGAGCCAGGCTTGCAGCAATTACTCAAACTTTTGTTGCCTGTTTACTGAATGACTTTTAGGGTTCTGAACTAATCAACCAATAAATGGGAATTTCAGAGAATTATGTTTCCAATATGAAAATGAGAGGACCTTCTTTTTAACCATAATTGATACAGAATGTTAAGGCCATTTTAATGACTGGACAGTTATGGTTTTATTATTATTATTTATTATTACCGAGATTAACAAAGGTATCATGTTAGTCCTAGAAGACCATTCTGATTATACTGAAGTTTATCTAAGGAAATGACTACTTGGAGAAAATTTTTTTGATATCTACTTCTACATAAGCAACAGAATTTGGCTTATAATTAATTAATGTAAAAGTTACTCAGATTTATCATGGATGATAAAACCTGGTGGAGAGGACAGAGCCCAGGTGAAAATTATGACACGTGGGTCAACTCCCTGTCTGTGAATGATGAGGGGACAATTTCTTAGTTTTTCTGACCCTCGATTTTTCATCTATAAAATGTGGGATAGGGACAGATGATTTCCAAGATACTTTCCAGTTCTTATAGTCTATTCTATTTTAAACCACAGAGTATATTTCATAAATATAAAGAAACCTACATACCCACTGCATAATTATCTCATACAATGAATGAGATGGAAGTGATAGGATGAGCTGTTAAAACTAATTTCAAATTATAGTAATAAGGTTACCAAACCTTAACTGTGGAATTCTATATGCTGACTACTCCTTTTGAATCCTTTTACCAAGTAATGAAAAAGTAAAAAAGTAAATGTAAAATCCAGTGAAAATGAATAGTATGCATAATACTATTAGGATCAACAGTATCTTCAATTGGAATACATTCACATAAGTAAATTTTATTTTGTTGTGTTAAAATTTCTTGAAACGATGAAACTCAGGTAGTACACATACATAAAACGCTAAAATTATTTTATAGTTTGAAACACAATTTAGTGCTAACTTTGAGTAAGCCTAAAGCCAATTTTGTAAACCGTCTCCTCTAACACCAATTCTATAATACAAAAGAAAAAAATGGCAGTCGCCCTATATTGTTATAAATTAGAATGTCACAATACCAGGGTCCTAAAAAGACAAGATAAACATCGTGTAAATAATTTTTACTTCTATAAACTTTTTAATAGGCTGTATACACAGTATATACCATTAATTATCCTGGAAAAGAAAACTTTCATCAGAATCCTTTAAGTAAACCCTAAAACTGTTGTCAGGTTATGTGGCTATCTTATTGGAGAAGGAGTCAGTAAGATTTCTCCAAAGTTAAAAAGAGGATAAAGCCCCCCCCTTTTTTTTCCTATAGGAAGTCCTTAGGTACAGAAGGAAATGGTACAATGAAGAATATATGGAGAGTAACATGTTGGAAGAAAATTCTGATAGCCATTTCCTATTATTTGAAGGGTAGCCTTACTATAATAATTTTAAGAGTGAATGTCCATACATAAATGTGCTAATTGACACATGTGAAGTTGAAGCTGCTATATTAGGAAATACAGGTTAAAAAAATGCTCGAGAATTTGTTTAAGATAACAAGAATGGAAATTTGAAATTATGACATTTGAAGATTGTTTACATTCCTCAATCATTAATTGAATGAATGAACAAATAAATGAAAGAAAGAATGTATCCTTCCTATTTTCATTAAAATGAGAGTAAAAGGTAATTGGATTGTCTACTAGAATGAAATGCAGCAGGATTCAGAAAGTGGTAAAGATCAGAATCCAACTCAGAATTTCATTTTCAATGTTTTGATGCCTTAAATTTTTTCAACAGGTTGTCAGTCACCTTTCTTTGGAGGTCCTTTAAGTTGGTATAGATTTTAGTGTCTTGGAAGATAAAGTTTTACATGAAAAGTAATATGCCAGCTATGCAAAATATATTGTTCTTTTGGTTACCATCAGAAAGTTCCCAATCTTTTCTTATGACTTTTTTTTTGAATGAAAGAGAATTGACCTGAGAATGTCAATAGGCTTCAGAGGACTACTCACCTCACCAGCAGAAGCACAGCTTCCACACAGGAATGTGGTTTTTAAGATACTAGTAAATATGAATTGGAGCTAGCAGGAGAAGTAAAATATCTAGATATGTAATTCTGCTTCCAGAATGTTTTGGGCTGGGGTAGATGGATGGAGGGCACGGATAAAGGAAAGGGAGTGGTGGGCAAGTGGATGTGACTGCTCATGTCTCATAGCTTTAGGGAATTTTAAAAAATTACTTAAGTATCCTGGATTGTGAGGTTGTCACTTACTTTAGTCTTACCTTAATTACTGTGTTGTTTTGTGAAATACTTTAAGTTTAGATTTGAATGAATATATTACAGAAAGAGTGCACCAAGGAACCCAACAGAAATAAGACTTACATTAGTAGACATACAAATAAGAACTACGAAGATGGGGGAATTCATGAGAATCCAAGAGATACTGGACCACATTTCTGACTCTTGAGGGGACAGAAGCTGTTACGAGAGAACTGGTCATAAGGATTGCGTTCTACTGTTACCCAGGAGGCAAAAAGTCTCTCCCCTTTACTTGTCTCTCTGGTGGTTTCACATTTAGCCTAACAGTAGGTTCCAGGTGATGAAACTGGTACCTAACCTTAACTAATAATAAGAATACTAAAAGCACAAAATGTCCCTCCAAAATACACATTCAAAATGAAGTAAATGTTCATTTTCTCTGCGGAAGAAGAGCACTGAGAACATCATTAAAGGGCGAAATCAATGGTCAATACTTCCACTTTTGTTGTCAGAGCTCTCCCCGTGGGGACAAGATCAGAGGGTGAATTTAGATAACTGCTGCACTAGGCAGTCCAACAGCAGACAGAGGCTATCATTCTGCACCTGACAGAAATAACACTGCTGTTTAAGCTGAGTATTGAGGTGCCAAGTGAGAGACAGCAGCAGTGCACTGGGCACTCACTCAGTGACCGCCTTGAGAGACAGATGTGGAAGACAGAATCCAATCCCTTAGGATAATTTTCTTGCTTTTGGTATCCAATTACTAAAAAGTTGTGCTCTTCCCAATAATAGTCAATATCATCTTCTCCTTTTAAGAAGTCATAAATTGCCTCACTTGGTTATAATGAAGCATTGTTAGTTCCATAGCAAGAAAAGGGTTAGCCATTCTGAAAACTGGCCAATGATTTGGCAATATTCTCTTTTGGACTGTTAGACTGTGATGGGATATGGCCTAACAATTGGCAAAAGGCAAATAAACACAGCGTTGCTGAATTTGACTTTGGCTACAAAACCTTCAGCGACTCATTGGTCAACAATTCTTTGGATAGGCTCCTACTTAACAATAATGTCTGTTAGAAGCTAGGAAATACACATATCGCCTCTGAATATGGAGATGGTAAATTTGCTCATATTTGAAACAGTTCTTAGCAAGTTATCTAACAGAACAATAATTCACATTATCAGAATCAAAAATAGCAATGCAAGGACAATCCCTCCCTTAAAAAAATAGATAATAAGTAACATATCTATGTAGTCAAACCAAAATCCTAGCAATTATAGACAAGGTAGAATCTTGTAGAACTGGTGACCTGTATTCCCTTAAGTAACTTGTTAGGGCTTTAAATGATGGAGAATGGATAAATTGCTGGGGAGCAGATTTGGAAATATTAGCTATTCTTTGATTAGTTTTTAATTTTATCATCTTTTGTTTTTGGCTATCACATGTGCCTGGCACTTACGAAGTGCTAATAAGTTCATTCATTGCCACGAGTGCATCTCTTAACATCTCTTGTCTCTTTTGTAAATCCTCATCTAGACTGACCCTTATGACTCAGCTGTACAATAACTCTTTAGCCTACAGTTTTAGAGCATTCAGAGGCCCAAGTGAATTACAGAGAATGGAAGAAGTCAGCTCTTAGATATATTGAAAGGGTTGCCTTTTCTAGATTTTTCTATTTCTCAACCTTGTCTAAATATTACAATCAGCTGGGGAACTTTAAAAAAATACTGATGCCAGGTTCCACCCACAAAAAAATTGTCATTAAATTGATCTGAGGTACAGTCTGGGCATTAGGAATTTTAAAAGCTCCCCAGATAATTCTGACATGCTGCCAAGGATGAGAACCACTGGGCTAAGGGGATCACATTAGATTACTGGGGAATTAAGTCAGAATCTCACAAAGACGGGAAGGACCACGCATTAGTATTTGTCAAAGTTCTCCAATGATTCTAAAGTGCAGCTAAGGTTGCACACCACTGCTTATGGAGACCAAGAATTCTAATTCAGCCTGGACCATCTCAGGTGTCTTGGGAATGTTTCAGACCCTGTAGAGCGATTCAAAGTTAACTTGAACCCTAGATGATTTTGAAATAGGCTTGATTAGACATAAATCTCTGAATTATGCACCGAGAGGGTTCTTCTGGGCTCATTTGACCTCTCTGACAAATCTTAGTGGCTCCAGCATTTGGTGAACTGGCCTGGAAATGCACGTGATGACAGCTCTGTAGCTACTATGTTAAGAAGACTGCTTTGGTGAATGAGTTAGCTGCAGGGAAGAATAGGTTCTGTGCCATAGTCTCACAATGACAGGCAGGTCTGCATCTCTTCTGACACTTTAAAGTAGTGTTGCAGCAGGGTGCTTGGAGTACAGGCCTCAATGTCTGCTTATTCTGCACTTAAATGAGCCACCTTATGACTATGAACTCAGATGCCCCCAGATTAGGATCTCACGAACATGGCCACACCACCAAGTTCAAAGGCAGAGATTTAAGGAGACAACCTCCAGCCTAGGAAACCCAGGGGGAGGGAACTACAATTCTAGAGGGTTGGCTTAGTCTGCTTTGTGTTGATATAAGAGAATACTGCAGACTGGATAATTTATAAAGAAAAGAAACTTATTATTCACAGTTCTGGAGGCTTGGAAGTCCAATATCAAGGTAATGGCATCTGGCAAGGGCCTGCTTGCTGTGTCATTCCATGGTGGAAGGTAGAAGGGCAAGAACGTATGAGAGTAAGAGAGTATGAGACAGACAGGGCTGAAATAATTTTTTGTAACAACCCATTCTCTTGATAACCCACTTCTGAGAAAATGACATTAATCTATTCAGGAGGTTGATGCCTTCATGGCCTAATCACCTCTTAATGGTTCCATCTCTTAATACCATCACAATGACACTTAAATTTCAACATGAGTTTTGGAGGGGACATTCAAACCATAGCAAGGGTCTATCCAGATCAGAGAAAGGATGTAAAGCTAGAGGATTGTTCCCTTTTTAAGACTGGAATGATGCACAACATTAAGGCAAAGCTTTTTTTGTTTGTTTGTTTTCTAAGGATAATAGCTTTCTTCCTTTGTATCAGACAATTTTTGGTAGCACAATAACTTCTCTAACATCACTATTTGAATACAATACTTTTCCATTTTTAAATTTTATATATATCACATACAATAAAATTATGTATATTTAAGTAATATGGAGAAAAATGATTCTTGTTCAGTGAAATAGACTTCAATGTAAACTCCTTTACTAAACAATATCTAACATTTTTACCCCTCAAATAGGTTGTAAATGAAAATTCTCTGCCTTTCAAATGATTTGGAAAAGTATGTTAAAGAGTTACTGAATGTTTAACTGCTTTTGGACCAAGTTTTATGTCTACACTTGAGATTATATCTGGACATATCTTTAGTAGAGAAGTTGTGTCAAATTCACTAACAAAAATGTCATTAAAGTTTCCTTAACTATGTGTATGAATGGGTGTGTGTAGTAATACACACAGACAAAATGATTAAGATGGGGAGTGACAGAGGAGAATTATTCAGTATCCTTGCCCAGGTAAAACATTGTCCTTAGGCAGGCAACATCATTCTCAGATGAAAAAAATTTGATATATACTGAGGATAATTGGCTCTAGAGATTCTCCCAGTTGCTTAGTTAACTTCCCTCCAGAAGAAAGTAATCTCTTCTACTGGAGTGGTCATGAGTACTTGATAGAGTCATTAGCTAGTGTCCATCTAAAAATAAAGAG